>NC_083410.1:114322390-114662390 GCF_020745735.1 Hemiscyllium ocellatum | reverse complement strand
AACCCTAACCCAACCCCCACCCCCACTCCCACCCTCACCCCAACCCCTACCCCAACACCATCCCAACCCCCACCCTAACCCCAACCCCCACCCTAACCCCAACCCAACCCTCACCCCAACCCAACCCTCACCCCAACCCCACCCCAACCTTAACCCTATCGCAGATGACCTCACCTAACCCTAACCCTCACCCTAACCCTATCCCAACCCTAACCCTGAGCCTAACTCTATCCCTCCCTCCCTAACCCTAGTCCTAACCCAGAACCTGACCCTGACCCTAATCCCTAACCCTAATTCTAACCCAACCCTAGCCCTCACCCTCCCCTAATCCTCACACTCCACAAACCCTCACCCCAATCCTAGCCCTAACTTAACCCTAGCGCTACCCTCACCCGATCCCTAACCCTGACCCGAACCATAACCCTACAACCCTAACACTAATCCCAACCCTGTCGCAAGTGAGACCCCGTAACCCTAACTCTAACACCCTAACCCTAACGCTAACCCAATCCTAGCCCTCACCCTATCCCTAACCCTGACTCTGACCCTAACCTTATCCCTGATCCTAACCCTCCCGCAGGTAATCCAAACTCTCGCCCTAACCGTAACCCTAACCATGACCCTGACCATTACCCCATTGCTAACCCTAACCCTATCACAGGTAACCCTAACCCTAACCCAATCCCTAACCCTAATCCAAATCCTAAGCCTAACCTAACCCCAGCCCTGACACTAACGCTAACCTTATCCTTGATCTTAACCCTCCCTTTTGATCTCCCCCAACAATCTAACTCTATCGCAAGAGACAAACCCTTACCCTATTGCAGGTAACCCACCAATCATAACCTTAATCCCAACCCTAACCGTAACCCAATCGCACTCTAACCTTTGCCCTAGCCCTAATTTTAACCCTATCTCACCACCCCTATGCCTAACCCTGCGGCAGATAACCCTATCGCAGATATCCCTAACCCTAACCTGAACCCTATTGCAGATACCCCTAACCCTATTGCAGTTCTAGCCCTAGCCCTAACCCTAACCCTATCTCATTAAACCGAACATTAACCCTAACCCTAACCCTAGCCTTCCCCCTACCCCTAACTTTATCATTAACAGTGACACAGCCTAATTAATGCAAAGCACATGTGTTTTTCTTGCAGGTTCTTTCAATAGTGGCAGAAAATCTATCCCCATCTGTAACATATATGCATATAATACTCATCATTCAACTAATCCTAATTGCTTTTCTAAACTTATTATGAACCCAAACTCAAAGTTCCACCTTAAATTTTGCCTTTGCTAGTGGTTAATGTATCCACCATTAATGATGCATTCGTGACCTCTGTAGTTACAAAGAGAATTACAGCACAAGAACCTCCAAGCCTGCGCCGATCCAGATCCTCTACCTAAATGTGTTGTCTACTTTCTAAGGATTGTATCCCTCTACTCCCAGGTATCTGTTGAGATACATCTTAAATAACGCGATCGTGCCCGCCTCTATGACCTCCACTGGTGATGTGTTTGAGGCACCCTCTACCCTTTGTCTAAAGAACTTTCTATGCATATCTCCCTTAAACCTTTCTCCTCTCACCTTGAACTTGTGACCCCTAGTAATTAAGTCCCCCACTCTCTGAAAAAGCTTCTTGCTATTTACCCTGTCTACACCTCTCATGATTTTGTAGATCTCAATCAGGTCCCCCCTCAACCTTGGTCTTTCTAATGAAAAAAATCTTTTCTTCATAGCTAGCATCCTCCATACCAGACAACATCCTGGTGAAACTCCTCTGCACCCTTCTCCAAAGCATCCACATCCTTTTGGTAATGTGCCAACCAGAACTGTACGCAGTAGTCCAAATGTGGCCGAACCAAAATCCTATACAACAGTAACATGACCTGCCAACCCTTGTACTCAATACCCCGTCTGATGAAGGAAAGCATGCCATTCGATTTCTCAACGACTCTTTCAAGCTGTGATGCCACCTTCAGGGAACAATCGACCCGAACACTTAGATCTCTCTGTACATCAATTTTCCCCAGGGGTTTTCTATTCACTGTGTAGTTTGCTCTAGAATTAGATCCTCGAAAACGCATCACCTCACATTGCTCAGATTGAACTCTGCCATTTCTCTGCCCAACTCTCCAATCTATCTATATATTCTGTTGCATTCTCTGACAGTCCCCTACACTATCTGCTATTCCAGCAATCTTAGTGACATCTGCAAACTTGATAATCAGACCACCTATACCTTCCTCCAGGTCACAAACAATAGTGGTCCCAGCACAGATCCCTGTGGAACATCACTGGTCACAGGTCTCCATTTTGAGAAACTCCCTTCCACTATTACTCTCTGTCTCTTGTTGCCCAGCCAGTTCTCTATCCATCCAGCTAGTACACCTGGACCCTCACTTTCTCCATCAGTCTACATGGGGAACCTTATCAAACGCCTTACTGAAGTCGGAGAAAGTGAGGACTGCAGATGCTGGGGATCAGAGTCAAAAAGTGTGGTGCTGGAAAAGCACAGTCAAGCAGCATTGGAGGAGCAGGAGAGTTGATGGTTTGAGAATATGCTCTCCTGGTGAAGAGCTTATGCTCGAAAAGTCAATTCTACTGCTCATTAGATGCTGCCTGATGGTCTGCGCTTTTCCAGCACCCCAACTTACTGAAGTCCATATTTATGACATCTACAGCCCTTTCCTCATCAATTAACTTTGTCACTTCTCAAAGAATTCTATTAAGTTGGTAAGACGTGACCTTCCCTGCACAAATCCATGTTGCTTGTCACTGATAAGCCCATTTTCTTCCAAATGTAAATAGATTCTATCCCTCAATATCTTCTCCAGCATCTTCCATACCACTGGCAGGCTGTAGTTTAAAATTACCTGGATCATTCCTGCTAACCTTCTTAAACAACTGGACAATATAAGCAATTCTTCAGTCCTCTGGGACCTCACCAGTGTTCAAGGATGCTGCAAAGATATCTGTTAAGGCCCTAGCTCTTTCCTCTCTCAATTCCCTCAGTAACCTGGGATTGATCCCATCTGAACCTGGGGACCTGTCCACCTTATTGCCTTTTAGAATATCCAACACTTCCTCCCTCCTTATGCCGACTTGACCGGGAGTAATCAAACCTCTATTCCTAAACTCAACATCCGTCATGTGCCTCACCGCAGTGAATACTGATACAAAGTACTCATTAAGAATCTCACCCATTTTCTCTGACTCCATGCACAACTTACTTCCTTTGTCTTTGAGTGGGCCAATCCTTCCTCTCATAGAGTCATAGAGATGTACAGCATGGAAACAGACTCTTCGGTCCAACCCGTGCATGCCGACCAGATATCCCAACCCAATCTATTCCCACCTGCCAGCACCCGGTCCATATCCCTCCAAACCCTTCCTATTCATATACCATCCAAATGCCTCTTAAATGTTGCAATTGTACCAGCCTCCACCACTTCCTCTGGCAGCTCATTCCACACATGCACCATCCTCTGCATGAAAAAGGTCCCTTTTATATCTTTCTCCTCTGACCCTAAAGCTATGCCCTCTAGTTCTGGATTCTCCCACACCAGAGAAAATACCTTGTCTATTTATCTTATTCATGTCCCTCATGATTTTATAAACCTCTACAAGGTCACCTCTCAGCCTCCGACAGCCCAGGGAAAACAGTCCCAGTCTAATCAGCCTCTCCCTATTGCTCAAATCCTCCAACCTTGGCAACATCCTCGTCAATCTTTTCTGAACCCTTTCAAGTTTTCCAACATCCTTCTGATAGGAAGACGACCAGAATTGCATGCAATATTCCAAAACCAACGTTCTGTCCAGCCACAACATGACCTCCCAATTCCTATACTCAATACACACCAATCAAGGAAGCATACCAAATGCCTTTTTCACTATTCTATCGATTTTACTATGCAATTCTACTTTCAAGGAGCTATGAACCTGCACACCAAGGTCTCTTTGTTCAGCAACAATCCCTAGAACCTTACCATTAAGTGTATAGGTCCTGCTCAAAACTTGCTGTATAAGTCCTACTAAGATTTGCTTTTCCAAACTGCAACACCTTGTATTTATCTAAATTAAACTCTATCAGCCACTCCTCAGCTTACTGGCCTATCTGATCAAGATTCCGTTGTAATCCGAGGTAACTTTCTTCGCTGTCCAATACGCCTCCAATTTTGTGTCATCTGCAAACTTACTAACTATACCTCCTATGTTCACGTCCAAATCATTTATATAAATGATGAAAAGTAGTGGACCCAGCACCAATCGTTGTGGCACTCCACCGGTCACAGGCCTCCAGTCTGAAAAACAAGCCTCCACCACCATCCTCTGTCTTCTACCTTCGAGCTAGTTCTGTATCCAAATGGTTAGTTTTCCCTGTGGACGACTAAAAAGATCAAAGAAAAAATAAACTATGAGGACAAACTAGCAAGTAATATAAAAGTGACCAATAACCAAGAATATGAAGAGGAATCACTGGAGAAATAGTATCAGACAAACTAATGGGACGAAAGGCAAATATGTCCCCTGGCCCTGATGGCATGCACTTTAGGATCACAAAAGAAATAACAAGGGTACTATGGATGACAGGTGAAATTGTAGGACGAGCGAAGAAGACAAAGGAAGCATGCATAATATCTAGGCGACTGAAAACAGACAAAGCTTTGGAAGAATCTCGGGAAAGCAGGTCCAATCTGAAATGAGGAATTAAGAGGGGCAAAAGGATTCATGAAATATCTTTAACAAACAGGGTTAAGGAACACCCAAAAGCATTTTATTTGTAGATAAGGAGCAAGAGGGTAACAAGAGGATCTTGACCAGTTGGGCCAATGGGCTGAGAAGTGGCAGATGGACTTTAATTCAGATAAATGTGAGGTGCTGCATTTTGGGAAAGCAAATCTTAGCAGGACTTATACACTTAATGGTAAGGTCCTAGGGAGTGTCGCAGAACAAGGAGACCTTGAAGTGCAGGTTCATAGCTCCTTGAAAGTGGAGTCACAGGTAGATAGGATAGTGAAGAAGACGTTTCAAATGCTTTCCTTTATTGGTCAGAGTATTGAGTACTGGAGTTGGGAAGTCATGTTGTGGCTATATAGGACATTGGTTAGGCCACTGTTGGAATATTGCGTGCAATTCTGGTCTCCTGCCTATCGGAAAGATGTCGTGAAACTTGAAAGGGTTCAGAAAAGATTTACAAGGATGTTGCCAGGGTTGGAGGGTTTGATCTATAGGGAGAAGCTTAACAGGTTGGGGCTGTTTTCCCTGGAATGTCAGAGGCTGCGGGGTGACCTTATAGATGTTTACAAAATTATGAGGGGCATGGATAGTGTAAATATGCAAAGTCATTTCACTGGGATCAGGGAGTCCAGAACTAGAGGGCATAGGTTTAGGGTGAGAGGGGAAAGATGTAAAAGAGACCTATGGGGCAACTTTTTCACACAGAGAGTGGTACATGTATGGAATGAGCTGCCAGAGGAAGTGGTGGAGGCAGGTATAATTGCAACATGTTCTAATCATTACTTCCAGGGGGATATCTTACTCTGAGGTCATTTATTAAACCTGCCTCATTAATGGATGCAAAATCACCTGCTCCCTGGTTGGTTCCATGACATATCGCTCCAGAAATAGTCCCGAGTGCACTCTATGAATTAATTATTGCAGCTACCCTTTCCAATTTGATTAACCTAACCAATATGAAGATTAAAGCAATCCATTATTATTCCTTTTTTATATACTTTTAATTATTCCTCCAGTACAGCTGCTATTTGGGGTTATGTTCATTATTCCCTAGCAATGTCTTCTTTCCCTTTATCCAAATGGACTCATCACCATCTGAGTCATGATTCAACACCATCTGAGCTTAGATTGTCCTATTTCATGCTACTCACCATCTTTTCCTCCCCTCCTGGCTTTCTGAAAGGTCAAATATCCCTGAATGTTACTTTCTCAGTTTTGATCTTCACATAAAAAAAATCTCCATAATGGCAATGAGATTGTCAAGTTTTGAGACGATTTGGAGCTCAGGTTGAGGTTCTGTATGCAGCCTTGCTCATTGAGCTGGAAGGTTCATTTTCAGACATTTCGTCACCATTCTAGGTCATCATCATCATCAGTGAGCCTCCAGATGAAGCACTTTCATGGCCCACTTTCTATTTATATGTTTAGGTTTCCTTGAGCTGGTGACGTCATTTCCTGTGGTGGTGCCATTTCCTGTTCTTTTTCTCAGGGTGGTAAATGGGATCCAAGTCAATGTGTTTATTGATAGAGTTCCAGGTGGAATGCCATGCTTTCCTTTTTTTAGTGGGGAAGAGAAAAATGAAGGTATTAGTGATGGGGGATTTTACTGTAAGGGTGACTCCAGGGTAGTTGTTGCCTCCCTGGTGCCAGGGTCACTGATGTCACTGAGTAGTTGTATGACATTCTGAAGGGGGAAACAGAAATGACAGAGGTTGTGGTAAATGTTAGTCCCAGTGACAGACAAAAAAGACGGATGGGGTCCTGCCGGAAGAATGTATGGAACTAGGAAATAAATTAATAAGTAGGGCCTCAAATGTAACAATCACAGAATCTGTATAAGCTGGATGTGTTGTACCCCTGCACGATCAAAACAAATATCCTCATGCGGAAATTTGCTAGTATTGTGATAGTGGCTTCAAACTAGATGAAATGTTAAGGAATCAGAACCCGGGCAGGTAGAAATATAGGAGAGACAAAGATGGAAATGAAAGATAGAGAAACAGAATGCAAATAAAAGAGTTACCAGCAAATTAGGTTCTACTACAAAAATGAATGCATAAAAATATCAAAAAGACAACTTTTAAGACACATATCCAAGTTTACACAGCATTCACAGTAATGTCAATGAAATAATGTGCAAATAGTTGTAAACAGGTACAACATTTTTGTGTTTACGGAGACATGTTTACAGGGTCACCAATGCTGAATGAGAATATTCAATCTTCAGCACAGACAGCCAAAACAGAAAAGGAGGTGTGATGACATTGTTTGTGAAAGACAATGTCAATAGAATAGTGAAAAAGCATACTGGTACAGGAAATCGAGATGTAGAATCACTCTGGTTGGAGCTAAGAATCATCAAGGGTGGAAAATAGAGTAGGAATTGGCTGTAGAACTCCAAAGATTAATGGTGAGGTAGGACACAATATTAAACAGGAAATTAGAGATGCATGCACTAAGGTCCTATAGCAATCATAAATGATTTAATCAACATACAGACTGGATAAACCAGATTAGAAATAATAATGTGGCAGATGAATCCTAGATTGTGTATAAGGTATTTTACTTTAGACCAGAACATTCAGGAACAAAATACAGTACAGGCTATCCTCGATTTAGTTTTGTGCAATGAAAAGGGGTTAATTAATAATCTAGTTATGAGAGTTCCTTCAGGAAAAAGTAATGAAAGCATGATTAGAATAGAGAATGTATTAGTACAATCTGAAATTAGAATCTTGAATCTAACAAAATTAAATAGGTGTGTTGGCTTGAATACATTTGGTAGCTTCATTAAAATGCTAGTCAGTGAATAGGCAATATTTAATATTTAAGGAAAACTGTTTGCATTTAAAGTTATACATACATTTTGGGCAGTAAATCACAATGGAAAATGTGGCCACTCATGGTTAACAGAAGAAATTAAGTAAACTATTAAATCCAAAGATCATAAGAACAAAAGAAATACACGCAGGAGTCGGTCACTCGGCCCCTCAAGCATGCCATAACATTCAACAAGATCAGTTGATTTGCTCCATTTCTCTTTCACGCTAGCTCATTATAGACCTCAACTCCATATTTCAGAAATCTCTTTAAATATTTTCAGTGATGTCTCTAAATTCCAGAAGTCACAACCCTCTGGGAGAAGAAATTACTTCACATCTCAGATTTTAAATGAAGGTCGAGCTCCTCAAAAGTTAAATTCTGGATCCTGATATCTGACTTGCTTGCAGTCACACCTCTTGTCCCTGACCATGATCCAAATTTAATGTTAGGTACCAATATGCACAAAATAAGATCTGACAGTATTTGGGGTGATGTATTAGCATTGAATGAAAAAAAATCAGTTAATACACAAACTGAGTGCGGTATTATTAATTGGTCATTTTCAAGTTGGAAAGATGTAACGAGTAAAGGACGAGGACATAATCCTAATTTATCATCTATATTATTGACTTGGAGGAGAAAGAGACAGTGTGTAATGCATCCAATTTGTTGACGATACAAAAATAGATGAGAGGGCATGTTATCATCATGAATCTCTTCAGTGTGGAAACAGGCCATTTGGCCCAACAAGTCCACACCTATCCGCTGAAGAGTAACCCACCTAGACCCATTCCCCTCCCCTATTACTTCACATTTACCCCGATTAATGAACCTAATCTACACAATCCTGAACACTATAGGCAATTTAACGTGGCCAATTCACCTAACCTGCATATATTTGGATTGTGGGAAGAAACCGGAGCACCCGGAGGAAACCCATGCAGACATGGTGAGAATGTGCAAATTCCACACAGTCAGCTAAGGCTGGAATCAAACCCAGGTCCCTGGCACTGTTTGGCAGCAGTACGAACCACTGAGCCACCATGCTGTTATGATGAAGACACAAAGATATGGATAGGTTGCGTGAATTGGCAAAAGCTTGGCAGATAGATTTAATCTGTAGGAATGGGAGGCCATGCACTGTGGTCGGAAAATTCAAAGGCATACTATTAATTGAATGGGTAACAGACTTTAAAAATGCAATACAGAGAGATATGGGTATTTTTGTAGATTAAACAAAATGTTAGCATCCGGGTGATTCATATAATTAACAAGGCAAATGGAATTTTGCCATTTGCTGCTTGGGGTTTGGAGTTTAAAAATAGGGAAATTGTGATACAATTGTACAGAGTGCTGAATGCACGAGGAGAACGGTTTAAAATTTTGGTTTTCCTATTTAAGAAAGGACGTACAAATTGGAGGAAGTTCAAAACAGCTTCACTAGGCTGATTCCTGAGATTTCTGAAAATCCCAGTTTTCCAGAATCATATTGCTATGCCTGTAACTGCACATAACTTCATCTGACCTACAAAAAGGAATTCTACCAGAGTAGCCAACTTGGAGGACCTTGTCGGGACATTGGTCTATTAAAACTTATTCACTGAATTAATGAATTTTTTAAAGATGTTCATAGCTTTCTTTTCCTGTTTGCTGCATGCTTATGTGTATTTGTGTTTTGCAAAAATTTTATTGCTTCAATAAACTATCGTTACAAGAACATTTTCTTATTCAGCATGTGGATGAACCTACTAAAGATGGAGCAAAACCTGACTTAGCAATATGGCAGGACAAGTGACGAAGGTGTCAGTGGGGGAGCACTTTGGGGCTATTCACAGGGAAAGGGTGGTTGGAAAGTGGGAGGCCTTCAAAAATAGTCCAGGTGCGGTATTTTTCTATTAGTGTAAAGGGCAAGGCTGGTAGTGTGGGGAATGCTGGATGACTAGAGAATGAGGCTCTGGTTAAGAAAATGAAGCACATGACAGGTATAAACAGCTGGGATTGAGTGAATCCTTCAAGGAGTCTCAGGGCAGAAGGAGCATTCTCATGAGGAAAATCAGGAAGGCAAAAAGGGACATGAGATAGCTTTGACAAATAGGGTTAAGGACAATGCAAAGAGATTCTATAAATACATTAACGGCAAAAGAATAGGGTCCCTTAAAGGCTGTTTATGTCTGAAAAACAGGAGGTGGATGAAATACTAAATGAGCTTTTCGCGTTAGTATTACTTTAGAGAAGGATATGAAAGCTGGTAAACTTGGAGAAATAAACAGAAATATCTTGAAAAGTGTTCATTTACAGGGGGACAGGTGCTGGACATCTTAAGGTGGATGAATTACTGGGACCTGATCAGGTGTATTCCAGAACTTTGTGGGAATCTAGGGAGGTGATTGCTGGGCCTCTTGCCGAGATATTTGTATCATCAATAGCCATGGTTGAGGTGCTGGAAGACTGGAGGGTGGTTAATGTGGTGCTATTATGAAAGGAAGGTGGTAAGCAAAAGCCAGGGAATAATAAACTGGCGAGCCGGAGGTTGTTGGAGAGGATTCTGAGCGACATGTATCTGGAAAGACAAGGACTGATTAGGTATAGTTAACATGGCTTTGTGAGTAGGAAATTATGTCTTACTAACGAGTTTTTTAAAGAAATGACTTGATGAAGGCAGAGCAGTGAATTGTTGTCTACATGGCTTCCTGAAGAAGGACTCATGCCCGAAATGTCGATTCTCCCGCGCCTTGGATGCTGCCTGATCTGCTGCGCTTTTCCAGCAACACATTTTCAGCTACATGGCCTTCAGCAAGGCGTTCAACGAGATGCCACATGGTAGACTGGTCAGCAAGGTTAGATCACATGGAATTCAGGGAGAGCCAATCATTTGGATATAGAGGATGGTGATAAGAGAGAGTTTACTTTGAAAACAGCAATATGGCTCACCTTTATCCACAAGAGAAAATTATAAATGGTACAAAACAATTTTTTTCATTTTAGGAGTTGCAGGAAAAAGCACAAAGTACCTTCTGTTGCAATGTTGTATAAACAAACTTTATTTTGAGTGACATATGTAGTGATATCAGGCGTGATCAGGATTTAAGATATAATCTGTATACCCAGAAGGTAATGCATATTACAGGTTAAAATGTAATGTCAATCAATGACAGAACTAAATAAGATGAGACAATTTATGGTGTAGTGGTGCAGCCTGCCTATTGGCCACAAATCACAACATTTGGTGGTGGAGGGGGTGGGGGGGTTGTTTGATGGCGGCTTGTTAATGAATCTGTATCAACTTAGGCTGATGCTCATTGATTTATTAAAATGTTATGATGCCACCGACTCACTGCTGATCAAATAATTTGGCCCCTTATGCTATTTAATTTAATGAAAATAAGGGCTTTGTCTGCCAGGGAATATATGATGGAAGATCCATTTTTGAAGAAAGGAGGGTATGAGGTAGAAAATTGGTCATGGCTTTATATTGTTTGAATGCATTAAAATTTTCACCCTATTTGTACAATTTGTTTGGGCACAGCAAATCACACTATAGAAGAAAAATAAATCTCCCTATCATTTTTGCAAGACTATGGCAGTATTTCAAAATGAACCAAGGTTGTAGGCAAACAGCCAAAATTCAGAACCACACCTGGAAGGCTCTGTTTTCCGAGAGGGTGGCATCTGAGAGAGTAGTCCGTTTTAAAAAAAACACACTAAAATAAACACACATTCCCATCACAATTCTCTCATACCAGAGTGAAAGAAAAGACCCCCCCTCCCTAAATGCTGCTGTTTATTTTTACATATAATGGTGCATTTTTCAGAGTTCAACATTTTATACTTTGTTATTTTACATTTGCATAGTAAAAGAAGCAAAGAGGGAGACACAATAGTTAAAACTACGAGTTGTTGAGTCTCCAGAGATAAACTCCTTCACTGAGACAGTTTAGTGGAATTGATTATTCTTTGAAGGTCCTAATGAATTTCCTTATGATTCTCAGCTGCTGTTGGTCATTATAGGAAGCAGTTGTCTCAATGTTTGTGATTTTTGCATGAAACATATTATTACATCATGACCTGTTGGACGTAAAACAAAACATTTGATTATGCTAGCTCCTGATCAGACACAAGAACCAAACATGGAGATACAGTCGGGATTAAAGACACCTCAAACAGGAACTTCTTAAAGTATCTGACATGTTTTGTTTAGAATCATAGAATCCCTATACAGAATCCCTCCAGGGTGGTAGCAGGCCCTTCAGCCCAACAACTGCACACCAATCTTTCGAAGAATATCCCACTCAAAACCATTCCCCTACCCTATTATCCTATATTTACCTCTGACTAATGCACCTAACCTACACATCCCTGAACACTGGGCAATTTAGCAAGGCCAATTCACCTAACCTGCACATCTTTGAATTGTGGGAGGAAACCGGAGCACCCTGATTAAACTGACACAGACAAAGGGAGAATGTGCATACTCCACAATCTGGGGACTCGTTGTCGGGATTTGAACTGGTTTAGACGAATTTGAATAGATTTGGGAAATGAACATTTCAAATCCGGATCCCTGGCAATGTAAGGTAGCAATATTAACCACTGTGCCACCCCTTAGATGGAAGGAGTGGCATTCAGCATAGCAGCATATACAACAGTTAAGAACCCATGTGTTTTTTCTAAACAATAATGGCAGTTAGACCAGGTTAGCAATCTATGAAAAAAAATTGTGCAGTATGGTCATTTTAGTGTTGGAGTAGTAAAGCAGAGATTATGAATTCAAATTCCATCTGGGCAAGTAATGAAGTTTGAGAAGTTTTAGAAACTCAGGAGATCAAAAACATTCATCCAAATAAGGAGACATTATGACATTGTTCACATGATAAAGAATATTAGTGTTTCAGATTGCCACCCACTCCCTCCATGCTCAATTTCTCTAATATTGTGGTTCATAATCTGGAAAGGTATGAGGGAGGGAGGGAGGAAAAACAAGAGAGAAAATGATAAATAAAAATGGTTCATTCCTGGCCTTGGATGATGCCACGTAATAACTATTTGCTGACATGGGCTGAATTTGCTCCTTCCAACTGTGACAGAACCCTACTTCAATGGCCTCGATTAAATTAGGCAAACAACAAAATCTTTCCTTTTTCTTTGTCCATGGAACATGAATGTTCCTAGCTGGGCTAGTATGTGTTGCTATCCCTAATTACCCTGGACAAAGTGGTTGGTGGAAAGCTGCCTTCTGAAACTACTGCAGAACATGGGCTGTTGGGACATCAACACTGCTGTTAGAAAGGCTATCCAGAATTTCACCTCGTAAAAGTGAAGGAATATCAGTACAATTCCAAGTCAGGTTGAAGGACAACTTCGTGATGGTTGTGTTTCCAACTCTCTGGGTAGTAGAGGTTGCAGGCTCGAGAGCTGCTGATGGTGAAGCCTTGGTGAAGTTTTGCAGTTCACTTTGTGGATAGTCACATTGCTACTACTAAGCATCAGTGTTGGAACGAGTGAATGCTAGAAGTACCAGGTTCAGTGCAAACTAATTTGGCTGCTTTGCTGTGGTTGATGACAAGTTTCTTGAGTGATGTTAAAGCAGGTCAGTGGGGAATATTCAAGCATACTTCTGACTTGTGTTTAACAGATGACGGACAGCCAAAGGCATGATAAGAGGTTAGCTATTGACCAAGCATTTCCTAGTTTCTGGCCTATCCTTGTGGCCACTGTATTTGTATGGCTGCTTCAGCTCAGTTTCTGGTAACCAACAGATGTTGAATAGGCAGATTCAGTCACATAACACCATTGAATATGAAGGGGTGATGGTCTTTGTTTGGCACTCATCAACAAAAGTGTTACTATTTACTTTTCAGTCCAATCCTGGATATTGTCCAGCACTTGCTGCATTTGGACATAGACTGTTTTAGTATCTGAAGAGTTAGAAATGGTACTGAACATTGTGCAATCATCAGTGAGCATTGCCACTTCTGACCTTATGATGGACAGAAGGTCATTAATGAAGCAATTGAAGGTGGTTGGGGTTAAGAAACTACCCTGAGGAACTCCTACAGAGATGTTTCAGGACTGAGATGAATGATCTCCAACAACCTTCCTGTGTGTTATGTGTGACTTCAAAGAGCTGTGAGTTTTCCTCTAGATTCCCACTAACTCCAAGTTTGATAGGGCTCCTTGACGTCAATACATAGTCAAGGGTAGTCATTTTCACATCACTCCTAAAATTCAGTTCTTTTGTCAATGCTTGACTCATGACTGTAGAGGTCAGGAACCCTGGCCTTTGAAAGAAATGCTGGTGGATAGAACTGTTACTGACTCTTCCATCATTTTCCTGATGATCAAGTCTACTGGTGGGGTGGTAATTGGCTTGTTTGAAATTGAATTTGATATGCAGGGATGATATTGTGGCTTTAAGAGGTTATTTTATCATTTTTTTAAAGACAGGTTTTAAGATGGGGTACTGAGGTGTCTGTTCAAAATTCAAAGTAAATAGCTTAAGGGCTTTTTAAAAATGTTGGAACAATAGATGCAGTCTGAATGGGTGTGATCAAGCTCTCACAGAGTCAGGATTTTTAGTTTGTTTTAATTTTTCAGTAGCAGTTATTGCTGGGTCTGTTACTGCAGTACTCCCGGCTACACTCTCATGTACGTGAGACGATCTGTTTTCTGAATATGTCTTTTCCCAAGGGTGTGTTTATGGGATGTTACTCAACTGGAACAGTTAATTAGTTAAGCCAATTCTTATTTTTTTGTTTTGTTGTATTTTACCTATTGTGCTTGAATAAAGTGTGTTTGGCTTAACGCTGAATAGCTTGGTGAATCGAATTGCATCTGGAACACAACACCTTACATTTACCTTGAAAATAAGAAAAAGTTAGGGTCTAGTCTACCTTCTTAACATATGTTGACGGGGTTTGGTCAGGTCTATAACAATGCTTGCCGAGTAGATGCCAGTGTTGCAGAGGTGTTGCAGCAGCTTTCTAGGGGTACAGCAAGTTCTCAAAAAAAAGGTTTCAGTAGTATTGTCAGAATGGTGTCAGGGCCCAAAGCCTATGCAGCATTCAGTACCTCCAATCATTTCTTAATATCACGTGGAGTGAACTGAATTGGCTGAAGACTGGCATCTTTGATGCTAGGCACCTCCAGAGAAGCCCAAGATGGGCCATCTACTTGGCTAAAGATTGTTGGCTAAAGATTACCTTTTGCACTAATGTGTTGGGGTTTCCCAACTGTTGAGGATGATAATATTTGTGCAGCTTCCATTTCGTTTTGGTTATTTAATTGTCCACCATGGTTCACACTGGGATGCAGTGGGTCTGCAAAGTTTAGATCTGATCTGTTGATTTGTGATTGCTCAATCCTTTCTATTGCATGCATGAGCAATTCCGTATTGTGGCTGTCAGTTCTAAAGGCTCACTGCACCCAAAATACTAATATTGCTTTCTTTCCATTGATGCTGCCAGACTTGCTGAGTTTTTCCCCAGCAATTTCACTTCTTGTTACCCCGCTAATGTTTGATCTGGTATAATAAGATTTCAGAGGGTCTGCAGTCAATGTTGAGGCCTCCTAGGCCCAACTGTTGCCCGATCATATACTTTATCACCACATGAGCAAGTCTGTCTGTCGGGGGATGGTGATGGTGGTGTCTGGATCATTGTAGGGTATGATTCGGTGAATATGACGATTGTTTGTCTATTCTGCAAAACAACTCACCCAATTTTGGTCTGAGCTCCCAGATGGTGGTAAGGGGGACTTTGCAGGATTAACAGGGCTGGTTTTGCTGTTGTCACTTCCAGTGCCATGTGGTCTATCTGATTTTGTTTCTTTCTTTCAACTTTGTAGCAGTTTGATTCAATCGAGTGGTTGCTAAGCTATTTCACAGGCAGTTAACAGTCAACAATGACATAATCAGTAAGGATGGCAGATTTCTTTCCATAAAGGACTTCAGTAAACTAGATAGGCTTTTACAATAATTGACGGTCGTTACATGAGTGCCAATAATCTAGCTTTTGATTTCAGATTTTAACTGAATTCAAATTTCACCATTCGAACCCACGTCCTCAGAACATCAGCCTACATCTCTGAATTTCTAGTCCATTTATATTACCACTGAACCACCACCTTTTACTCATCTTTCCTACTCGCTTTCAACCCCACATAAGAAATCTAATTTCATACATGTAGCACATGCAATAACTCTTACCTGTTGCCTTGTCACAAAATTTGCTGAAATTATGAGGGAGGAAAGAAAAATATATGCATTAATAAAAATAGTTTCAACTACAAAGTGAGAGAGTGCATCACCATAAAGTTCTCTTCTAAAAACCTAATTTCAAAAAACTGCAACTCACCTGAACATCTTCTGATTATGAATCAAAGGGGAGCAATGGAATAGCCATGCTTGATTTGATTCAAAACATTACCATTGATTTGAAGATTACATAGTTCACCTCATGCTGCAGGAAGTGGATTTAGGAGCAATCTCTTCTGAAGTTGTTACAGCACAAAAGACCAAAAAACCGTAAGAAATAGGAACTGGAGTAGGTTACTCAGCTCCTCAAGCTTGCTCTGCCGTTTAACAGGTTCATGGCTGATCTGACATTCCTCACATTGACTTTCGTGCCCTTTCTACATAACCCTTGATTCCTAGACTGATCAATAATTTCTCTGGCTTAAATGTACACAAGGACCTTGCCCTCACAGCACTCTGTGGCAAGGAGTTCCAAAGACTCTCAACCCTCAGAGAAGAAATTCCTCATCTCTTAAATTGGTGGCCTTTTATTTTGGGACTATGCTCTCTGGTTCTAGACTCATTCTCCCAAAACATCCTCCCAGCATTTATCCTGTCAAGCCCCTTTAAGAATTCCACATGTCTCAATGAGATCACCTCTTATTTTTCTAAACCTTAATGAGTAGAGTTCCAACCTGTTTAACCTTTGTTCATAAGTCAATCCTTCCATACTATGATCTGAAGCTTCCACCTGCTTCTTACTACGACCCAAAGTCCTCACCTGCTTTCAAGAAGACCACCATCATTCTGGTACCAAAGAAAACTCACGCAGCATGCCTCAATGCCTACTGCCCAGTGGCTCAGACCTCCATAATTATGAAGTGCTTCCAGAAGAGAGTTATAGCTCATATAAACTCTAGCCTCTCAGTCTGCCTTGATCCCCTGCCATCACGACAGGTCCACGGCACAGGCTACCTCTCAGTCATCTCTGGAATATCTGGATAACAAGGTTACCTATGTCAGGCTCCTACTTATCTACTACAGCTCTATCTTCAACACTCCAATTCCAACTAAACTAATCGCGAAACTCCAAGATCCAAGTCTCTGCTCCACCCTCTGCAACTGGATGCTCAACTTTCTGACCCACAAACCGAAATTGGTGAGAATGGGCAACAACACATTCTCCACAATATTCCTCAACACCACTGCTCCACAAGGCTGTGTTCTCAGCCTTTTACCAACTCCTTACACACTCATGAACGTATGGCCAAAAGAAAAGAGATAAAGTGCTTGGTCCATGGTGTAAAGATAATCATCTCTCTCTCAATATCAGCAAAACAAGAAGCTGGTTATTGACTTCAGGAACCAAGCTGGAGGGGACACATCTGTCTACTTCAATGATGTTGAGGTGGAGAAAGTCAACAGTGTCAGGTTTCTAGGAGTGAAGATCACCAATAATCTGTCCTGGTCCACCTAAGTTGATGCAACAGTCAAGAAAGCACAACAATGTCTGTTTCCTCAAGAGGCTAAGGAAATTTAGCATTTCTGTGAAGACTCTTACAAGTGTTACAAAAACACCACGGAAAGCACATTATCCAGCTTGGTATGGCAACTGCTGTGCCCAGTTCATTAAGAAACTACAATGAATTATGAGCACAGCCCAGTCCATCATACAGGCCAACTTCCATCTATTGACTCCATCTACACTTCCTGTTGCTTCGGGAAGGCAGCCAGCATCATCAAAGACCCCTCCCACACCAGTTATAATCTCTTTCAACCGCTTCAGTTAGGCAAAGATACAAGCACTTAAACACATGAACCAACAGATTCAAGAACAGTTTCTTCCTTGCTGTTGCTGGACTTTCAAATTAACTTCTCAACTTTTTAATTTAATGTTGATCTGGCACTTTGTGCACCTTCTGTGTAGCTGTAAAATTGTATTCCTTATTCTGTTGTATTACCGGCATGCACTTTGTATGGTATGATCTACCTGTACTGCATGGAAAACAAAACTTTCGTGTCCATGTGATAATAACAAATCAAATCAAATCAGGGGTCATTCTAGTGAACATTCTCTGAACTTCCTCCAATGAAACAATATATTTTCTTAAATAAGGGACATAACCACCCTCAGTACTCCAGATGTGGTCTCCCCAGACCTTGTACGGTTGTAGTAAGACTTCCCAACTCTTATACTCCAACCCCTTTGAAATAAAGACCAACATGAGCCTTCCAAATTACATGCTAGCTTTCTGCTTTTCCTGCACAAATGCTTCCAAGTCCCTTTGTGCTGCAGTTTCCTATAGTGTCTTTCCATTTAAATAATATTGTTCTTTCATTCTCCCTCCCTTCCAAATGAACAACTTCACAATTTCCCACATGATATTCCATTTGTCAACATTTTGCCCATTTACTTAACCTATCAATATCTCTCTGTAAAGTATTTGTATCTGCCTTTCCACCTATTTTTATATCGTCTGCAAATTTGGCTACAGTATGTTCACTTCCTTCCTCCAAATCATTGATATATATTGTAAACAATTGTTGGGCCAGCACTGAACCCTGTGGAACTCCACTGGTCATGGGTCACCAACCTGAAAAATAACTCATTTTTCCCACTCATTGTTTCCTGTCAATGAGCCCATTTCTTATCTGTGCCTTTATACTATCTCCAACATTGTGGGCTTTAATCTTAACCTTTTGTGAGGTACCTTGTTGAACACTTTCTGGAAATTCAAATACAACATAGCTACTGGTTCCCATCTATCCACTTTGGTTCAGACTCACTCAAGAAACTCTAATAAATTAGTCAGATGCAATTTCCCTTTCATGCTGACTATGCTTGATTAGATTATGATTTTCCAAATGTTCTGCAATTACTTTCTTAATAACTGAATTGAATACTTTTCCAACAATATATGTTAGGCTGTTCAGACTATAGTTACCCACTTTTTACTTCCCTTCCTAATGGAATTATCACATTAGCAGTTTTTCAATCTTGTTGTTTCTTCAGAATCCAACAATCTTTGTAAAATTACAACAAACACATTCATTATTTCTGTAGTTATTGCTGTTAGGATCCTAAGAAACAAAGCTATCAGGGGATTTGTCTGTCTTTAGCCCCATTAGTTTGTCTAAGGCTACTTTTTTAGTGACAGTACTTAAGTCCTCCCATGTATTCTTCAATATTAATGAGATTTTTGAAGTTTCTTCCACTGTAAGGACTGATGGAAAATAACTCCTCTACCATTTACTTGTTTCCCAAAACTGTCTTCCCAGATTCATTTTCTAAGGGGCCTATGTTCATGTTGACTTCTCTATGCATTTTTTTTTTACATTATTCACTAGTTCACCCAATTGCTTATTTTCTCTCATTGTCTTGCTTTGCTGGATTCTGAATGTATCCCAGTCTTCAGGGCCATTGCTGATTTTGGCCTCCACATATGCTTTTTCTTTCAACTAATAGTCTCCTTAACTTCCTTGGTTATCCATGGTTGATTTATCTCTCTCTGAGAATCTTTCTTTCTTGGTGGCTTGTATTTTTGCTGAGTCATCAATTACCTCCTTAAGTGCGTGCCACTCTTTGTTTATTGTCATTTCTTCTAATCCATCCATGCAGTTCATCTCAGTTAACTCTATCTGAAACATATTTAACTCCTTGCTGAAAATACTCAATATTTTTCAGCTCACCACTCTCTGGGCGAAGAAATTTCTCATCTCAGCCCTAAATGGTCTACCCTGTATCCTTAGACTGTCACCCTCCATTCTGGACTCCCTGATCATCAGTAACATCTTTCCTGCATTTATTCATTATGATAGAATTTTATCGGTTTCTGAGATTCCCCTTCATTCTTCTAAACTTCAGTGACTATAGTCCTAAATGGTACAGTCTGTTTACATCAATTCTGCATCCCAGGAATCAGTCCAGTAAACCTTCATTGCACTCTCTTCATAGTCAGAAAGTCTCTCCTCAGACAAGGAGAAAAAAACTGCAAAGAATACTCCAGGTGTGACCTCAGCAAGGCTTTGTACAACTGCAGCAAGACATCCCTGCTATTGTACTCGAAACCTCTCATGAAGAAAGCCAACATACCATTTGCCTTCTTCATTGCCTGCTGCACCAGCATGCTTATTTTCAACAAATGCTTTTCAAAGATACCCAGGTCTCACTCCATCTTCCCCTTTTCCAATCTATCACTGCTCAGATAATAATCTGCCATCTTGTTTTTACTGCCAAAGTTTTGATAACCTGTTAATTATTGGTATCTGTAATGCATTTGACCACTTACCCAACTTGTCCAAATCACACAGCAGCATCTCTGAATTCTCCTCACAGCTCACCCTCCCACTCAGCTTTGTATCATCTTCAAATCTGTAGATATTACACTCACTTAAATCATGAATATATATTATGAATAGCTAGGGATCAAGCACT
Organism: Hemiscyllium ocellatum; assembly: GCF_020745735.1. Taxonomy (NCBI): domain Eukaryota; kingdom Metazoa; phylum Chordata; class Chondrichthyes; order Orectolobiformes; family Hemiscylliidae; genus Hemiscyllium; species Hemiscyllium ocellatum. The sequence goes on along the minus strand of NC_083410.1, from coordinate 114,642,158 downwards.
AATCCCTGTGGTACCCTACTAGTCACTGCCTACCACTTGGAACAAGATCCATTTATGTCTACTCTTTATTTTCTGTCTGCCAAACAGTTCCCTAGTCATTTCAGGACATTACCCTAATCCCATGGGCTTTAATCTTACATTCTAAGTTCTTATGAGGCACCTTATTGAGAACCTTCTGAAGGTTAAAGTAAACCTCTCTTTAAATTCATTGTCACAACAAGGGCATTACTCAGAGGGCACGAAAGATTCAGCCACATTGCTATGGGTCTGGAGTTACATGTATGATAGACTAGGTATGGATGGCAATTTCTTTCCCTAAATGACATTAGCAATCCAAATGGGCTTTTCCAACAATTGACAATGCATTCATGGCCATCATCAGATCTTTAATTCCAGATTTTATTCCATTTAATTCAAACACCAGCATTTGTTGTGGGAAGATTTGAACCAAGCCCTCCACAACATTACATGGGTCTTTGGATTAACAGTCCAGCAATAACTAGGCCATTGCTTCCCTCATCAACTCTACTCATTACATCCTTGAAAAATTGCAGTAGTTTTCTCAACTACAATATACTTTTGTAAATCCATACTTGACTCTGTCTAATACAGTCACTGTTTTCCAAATGCTTGGCTATTACATCTTTTACAATGGACTCTAGCAGTTTTGCCACTATCAATGTCAGACTAACCAGTTGATAATTCCCCTGATTTCTCTCTACTTCCTTTTCCTTTTAAAATAATGGAGTTACATTAACTACCCTCCAATCCATAGGAACTGAACCAGAGTCTACTAAATTTTGAAAGATGACCACCAATGCAACCACTATTTCTCAAGCCACTTCTTTTAACTACTCTGGAATACAGATTATCAGGCTATGGTGTTTGATTACCCTTTAATCCCATCAATTTCCCAAACACCATTTCCATACTCATGTTGAGGTCATTCAGTTCTTCCCTCTCATGAGACCATGTTTCCCAGCACTTTTGGGATGTTATTCATGTCCTCCTTTATGAACAAAGAACCAAAGTATGCATTTAATTGGTCTGCGAGCAATTTCTTCCCCATTATAACCTCCCCTGTTTCTGACTGTAAGATTAGGAAAGATTTGTATTGAAGGAATTAAGACAATTTTAAGGAACAAGCAAGGAACAAAAGTGCACTTTGGTAGTCTGCAAGACAAAATAGTAGATTACAAGTTCAAAGGCATAAAAACAACTTGCTCTTCTTTAAAAAAATAATTCCACTGGGAAAGAAGTCTAAGCTGAATATGAAGTTCAGGATTAGTACAAAAAAGTATGAGTGCATTTTGAAAAGCTGACAAGAGGAGAAAGATCAGTTGCAAGTTTTAGGAGAATTGGACTGAAACTGAAGATCATGGCATTAGCATTGGATGTAGGTAAAGAAAAAAATATATATTTCATGATAACAGTCTTTGATTTGATTTATTATTGTTACATGGATCTAGGTACAGTGAAAAGGTTTGTTGTGTTCAGTACAGGCAGATCATATCATACAAAGTGCATAAGAGTAATAGAACAAAGTGAGGAATACAATGCTATGGTTGCAGGGAATGTGCACAAAGAGTTAGGTGAGTATTAAATTTGAAATTTGAGAGGTCAATTCAGGAGTCTAATAACAGCAGAAAAGCTGTTGGAAGAGATTATAGTCGGGCTGGAGGGGTCTTTGATGATGTTGGCTGCCTTTCCAAGGCACCAAGTAGTACAGATGGAGTCAATGGATGGAAGATTGCCATGCATGATTGACTGAGCTGTGCTCACAACTCTCTGTAGTTTCTTGTGAACTGGGCACAGCAGTTGCCGTACCAAGCTGTGATGCAACCAGACAGAATCTTTCTATGGTGCACCTATAACAATGAATACAGTCTTTATCCCTAAATGTCTTAGCCTCCGAGGAAACAGAGGCATTGTTGTGCTTTCTTGACCATCACATCAATGTGAATTGACCTGAACAGATTGCTGGTGATCATCAAGCCTAGGAACTTGACGCACTCAACCACTTACATCTCAGCATTATTGATGTAGATTGGAGCGTAGCCTCAACCTTACTTCCTGAAATGCATGACCAGCTTTTGCATTCTGCCTATATTGAGGAAGAGACTGTTATCTTCACATCATGTCACAAGCACTTTACCTCTTTCCCTTATTCTATCTCATCACTAAATGCGAGAAGGTTAAAAGGCACATTGAAAATAGGAAAAGCCATCTGCAACGTCTTTCTTGACTTAAACAGCTCTGATTTCCAATGTATTATCTTTGAGTAGAACCCAGCACGCTTTTTTCTGCCTTTCCCTCTTTTACTTCCTTTCCTTTATTTTCTCAGATTTTAAAGTGATTTTTCTGCTAAGAAAACATGCCTCGGAGTAGCTGAGAGTCGGAGTGGAGTGGGCTGGAAGCTTGGTGCAGTATGGAGCGGCTGGGAGCTGGAGCAGAGCAGGTTTGAGGCCGGAAGTGGCTCTGAGTCAGAATGTGCTGGAGACCTGGAGCAGTGTGAGAACTAGAGTGGACCAGGCTGGAGGCCTGGAGCAGAGTGTGGATGATTGTTGGACTGGGGGTCTGGTATAGGCGGTCAGTGGCATGCGAGGCTTGTCAGGCCTCGTGGAAGCCCCAGTTACTGTAATGTTTACTTGTAATTTGTTTATCTGAGCTATAGGGAGAGGCTAAATAGACTGGGCTGTTTTCCCTGGCACATCGGAGACTGAGGGGCTGGAAGGTTTGAGCTATATGGAGAGGCTGAATAGGCTGGGGTTATTTTCCCTGAAGCATCAGAAACTGAGGGTTAACCTTATAGCGGTTTATAAAATCTTGATGTGCCTGGATATGGTAAATAGACAATTTTCTCTGGGGTGGGGAATTCCAGAACCATAGGTTTAGGGTGAGAGAGGCAAGATTTAAAAGGGACCTAAGGGGCAAGGTTTTCATGCAGAGGGTGGTGCATGTATGGAATATGCTGCCAAAGTAAATGGTGGAGGTTGGTACAATTACAACATTTAAAAAGCATCTGGATGGGTACATGAATAGGAAGGGTTTAGAGGAATAGGAGTCAAATGAGACTAGATTAATTTAGGATATCTCGTCTGCGTGGTCGGGTTGGACCAAAGAGACGTTTCCATGTTGTACGTCCCTATGACTCTATGACTGTATTATTTATCGTTTTAACTATATCTTATTTTTAACCTATACTATAGATCACTAAGGTAATGCAACTTCTTTTCTTCTTTTTCCTTCTTTTTGTGTCTAAGATTTGTACCCAGGTACTTTGTATCTAAGATAGTGTCATGAGAGGTAACATTGTAAACTTTTCACTGTATGTGAGTATGTGTGACAATAAAGGATATTCTATTCTATTAAAGGCTGTCAAGGCAATTGTTGAAATGTCTAAACTGACAAAATAGAGACTGACCTCTTTTACTGACACCTGTCTGCAGATAATCGCGAAAATCAAAGTGGGAACAAAAACAAAAATCGCATTAGTGAAATAGATAATAACCAAATTAAATTTCATGGTTATAAACTAAAAGCGAAACAAAGTTTAATGGAATGGGCAACTGATTCTATAATTCAGATGTTTGTCTATCATATCTACTAAATAGAAGAATATCTGTTTAGATCTACCAAATATGAGGATTGCTTCTACTCAGTCATCTTGCAACCTGGTTTTCGCACAGCTTCCAACATATACTTGTGGCAGATCATTAAGGCTCGACTACTAATTATGGTAGCTTTAGGGTCTGAGTGGTATGCAGGAACTGCTGCTTTTCTCACTACTAAATGTTTCCATGACATATACTACCTGTGCTCTAAGAATTTTTGATTGATAATGCACAGCTGACCTGACATGTTTAATTTAAAGCAAAAACACAAGTTGCTAGAAAAGCTCAGCAAATCTGGCAGCATCTGTGCAGAGAAATCAAAGTTAATGTTCTGAGTCTGGTGACTCTTCCTCAATTCTGATGAAGGGTCACCGGACTCAAAACATTATTTTGATTTCTCTTCACAGAGCTTTTCCAGCAACTATTGTTTTTGTTTCTGATTTACAGCATTCACAATTCTTTGGTTTATGCTTAATTTGAAGGCATTACTAACTGTGATCATATAACATGCTTACAATTCAGTAGCAGGGGAGCAATTTTGCAACCATTAATTTGATACTTTAGCTTTCATCCTTCCAATTACATAATACAAAGTTATGTTTCAAATTTATTTATCTTTAATTATGTTCAGGTACCTTACACCTAGGAAAAACAACATAGTTAAAAACTTCACTGAAATGTGTCATGGGTCAAAGGCTGATTTAAATTTTGGCTTAAACTTTCTTTCCTTTCTCTGAGAGTTGATGCAGTCAATCTATGTAAAGCAGTTCATAATTGTGAGGATTTTAGCATTTGCAGTAATTTTGAACCCTATATGAAAACTGGTAAAAAAGAAACAAATCCACTGTAATAAATACAGCACAGCCATCATAATACTTACAGTTGCAAACCGGGAAAGAACTGTTGATTTGCTCCATAACATCAGTGAGATCTGTACTTGTGTCCTCAGGTGGAATCAATAAATCATCTAAAAACAGGATAATGACAAATCAAGAAAAATCAGAAGAAAATCACACAAAAATGAATCTGATTGCCCTTAATTTCATGGAGAAAAGCACTCTCATCTGACTGTGCAGTCACTAATATCATTGCAATCTTGAGTAACATTACATAATGCCTGTAACATTTTCATAAAAGAAAACAAATGCATAGTATCTTTCACATCCTCAGGATGTCGCAAAGTGCTTTGAAACAAATGAATTAGACAGAGATAGATAGGCTCTTCATTAGTAAGGAATCAAAGGTTATAGGAGAGAAGCCCAGAGCATGGAGTTGAGAAACATATCAGCTATGATTAAAGGTTGGAGCAGACTCAATAGGCCAAATTCTGTTCCTAATCTTTTGGATACTAATGTGACTAAAGTCTGGTAAGTCCCTTGGACCTGATGGGATGCATTCTGGGATATTACAGGAAATAGTTACAGTGATGCACTGGCAGCAGTCTTCAAGGATGTGGAGCTTATGGCAAAGTCCCAAAGGATTGAAAGCCATCAATGTAATACCCTTATTGGAAAAGGAGGGGGGGAGGGCATGGGGAAAATATTATAAAGGATATCATAGCAGAGCAATAAAAATATATAATATGATGAAGCAGAGTCAGCATGGGTTCATGAAGGGGAAATTATGCCTGATAAATTTACTTGAATTTTTTGAGAAGGTAACACAAAATAGATAAAACAGAAACAGTAGATGCAATTTATCTGGTATTCAGAAGTGTTTGATAAATTATCACAGTTTAGGCTATTTAATAAGAAAAGAGTGCATGGTGATGGTAATATATTAGCATGAATAGAGAACTGGCTAACTAATAAATACAGAGAAATGGGATAAGGAGGACATTTTCAGTACGGCGACCTGAAACGAGGGGAGTGCTTCACTTGGCCCATATCCCTCTGAACCCTTCCATTCATATACCCATCCCGATGCCTTTTAAATGTTCTAACTGTACCAGCCTCACCACTTCCTCTGGCAGCTCGTTCCATATATGCACCATGCTTTGTGTGAAAAAGTTGCCCTTTAAGTCCCTTTTATATCTTTCCCCCCTCATCCTAAACCTATGCCCTTGAGTTCTGGACTCCCACACCCCAGGGAAAAGATATTGTGTGTTTATCCTATCCATGCCTCTCATGATTTTATAAACCTCTATAAAGTCACTCATCAGCCTCTGATGTTCTAAGGAAAACAGCCCTAAACTATTCAGCCTCTCCCTGTAGTTCAAATCCTCCAACTCTGGCAACATCCTTGTAAATCTTTTCTGAATCCTTTCAACTTTCACAACATCTTTTCGATAATAAGGAGACCAGAATTGCACTCATCATTCCAAAAGTGGCCTAACCAATGTCCTGTACAGCCGCAACATGACCTCTCACCTCCTGTACTCAATACTCTGACCAATAAAGGAAAGCATACCAAACACCTTCTTCACTATCCTAGCTACCTGCTCTACTTTCAAGGAACAATGAACCTGCACTCTCTAGGACCTTACCATTAAGTATATAAGTCCTGCTCTAATTTGCTTTTCCAAAATGCAGCACTTTGCATTTATCTAACTTAGACTCTATCTGCCACTCCTCAGACCATTGGCCCACCTGATAAAGATCATGTTGCAATCTGAGGTAACTTTCTTCGCTCTCCACTACACCTCCAATTTTGGTGTCATCTGCAAGCTTACTAATTATAATTTCGATGTTCACATCCAAATCAATTACATAAATGTCAGAAAGTAGTAGACCCAGCACCAATCTTTGTGGCACACCACAGGCCTCCAATCTGAAAAGCAACCCTCCACCACCATCTTCTGTCTTAATGATTTGGAAGAGGAAAATAAACTATATGTATATGGAGTGAAGTTTGCAGATGACACGTTGAGCAGATTGGGCCCGTGTAAAGAACTGTCGAAATAAAGAAGAATGAACAGCAACCTTACTGAAATAAGAAAGATTCTTCAAGGACTTGGGTAGGCACGGAAAGGTTTGTTCCCCTTGGATCTTGGATCAGAGCATATAAGCTCAGAATAAGGGGCCACATATTTAAGATTGAGATGAGGTAGAATTTCTTCTCTCAGAGAAGTGGTGAGGATGACACAGAATCTGCAAAGGGATACAGACAGATTAAGCGATTGGATAAAAACTTGGCATATGGAATATAATGTGAGGCTTATGCATTTTGGTAGGGACAATAGGGGAGCTGAATACGATTTACATGAAGAAAGACTACAGAAAGCGAGAGAACAGAGGGATTTGGGAGTCCTCACCCGTGAATTACAGAGAGTGTAACATCCAGGTTCAGCAAGTATCAAAGAAAGCAACTGGACATGGCCTTTATTTTCAAAGGACAGGGAATAGATAAAGTCAGGAGGTTTTGCAAAAACTGTACAAGGCACTAGTTAAGACAATAGCTAGAATCCTGTGAACAATTTTGGATCCCTTATCTAAGGAAAGGTATATTGGCATTGGAGGCAGTCCAGAGAAGGTTCATTAGGCTGATATCAGGTATGGAGAGACTGTCTAATCAACAGATGTTGAGCAGATTGGGCTTGTATTTGTTGGATATAGAAGAATGAACAGCGACCTTACTGAAATAACTAAGATCCTTCAAGGACTTTGGTAGACATGGAAATATCTTTCTCCCCCCTGTGGATCTTGGACCAGAGAACATAAGCTCAGAATAAGGGGTCACATATTTAAGACTGAGATGAGGTGGAATTTCTTTTCTCAGAGGGTACTGATTCTGTGGAATGTTTTACCAAAGAGGACTGTCGAGGCTGGGTCATTAAGTATACTCAAGGCTGAGATAGATTTTTAATTTTTATGGGAATCTTGTGTTATGGGGAAAAGGCAAGAAAGTTAAGTTGATAATTATCAGATCAGTTATGATTCTCATTCAATCACATAACAAGGCGGAATGGCATACTTCTGCTCCTATGTCTTATGGTCTAACTGGAGAACAGTATCACTTCGGGGCCCCAGAGTTTAAGAAGGATCAGAACGTTTTGGAGTGTTAAGGTAAGGTGGTAAAACATTATTCACCTTTAAATTTGGTTATGAATATGTAGAAAATGACAATAGATCATCAGTAGATTGAATGCTCTATGGAACAGCATGTCCCAGCATTAGTGGGATATGAAATGGCATTGATGTAAAAAATAATTGCCTTTTAAGGATGAATTTTAAACTCTCATCATTAACATTTAATATTATGCAAAATATTGTTAGCAAGCTTTTTCTGTTGTTTGTGGATTAAGAAGTATTTTTGTGAATCTTTTCATTCATCACTAACCTGTTTGTGAGCTGAAGTCTTCATTATAGGCTTGACTATTTTCAGCAAGCTCGAAAGATGCAGTTGGGGAAACAGGAGCAACTCCATTCAGTTTGGCTTCTGTCAATGGCTATGAAAAATTTGCAACAATACAAGTCATACAGTAATAATAACATACTTTTAATAAGATGCACAGGGATTTATAAATATTTTTGACAAATAGTTATTAAAGAATATGGATAGTTTATTGTCATCATTAGAACGTCATTTGTTATAAACCACATATAATCTTAACTTGGAAGGGCTCTTGTCACACTGGTAGGGTCTCTATCTCTAGGCTCGAAATCCAGGGTTCAAGTTCCAGTTGTTGAGCAGGAATATCGTAAGAGGTTGATTGAAATTTTTTTTTATTCTTTACTTAGACCAAGGATGTTCTGTACAATTGAAGAAGATTCATTGAAACGTTAACTCTGTTTCTCCCTCCACGGATGCTGCAAGACCAGCTGTGTTCCTCCAGCATTCTACGCCTATTATGAAGTTTTCTTCAGTGGTCACTGACTACAGTGGGAACGGAGCCAAATGAAGTATTCCATCATGACTGATTATGTTAAAGAAAATGCCACCCTCTATATTGAAATGAGGCAGAGACCCTAATATCTAAGTGTTACTTAGCTAAGGAAAGATTGCTTGATTTACTTTATAAGTGCGATAGGATTAGGAAAATAATAAGTTATCAGATAATTTCCAAGTTTCTTTAAACTCCAACTCACAGGTTCAACTAGAAAAGGGATCAGAAAGACAATCGTACCAAGGAACAAGAGTAGGCCACTTAGCCCTTCAGGCCTGCTCCACCACTCAGAAAGACCTGGCCTGATTGGATTTTAACCTCAACTCTAAATTCCTACATTCCCATAGCCTTTCATCCCCTTGGTCATCAAACATCTGTCCACCTCTACCTTAAAAAATTTAAAGTTTCTGTATTCTCTATCTGAAGTGGCAGAAGAGTTGAATTGATACTTTAGATCTGTCTTCACTGGGGAACTCACGAGCAATCTCCCAGATGTAATAGTGGCTGAAGGACCTGAACTGAAGGGAATTTATATTAGGCAGGAAATGGTGTTGGAGAGACTGTTAGGTCTGAAGGCTGATAAGTCCCCCAGAACTGATGGTCTGCATCCCAGGGTACTGAAGGAGGTGGTTCTAGAAATCGTGGATGCCTTGATGATAATTTTCCAATGTTCTATAGATTCAGGATCAGTTCCTGCGGATTGGAGGCTGGCTAATGTTGTCCCAGTTTTTAAGAAAGGAGGGAGAGCGAAAACAGAGAATTATTGACCAGTTAGTCTGACCTCAGTGGTGGGAAAAATGCTGGAGTCAATTATAAAGGACGAAATTACGACACATCTGGATAGCAGTGACAGGATAGATCAGAGTCAGCATGGATTTATGAAGGGGAAATCATGCTTGACTAATCTTCTGGAATTTTTTGAGGATGTAACTCTGAAAATGGACAAGTGAGATCCAGTGGATATAGTATACCTGGACTTTCAGAAAGCCTTTGATAAAGTCCTACACAGGAGGTTAGTGAGCAAAATTAGGGCACGTGGTATTAGGGGCAAAATACTGACATGGATTGAAAATTGGTTGGCTGACAGGAAACGAAGAGTAATCATAAACGACTCCCTTTCGGGATGGCAGGCAGTGACCAGTGGTGTGCCGCAGGGATCAGTGCTGGGACCGCAGCTTTTTACAATATACATTAACGATATAGATGAAGGTATTAAAAGTAATATTAGCAAATTTGTTGATGATACAAAGCTGGATGGCAGGTGAAATGTGAGGAGGATGTCAGGAGAATACAGGGTGACCTGGACAGGCCAGGTGAGTGGACGGATGCATGTAAGGCTGTGCTGAAAGCAGCCCATGTAATATGATAATAGGACGAAGACACGCTGAGAGTGGGTTTTCTTTGAGAATGGGTTAGCTGTGTTGAAAGCAACCCATGCCGTGACGGGATCTGGATGTAGGGTTAGGTAAAAAAAAAGGACATGATTATGCGGGATTTTAATCTTTGTATTGGTTGGTCAAACCAAGTCAGTCAAGTCAGCTTTGAAGAGATGTTCATAGAGTGCAAATGCGATAGTTTCCTCAAACAGTATGTAATGGTACCCATGAGGGAGCAAGCTATCCTCGACTGGTACAGTGTAATGAGACAGGAATAATTAATTATCTCATAGTCCAGGATCCTTTTGGAAGGAAAGATCACAGTATGGTTGAATTTAACATACAGATGGAGGATGAGAAGGTAAAAATCCAATACAATTTGGATCATCTGACATTTGTTCAAACAAAGGAGGCTTCAGTGGGACAAGAGAGAAGTTTTTGTTGCTGGAGGATATTTTCCTTTCTGCTGAAGGAATTTGAGCATACTTAGAAACTGGGAGCAAAGACGATATGTGGGATAATAGAGGAATAGTGGAGTAACGCTTCACAGTACTTAGCAGAAGTATGTACCAGTGAAAAGAAAGGAAAAGGGATAATCAGCCATGAATAATTAAGAAAATAAAGGAGGGTATCAAACTGAAAGCTAATACATATAAAGTGGCAAAGATTAGTGGGAGATTAAGGGAATTGGGAAATGTTTAAAAGTTAACAGAAAGCCCCAAAACTACAATAAAGAAAAGTAAGATAGATTAAACTAGCCCAGAATATAACAAATAGATGGCAAATATTTCTGCAAATATATCAAATGACAAAGAGTGACTAACGTAAACATTGGTCTTTCAGAGAATGTGAAGGAGACTTAATAATGGGAAATGAGGAAATGGACAAGGTGTTCAATGGGTATTTTGTATTGGTCTTCATAGTGAAAGACACAAATAACATGCCAATAGTTGATAACAAGGAGGCTATGGCAGATGAGGATCTAGAAGCGATCATGATCACGAAACAGATAGTATTGGGTAAGCTAAGAGAGTTAAAGATAGACAAGTTTCCTGGCCCTGGTGGAATACATCCTAGGGGAATAAAGAGATGGTGGGGGAAATAGCAAATGAGCATGTGGTAACTTACTAAAATTCACAGGACTCTGGGGTGGTTCCAGCAGATTGGAAAATATCAACTGTGATATCATTGTTTAAAAAAGGAGATAGACAAAAGTCGGGCAACTATATACCTGTTAACTTCTGGAGTGGGGAAAATGCTTGAATCGATAATCAAGGAAGAAACAGCAACATCTTGATCTAAATTGTCCCAATGGGCAGGTGCAACATGGGTTCATGAAAGGCAGGAACGTTTAGCTAATTTACTGGATTTCTTTGAGGACATTAAGAGTGCAGTGGACAATGGGAAACTAGAAGATGTGATGTATCTGGATTTCTAGAAGGCATTTGACAAGGTGCCACACAAAAAGCTGCTGCAGAAGAGAAAGGTGCAAGGTGTTACAAGTAATGTATTAGCATGGTTAGAAAATTGATTAACTAACAGAAAGCAAAGATTGGGGATAAATGGGTGGTTTTCTGGTTGGCAATCAATGGCTAGTGGTGTGCCTCATGTTGTGACGCAATTGTTTACAATTTACATTGATGATTGAGAGTTGGGGACCAAGCGTAGTGTGTCAAAGTTCACAGATAACAATAAGGTGAGTGGTAGAGCAAAGTGTACAAAGGACATTAAAGTTTGCAGAGTGTTATAGACAGATTAAGTGAGTGAGCAAGGGTCTGGCAGAAGGAGTACAATGTTGGTAAATTTGAGGCCATCCATTTTGGAAGGAATAACAGAAAAATAAACTGTTATTTAAATGGTGAAAATTGCAGCTGCTGTGTAGAGGGACCTGGGTGGCTGCATACATGAATCAGAAAAAGCTGGATTGCAGGTGCAACAAGGTAATTAAGAAGGCATGGAATATTGCCCTTCATTGCTTGAGGATGGAGTTTGAAAATAGGGAGACTATGTTGCAGCTATATAACATGCTGGTGAAGTCACAACTAGAATTCTAAATACAATTTTGGTTTCCTTACTTGAGAAAGATTGTACTGGCACTGGAGGGGGTGTAGCTGAGTTTCACTAGGTTTGATTCTGAGTTGAGTGTTTTGGCTTATGAACAGAGGATGAGTAGACTGAGACAATGTTTACTGGAATTTAGGAGATTGAGGGGGTTCTGATTGAACCATATAAAATTATGAAGGGAATAGATAAAATGGAAGCATGGAGGTTGTTTCCACTGGTGGATGAAACTAGAACTGGGGGCATCACCTCAAAATAAGGGGAAGCAGATTTAGGACTGAGTTGAGGAGGAAGTTCTTCAACCAAAGGGTTGTGAATCTGTGGAATTCCCTACCTGGTAAAGCAGTTGAGGCTATCTTGTCAAATGCTTTTAAGGCAAAGATAATTTTTTTACTATTCAAAAACTAAAGGTTATGGTGAGTGGGCGGGTAAGTGGAGTTGAGTCCACAAAAAGATCAGCCATGATCTTGTTGAATGGCAGAGCAGGCTTGAAGGGCTACATGGCCTACTCCTGTTCCTAGTTCGTATGTCCTAAAGAGCCTGGATGGCTCCAGGGTCCTCAAGAAGATTGGTGGAGTTGTGGACAGTGAGGAGGGCTGTTGTCGGCTGCAAAGGGACTTAGATATGATGCAGAGCTGGGCTGAGGAGTGGCAGATGGAGTTCAACCCTGCCAAGTGTGAGGTTGTCCATTTTGGAAGAACAAATAAGAATGCGGAATACAGGGTTAACGGTAGAGTTCTTAGTCAGGTGGAGGAACAGAGGGATCTTGGGGTCTATGTACATAGATCTTTGAAAGTTGCCACTCAGGTGTATAGAGCTTGTAAGAAGGCCTATGGTGTATTAGCGTTCATTAGCAGAGGGATTGAATTCAAGAGTCGTGATGTTGCAGCTGTACAGGACTTTGGTTAGGCCACATTTGGAGTACTGTGTGCAGTTCTGGTCGCCTCACTTTAGGAAAGATGTGGAAGCTTTGGAGAGGGTGCAGAGAAGATTTACCAGGATGTTGCCTGGAATGGAGAATAGGTCGTACGAGGACAGGTTGAGAGTTCTCGGCCTTTTCTCGTTGGAACAGCGAAGGATGAGGGGTGACTTGATAGAGGTTTCTAAGATGATCAGAGGAATAGATAGAGTAGACAGTCAGAAACTTTTTCCCCAGGTACAACAGAGCATTACAAGGGAACATAAATTTAAGATGAAGGGTGGAAGGTATAGGGGAGATGTCAGGGGTGGGTTCTTTACCCAGAGAGTGGTGGGGGCATGGAATGCGCTGCCCGTGGCAGTGGTAGAGTCAGAATCATTGACGACCTTTAAGCGGCAATTGGATAGGTACGTGGATGGGTGCTTAATCTAGGATAGATGTTCGGCACAACATCGTGGGCCGAAGGGCCTGTTCTGTGCTGTATTGTTCTATGTTCTATGTTCTAAGTGCAAGTTGAGATGCTGAATTTGTAGCTAGTGCTAAGGTTGCTGGAGCACTGCAGCAGGCCTAAGACAGAAATGTTGGCAAGGGAGCATGGTGGTGTGTTGAAGTGGAAGGCAATTTAGAAGTTCAGGGTCATTTTTACAGACAGAAGGTAGATGTTCTGCAAAGCAGTCACCTAGTCCACGTTTTGTCTCTTCAATGTCAAGGAGCCAATATCCTCCAGAATCTGTTAATACTACATGAGCAGATCATCAACTTCTTAGTTTCAACTGATTTTCAGTAATGGCTTTAGAATCTCTGCACAGAATATTAAGTTTTACTGTAATATCTCCAATCACATGGACAATGGCCTTGAATTTAAATCAAACATTGCTACTTGGCTGCAGCTTACTGCTGCTGATCTCATTACTCATTTCAGCTCAATTTAACACATTCCAACTCAATTCAGCTACGTCTGGAGACAGTTTGCAAGGCAGACCAGCATGTTAATTGACTGAACCACCAAACTTTAACTATAGCCCCTGTAGCTTCACCTATTAGTTCCCATTAAACTGAATGCCTGATTAGTTTGTACCTCTTCCAGGAGTTTTCGCAGTCGACACAGCTGTGACTCCAGTTGTTTGTTGTGGTCCTCCAATATCTGCATTCTGGCCTCAAGTCGTCCTTTGTGTTGTCGTAGAAGCTTAGCCTCAGCCAAGAGCTCAGCATCTTGATAATTTTGCTGAACTGCTGATAAGGGTGGTGATGGGAGGGGTTTTACATCTCGTGGACTTTGCTGTTGCTTTAACCTTTCATATTCAGCCTGCAGATTTCTGTTATGATAAAAGCAATTAGAGTTTCAGTTTATGCTATGGATACCTCTTTCTTTGTCTTGTATTTAGAATTCCAAGTTAAATGTCACATAAACAAGCATTGAATAACCCATCAAATGTCTGTACAGCACCTTTTGCAAAATTGCAGTTTTTTCAGGTATTGACTTTGCTTATGATCACATTTCCTTTAGTGTTGGTGGCTTTTTATTGTCAAGTGACTGACTCTTCTTCACAAGTGAGGCTTGACAGGAAGATCATCGACAGATCATTGAACTGCTGGGGACTTAGGGACAGGGGAGAGGGAGGGGTTGAACAGGCAAAGTCAACCCTATACTCACTTGATGTTCTAATGTAAAAAATGAAGTCTGCAGATGCTGGAGATCACAGCTGCAAATGTGTTGCTGGTCAAAGCACAGCAGGTTAGGCAGCATCTCAGGAATAGAGTCCAAAGTGACTTAAATGGTGATACTGATTTGAGATTAACAGCGGAATACATAAACTGCAAGTTTCACCTGACTCTTAACAGGGAACTAAAGTGAGAGCTTACTTTTCCTTGGAAGTGTGCCTATACCATAGCTGGAATTACACCCTTCATCTCTGCTTGCATGAATAAAAAAGTGCTACAATAATCATGTTAATTAAGATGGGTTAGCATCTGTTTAGGTATACATATAAAGCAGCAATATATGTTACATTTATATGTCTTTCTGAAGTTAAATGGGGACCCATTTAATTATCAGACCCTCCGAGTGCTTCAAATATATGTAAACATAATCTTACACAAATAATAAATGCCTTTGGTTTGTTGTTGAATAGTCAAACTCCAATATCTGTTTCTTCATATGCTACTGTACATAACCAAGCTGCTCTAGTAATTGTGTATAAAGATAGTTTTATGAATAAAATGTATTTTTGAAAATCAAATTGAAATAAATCCAAAATTGCAGGTAACTAGTAAAAGGCTTGATGCACTGGAGTGCTGCTTTGTTGCATTAGAGTATGACTGGAGTTTGGCAAAACAAGGAGCAAGATGATTTGTCGCGAAGTGCGAGGAAGGAGTGGAGGACTGCTGGGAAGCTGAGTACAATGGTTTAAAATATTTACCTCAGGTATTGGAGCCTCCATTTGCTGAGAGATATGAGGGAGGAGCGGAGGACTGCTGTGGGGGTGAGTTATAAAACAAAATTTTTTGAACAGAGAGGCGAAGAGAGAGGGCGGAGAGAAACAAGGGCTGCCAGGAAGTTTGTAAGTGGGTGAGATCTAAACCTGAGACCCTACACCGTAGGGGTTCCCTCCCACCCACCTTCTGTAACTTTACTAAGAGTCTGTAAACTCGGTAAGTTTTCAGGTTTTCTCATTTCTTTTTCTTCTCTTCCTTTGTTTAGTCTTGTGCAGGCTTTCAGATTAGTGGGGTATGGCTGAGAGGGCAGTTGCATGTTCCTCCTGCAGAACGTGGCAGGTGAGAGACACTTCTGGTCTCTGTCGACCACATCTGCAGGAAGTACACCCAACTCCAGCTCCTCGAAAACTGAGTTAGGGTACTGGAGCAGGAGCTGCATGAACTAGGGATCATCCGAGAGGCTGAGGGAGAAATTGAGAGGAGGTACAGGGAGGTGGTCACTCCTCAGACACAGGATAAGGACAGCTGGGTTACAGTCAGGGGGAGGAAAGGGAACCAGCAGTTATGGGAGGGATCCCCTGTGGCCGTTCCCCTCAGCAATAAGTATACCGTTTTGGATACTGCTGGTGGGGACGGCCTATCAGAGGAAAGTCATAGTTGCCAGGTGTCGGGCACTGATCCTGGCACTGTGGCTCAGAAGGGAAGGGGATAGAATAGAAAAGCGCTAGTGGTAGGGGTCTCAATAGTTAGATGGATTGACAGGAGATTTTGTGGACAGAACGGGACTCTCGGAAGGGATGCTGCTTCCCCAGTGCAAGGGTCCGGGATGTCGCTAATCAGGTTTACAGGATTCTGAAGGGGGAGGATGAGCAGCCAGAAATCATGGTACATATTGGCACCAATGATATAGCCAGGAAAGGGATTGAGGATCTGAAAAATGACAACAGAGAGCTAGGTTGGAAGCTGAGGAGCTGGACAAGTAGAGTAGTGATCTCGGGTTTGCTACTGGTGCCACAAGATAGTGAGATGAGGAACAGTCAGCGAATGCAGCTGAACACACGGCTGCGAGGCTGGCGCAGGAGGGAGGGCTTCAGATACCTAGACCATTGGGATACCTTCTGAGGAAGGTGGGACCTGTACATGAAGGACGGGTTGTACCTGAACTGGAGGGGCACAAATGTCCTGGGTGGCAGATTTGCTCGTGTCGTTTGGGGGAGGGTTTAAACTAGTTTTGGCGGAGGGGTGGGAATCAGAGCTATACATCTGAGGGGGGGGCCATTGTAGATGGGGCAGTGACAGGATGTAGTGAATCTATTGGGAAGGTTTCTCATGCGATGAAACAAAGGGATCGATTAGTGTGTCTGCTTTAATGCAAGGAGTGTCAGAAATAAGAGCGATGAACTTACAGCATGGATTAGTACTTGGGGCTATGATGCTGTGGCCATAACGGAGACATGGATTTCACAGGGACAGGAATGGTTGCTAGATGTTCCAGGATTTAGAACATTTAAAAAAAAACAGGGAGGGTGGAAAACGAGGAGGAGGTGTAGCATTGCTAATCAGAGAGTGCATCACTACTGCAGAAATGAAGGTTGTTGAAGAAGGTTTGTCTACTGAGTCAGTATGGTTGGAAGTTAGGAACAGCAAGGGAACGGCCACCTCATTGGTAGTTTTCTACAGATCTCCTAATAGCAGTAGAGAAATTGAATAACTCATAGGCTGGCAGATTTTGGAAAAAATGCAGATGTACCAAGGTTGTTTTTATGGGTGATTTCAACTTTCCCAACATTGACCAGAATCCCCTTAGTGCAGATGGCTAGGAATGGAGCCGCTTTTGTCAGGTGTGCTCAGGAGGGTTTCCTTACTCAGAATGTAGACAGGCTGATGAGGGGAGAAACCATTTTAGATTTGGTGCTTGGCAATGAGCCAGGTCAGGTGTCAGATCTCACGGTGGGAGAACACTTTGGTGACAGTAATCATAACTGCCTCACATTTACCATAGCCTTGGAGAGGGAAAGGAGCAGTTACCAAGAGAAGATATTTAACTGGGGAAAAGGAAATTATGATGCTATCAGACAGGAGTTGCCAAGTACAGACTGGGAGCAATTGTTCCACAAAAAGGGCACAGCAGACATGTGGAGACTATTTCAGGAGCAGTTGTTGTGAGTGATGCACGAATTTGTTCCTCTGAGACAGGTAAGAAGGGGTAAGATTAAGAAACCTTGGATGATGAGAACAGAGGAGCTTCTCGTCAAAAGGAAGAATGCAGCTTACGAAAGGTGGAGGTAGCAAGGATCTAGCACAGCTTTAGAGAAAGGAGCTCAGAAGTGAACTGAGGAGAACCAGGAGGGGCCATTAAAAAGGCCTGGCAAGAAGGATTAGGGAGAATCCAAAGGCATTTTACTCATATGTGAGGAATAAGAGAATGATCAGGGAGAAGGTAGGGCTGATCAGGGAGAGCATAGGGAACTTGTGCATGGTGTCTGTGCAGATAGGGGAAGTCCTAAATGAGTTCTTTGCTTCGGTTTTCACTAAGAAAAGGGACCTTGTTGTGAATGAGAACTTTGAGGAGCTGAGAAACAGGCTTGAACAGATCGAGATTGATGACGTTGATGTGCTGGAAATTTTGGCAAAGATTAAGATTGATAAGTCCCCAGGGCCAGATCAGATTTATCCTAGACTGCTCTGGGAAGCAAGAAAGGAGGTTGCTAAGCCGCTGGAGAAGATCTTTGCTTCCTCACTCTGCATGGGAGTCGTACCAGAGGATTGGAAGGAGGCAGATGTTGTTCCTCTTTTCAAGAAAGGCAACAGGGAAATCCCTGGTAATTACAGACCAGTCAGTCTTACGTTTGTGGTCAGCAAAGTTTTGGAAAGAATTCTGAGGGATAGGATTTATGACTATTTGGAAAAGTGTAGCGCAATTAAAGGCAGTCAGCATGGTTTTGTGAAGGACAGGTCATGCCTCACAAATCTTATTGAGTTCTTTGAGGTGGTGACAAGACAGGTCGATGAAGGTTGATCGGTGGATGTGGTGTATATGGACTTCAATAAGGCATTTGATAAGAGTCCCCATGGTAGGCTCATTCATAACGTCAGGAAGTAAGGGATACAATGAGATTTGGCTATCTGGATTCCGAATTGGTTGGTTGACAGAAAGCAGAGAGTGATTCTAGATGGAAAGTATTCTGCTTGGAGGTCGGTATTGAGTGGGGTCCCGTAGGGGTCTGTTCTTGGGCTCTGCTCTTTGTAGTTTTTATAAATGACTTGGATGAGAAGGTTGAGGGGTGGGTTAGTAAATTTGCAGATGACACAAAGGATGGAGGTGCCGTTGATAGTATTGAGGGCTAATGCAGGCTGCAGTGTGACATAGACAGGATGCAGCGCTGGGTTGAGAAATGGCAGATGGAGCTCAACCAGGATAAACCCAAAGTGATGCATTTTGGAAGGTCGAACTTGAACGCTGACAGGATTAAAGACAGGATTCTTGGCAGTGTGGAGGAACAGAGGCAACTTGGTGTTTAAGAGTCGCAATGTTTTGCTACAGCTCTATAAGTCCCTGGTGAGACCACACTTGGAAAATTGTGTCCAGTTCTGGTCATCCTACTATAGGAAAGAAGGTTTACCAGGATGCTGCCTGGACTGGAGGGCTTGCCTTATGAAGGGAGGTTGACTAAGCTTGGAGTTTTCTCTCTGGAGAGGAGGAGGATGAGTGGTGACCTGATTGAGGTATACAAGGTAATGAGAGGCATGGATAGAGTCAATAGCCAGGGATTTTTTCCCAGGGCAGGACTGACTGGCACGAGGGGGCCATAGTTTTAAGATATCAGCAGAAAAGTATGAAGGGAACGTCAGAGGAAGATTCTTTACGCAGAGAGTTGTGAATGCATGGAATGCATTGCCAGCGGTAGTGGTGGAAGCGGAATCATTGGGGACGTTTAAGCAACTGCTGGACATGTACAAGGATACCAGTGAATTGAGGGGTGAATAGGTTGAGTTATTTTATTTTACATTAGGATTAATCCTTGGCACAACATCGTGGGCCAAAGGGCCTGGTCTGACTGTACGTTTCTATGTTCTATGAAGGAGGGAAGAGGTGATCAGTCCTTTCTTTTCTCTCATTGGTGAGTACTTCTGCTCTTTAATATCCAAGTGATGTCTTAGGGAATTTGGGACATAAGGAGAAACAGGAGCTAGCAGTGGGGTATCACTGGAACAGAGCAGGCCTGAGGTTCCAGTCCAGCACTTGGGAGCCCACAGACAGACTGATAGGGAAAAGCCAATGGGGGAGGAGACTCTGGGATTAGACAGTTTAATAAACAGTAACATCACAAGATAAGCCATAAATTCACTGATTGGTAAATAACTGCTGATTTGAATACCTGAACAGAAAACAATTTAGAATAAAGGTAAATTAGAGAAGTATTTTCCAGATTAAAAATTAAGGACCAATAGGAAATTTAAGAATACAAATTAAAGAATAAGATGCAGGGTCTGGCAGTGTGTTGTACCTCCATGATGTGGAAGCTGGTGGACCTTGGTGTTGTTTATATTGACCATATCTATACCAAATGTTGGTTGTTTAGAGAACTTTGGCTCAGAAGGTGAGGGGTTTTGGAATTCAATGGGTTTGAGGCCCAGAAGCAAATGGAGCTCCATACAATACAGGCATTGAGCAAGTGGAACAGCTTGTGGCGGTTAGACAAAATAAATTTCAGACAAATTGGACTTAGATGTTTCTTCTGTTGAAGAAATTAAACTTGGAAGCCATAAAATTGTGGATGATTTTCTTTAATAATGGAACAGAGATAAGTGTGAAGACACAGGATGATAAGCAAGGTTAATTTAGCTATATTGTTGATGGATAGGCTATATTGTTGATGAATAAGATTTAAATCAGAGAGATTTCAAGATTCAAACAGAACCTCAAAGATAAGTAACTGTCTAATACACACTAAGTAATTGAGGCACAAGTCCCTTTTAAGCATCACTTTTGAAAATTCCACTTGATTATTTAAGTCAGAATAGTATATAAAACTAGTTTATTTGTCTACTGACCATACCAACTTCACAACCAACATGGTGACGGAATGTCATACCAATTTAAGTATACATTGCTTTCACCAGAAATTCCTCCTTCCCTGTCATGTTCTCACAACAGGATCCTGTTTTTCTGATAGGCAGCCACAAGATTGCAATTTCAATTATTTTAGGAGTTTGACTATAAAGGCAAGAAAACCATTGTCTTCATCAGTTGCTGCTGACTCTGTCCAAGTATCAGGGAGAAAGTGAGAACTGCAGATGCTTGAGATCAGAGTCGACAGCGTGGTGCTGGAAAAGCACAGCAGGTCAGATAGCATCTGAGATGCAGGAGAATCGACGTTTTGGGCATAAGCTGCGATAGGATTAGGGTTAGGGTTGAATGTCTATCCAAATAGCAGGCAGTCAGACTCTAATATCCTTCCTGTGATTAAATCCTTGGTACTGCTTCTCAAAGTGCAGAGCCCACCAACTTAACATGGGAACAGTTCTTAGGGGGAAGCTGGCAACTTATAGTAATGTTAAGAACAAGTTTTTGAAATTATTAGGGAGATTACAATAGTAAATGAGCAATATCGTATATTTAACACAGAAAAATATCATCAGGTACTTTATCGAGACATAAGGGAAGATGAATGCTCAACTAAAAAAGTGGTTATTTGGAGTAGTAGCCAATAGATCAATTGATAACTGAATTTTAAGCAGTACCTCAAAAAAGGAAAGGGGAGATGGAGAGACAGGGGAACAAACCTCTTGGGGGGAGGTTTGCTAGTGCTCTTTGGGGGGGTTTAAACTAACTCTGCAGGGGCATGGAAACCCAGACTGTCGCTTTAGGGTGCAGGACCTGGAGTGTAGGGAGGTTAGGAACATGGCATCAATCTCTAAGGAAGGTGCCTGTAAACAGGAAAGTGGCTTGAAGTGTGTATACTTCAATGCGAGAAGTATACGAAATAAGGTAGGTGAACTTGCAGCGTGGGTTGGTACCTGGGATTTCGATGTTGTGGCTATTACGGAGACATGGGTAGAACAGGGACAGGATTGGCTGTTGCAGGTTCCAGGGTTTAAATGTTTTAGTAGGGTCAGAGGTGGGGGTAAAAGAGGGGGAGGTGTGGCATTGCTTGTCAAAGACAGTATTACAGCGGTGGAAAGGACGATGGATGAAGACTCGCCATCTGAGGTAGTTTGGGCTGAGGCTAGAAATAGGAAAGGTGAGGTCACCCTGTTAGGAGTTTTCTACAGGCCTCCTAATAGTCCTAGAGACGTAGAAGAAAGGATTGCGAGGATGATTCAGGAGAAGAGTGAAAGTAATAGGGTGGTTGCTATGGGGGACTTTAACTTTCCAGATATTGACTGGGAAAGCTATAGCTCGAGTACGTTAGATGGGCCGGTGTTTGTCCAATGTGTGCAGGAGGGTTTCCTGACACAATGTGTAGACGGGCCAACAAGAGATGAGGCCATACTGGATTTGGTTCTGGGTAACAAACCAGGCCAGGTGTTAGACTTGGAGGTAGGTGAGCACTTCGGGGACAGTGACCACAACTCGGTGATTTTACTCTAGTGATGGAGAGGGATAAGTGTGCACTGCAGGGCAAAAGTTATAGCCGGGGGCAGGGAAATTATGATGCGGTGAGGCATGACTTAGGATGTGTAGCTTGGAAAAGTAGGCTTCAAGGGAAGGGCGCAATCGATATATGGAGCTTGTTCAAGGAGCAACTATTGAGTGTCCTTGATAAGTATGTACCTGTCAGGCAGGGAGGAAAGGATCGTGTGAGGGAGCCATGGTTTAATAAGGAATTGGAATCCCCTGTTAAAGGGAAGAGGGCGGCCTATGTAAAGATGAGGCGTGAAAGTTCAATTGGGGCGATTGAGAGTTATAAGGTAGCCAGGAAGGATCTAAATAGAGAGCTAAGAGCAGCAAGGAAGGGACATGAAAAGTTCTTGGTTGGTAGGATTAGGGAAAACCCAAAGGCTTTCTATAGGTATGTCAGGTATAAAAGAATGACTAGGGTAGGAATAGGTCCAGTCAAGGATAGTAGTGGGAAGTTGCTTGTGGAGGCTGAAGAGATTGGGGAGACACTGAATGAATACTTTTCGTCAGTATTCACTCAGGAACAGGACATTGTTGCTGATGTGAATATTGAGTCACAATTAATTAGAATGCATAGCTTTGAGGTATGTAGGGAAGAGGTGATGGAAATTCTGGAAAGGGTGAAAATAGATAAGTCCCCTGGGCCAGATGGCATTTATCCTAGAATTCTCTGGGAAGCAAGGGAGGAGATTGCAGAGCCATTGGCCTTGATTTTTATGTCCTCGTTGTCTACAGGAATAGTGCCAGAAGACTGCAGGGTTGCAAATGTGGTTCCCTTGTTCAAGAAGGGAAGTAGGGATAACCCTAGTAACTATAGGCCAATGAGTCTCACTTCTGTTGTGGGCAAAGTCTTAGAGAGAATTGTAAGGGATAGGATTTATGAACATCTGGATAGGAATAATGTGATCAAGGATAGTCAGCATGGTTTTGTGAAGGGCAGGTCGTGCCTCACAAACCTGATTGAATTCTTTGAGAAGGTGACTAAGGACATGGACGAGGGTAAAGCGATAGATGTGGTGTATATGGATTTTAGTAAGGCATTTGATAAGGCTCCCCATGGTAGGCTACTGCAAAAAATACGGAGGTATGAAATTGAGGATGCGTTGGAGGTTTGGATTAGGAATTGGCAGGCTGGAAGAAGACAGAGGGTAGTAGTTGATGGTAAAGGTTCATCTCG
This sequence comes from Hemiscyllium ocellatum, assembly GCF_020745735.1. NCBI lineage: Eukaryota > Metazoa > Chordata > Chondrichthyes > Orectolobiformes > Hemiscylliidae > Hemiscyllium > Hemiscyllium ocellatum. The sequence goes on along the minus strand of NC_083410.1, from coordinate 114,619,125 downwards.
GAATGCAGTTACTAGCGGTGTTCCGCAAGGATCTGTTTTGGGACCATTGCTGTTTGTCATTTTTATAAATGACCTGGAGGAGGGGCTAGAAGGTTGGATGAGCAAGTTTGCGGATGATACGAAAGTCGGTGGAGTTGTGGACAGTGAGGAAGGATGTGGCAGGTTACAGCTGGATATAGATAAGCTGCAGAACTGGGCAGAAAGGTGGCAAATGGAGTTCAATGTAGGTAAGTGTGAAGTGATTCACTTTGGTAAGAGTAACAAGAAGATGGAGTACTGAGCTGATGGTAGGCTACTTGGTAGTGTGGATGAACAGAGGGATCTTGGTGTCCATGTACGCAGATCTCTGAAAGTTGCCACCCAGATAAGTAGTGCTGTGAAGAAGGCATATGGCGTACTGGCTTTTATTGGTAGAGGAATTGAGTTCCGGAGTCCTGAGGTCATGTTGCAGTTCCACAAGACTCTGGTGCAGCCGCATCTGGAGTATTGTGTGCAGTTTTGGTCGCCATACTATAGGAAAGATGTGGAGGCACTGGAACGGGTGCAGAGGAGCTTTACCAGGATGTTGCCAGGTATGGTAGGAAGATCGTATGAGGAAAGGCTGAGGCACTTGGGGCTGTTTTCATTGGAGAAAAGAAGGTTTAGGGGTGACTTGATAGAGGTGTACAAGATGATTAGGGGTTCAGATAGGGTTGACCATGAGAACCTTTTTCCATGTATGGAGTCAGCTATTACAAGGGGGCATAGCTTTAAATTAAGGGGTGGTAGGTATAGGACAGATGTTAGGGGTAGATTCTTTACTCAGCGAGTCGTGAATTCATGGAATGTCCTGCCAGTAGCAGTGGTGGACTCTCCCTCTTTATGAGCATTTAAACGGGCATTGGATAGGTATTTGGAGGATAGTGGGCTAGTGTAGGTTAGGTGGGCTTGGATTGGCACAACATCGAGGGCCAAAGGGCCTGTACTGCGCTGTATTTTTCTATGTTTCCACGTTTTAAGTCTACAAACATGGCTGAATTTCTTCAGTTATGGCAGCTGGAAAGGGAGGGCTTGTTCCACAGAATAAACAAGAACCTTCAAAGGAAAAATCAACATAATTGAAAGAATACTTCAAGAGTAAACAATAAAATAAGTCTACCTTTGCTCCTCTTCAAGATTGGCAATGATGCATTCTAACTCGCCCCGCTCCTCTTTCTCCACCGATTTGAGGATCTGCACAGGACTCTGGGGCTGACTTATGGGTGATTCTCTCCCCAGTGTCAGACAGTACTGTTGAATCAGTATATGCTCATCATCACTGTATGAAGAAAACAATTATGCAGTCAAATTTTTCACAGCTCGTGTCATGCATAAACTGTTAATAGATGTCATCAATTCCTGTCCTGCTTGCTATATACACTATAAATAAATTCAGCTGATGTTTAATTATAACGTAAAAGCACAAATTTTACTGAGTAAATTATTGTTGAATCCTTATCTATTACCTGAAATTATTGATTTGAATACTCAGTATTTTAAATGGTAATCCATACAAATCATATTTTGTGTTCCTTTCCCAGCTCCAATGACTCAAAACAAAAGGCAACAGGAGGTACTAAATACTTTTGGAATCAAAGTATTTAGGAAAGATATGAGGAAGAAAGAAGGGAGTTAGTTTGTTATACTAAGTATGGAAAACTTTACAATGATAGAGAGAAAGAGAGGGAGAGAGGAATGGACTTGGAGGACAATTTACTTGAAGTGTGGCATCACAGACTGGGTATATTTAATAAGCCATGAATTAACGAGGAAGACGTCGCAAAGTAAAGTTGCAGGGTAATTACAGAGGGATGAATAAAGGATAGGAAGTGACTTTAATTATCGTAAGATAAACTGAGGTGTTAGACTTGGGTTTATGGTGATGGCGGGGGGTTGATGCATACAAGAGAATGTCCTTGATTTGTATGTTTCTAGGCTAATAAGGAGTGAGGCAACGCTGGATCTGCTTCTGCGGAATGAGGTTTGTCAAGTGGATAAAATGTAATTGACGATTCTATCCCTACACTTATCACAGTGACCACTCTATCATAAGGTACAGATTAGCTATCAAAACAAACAAGAAGAAATCCAGAGTAAAATTAGCATGGCTTTGTGCAGGGCAGATTATGTCTTACTAACTTGATTGAAGTGTTTGAGTATTTGACAAAGGTGATCGATGAGGGTAGAGCAGTGGATGTTGTCTACATGGAGTTTAGTAAGACTTTCTACAAGGTTCCACATGGTAGGTTCATCCAGAAGATTATAATGCATGAGATCCACAGTGACTTGGCGACATAGATTCAGAATTGGCTTGCCTAAAAAAGGCAGAGGGTAGTGTTGGAAGGTTGTTTTTCAGGCTGGAGGTCCTGGACTTGTGGTGTTCTGCAGGGATCCGTACTGGGACTTCTGCTGTTTATGATATATAAAAATGACATGGATGAAAATGTAGATGGGTGAGTTTGTAAGTTTGTAGACAATACAAAGATCAGTGGAGTTGTGGACAGGTAGAAGGGATATAGATCGGTCGCAGAAATGGGTGGAGAAATGACAGATGGAATTTAATCCGTCAAGGGTGAGGTGCTGCACTTTGGGAGATCAAATGTGAAGGAAATGTACACAGTTACTGGCAGGATCCTGAACAGGAGTGATATACAGAGAGATCTTGGAGTTCAAGTCCATAGTGCTCTGAAAGTGGGCACACAAATAGATAGGGTGGTAAAGAAGGCATATGGCGTGCTTGCCTTTGTTAGTCAGGGAATTGAGTACAAGAGTCAAGGCGTCATGTTGTAGCTTCATAAGACTTTGGTTAGACCACATTTGGAGTACTGCATTCAGTCCTTGTCACCACATTACAAGAAGGACGTGGAGGCTTTAGAGAGTGTGCAAAAGAAGTTTACCAGGATGCTGCCTGGATTAGAGGGTATGAATTAAAAGGTGAGGCTAGAAAAACTCAGGTTGTTTTCTCTGGAGCAGCAGACTGAGATGAGACTTGATAGAAGTCTATAAAATTCTGTGCTGAAGCACGAGCTTTCAGAGCACTGCTCCTTCACCAGGAGGAGTGAAGGAGGTTGTGGAAGATAAGCTTGTAAGAGACAGAACTTATAGCAAAAGCTTATAGTGTGATGCCTCTGAAATGATATATTGAAAAATACCTGGATTATTTGTTAAGAGTCTCACCTTTTAGAATGACCATGTTGGTCTCAGTTGGACCATAACCTGGTGTTGTGTGATTTTTAATTTTGTACACCCCAATCCAAAACCAGCGCCTCCAAATTATAAAATTCTGAGATGCATAGCTTGGAATTATAGTCAGAATCTTTTTCTCAAAATTGAAATGTCTAAAACTAGGGGGCATTTAAAGGTGAGATGGAGAATATTCAAAGGAGATGTGAGGGGCAAGTTCTTTTTTTATACAGAGTGGAAGGAGTGTGGAACATACTGCCAGGGGTGGTGGTGGAGATAGGGGCGTTTAAGAGACTTTTAGATAAGCACATGAATATGCAAGGAATGGAGGAATATTGACCAAGGCCAGGCATGGGAGGCAATGGTCTAGTGGTATTATCACTAGACTGTTAATCCAGAGACCCAGGTAATTTTCTGGGGACCTGGGTTCAAACCTTGCCATGGCAGATGGTGGAATTTGAATTCAATAAATATCTGGAATTAAGAGATTGTGATGACCAGGAATCCATTGTCAATTGTTGGAAAAACCCATCTGGTTCATTAATCGCTTTCTTCCTTGAGGGAAGCAAACTTCCGCCCTTACCGGTCTGGCCTACATGCGACTCCAGACCCACACAATGTGGTTGACTCTTAACTGCTGTCTGGGATAGACAATAAATGCTCATTATCCAGCGATGCCCTCATCCCATGAATGAGTTAAAAAAATGGGATTAGTTTAATTTGGCATCATGTTCAGCACAACATTGTAGGCCAAAGGGCTCGTTTCTGTGCTGTACTGATCCATGTTCTATTTGGGGCTGGGCCATTTTCAGAAAGGTGAGAACTGGCACAGGAACACTAGAGTCAGGATTTTCAGACACAACAGCAATGGAACAATAGATTACTTTTGAGGACAATAATAGTTTGGATACAATCTCATGAGGAGGAAATAAAGCCTGAGATCTGTGGATGATGAAAAAGATGGAAACTAAAACAAAGGATAAAAAGCACTCATAGAACAGATGTCAAGTTGATAATACAAGTGAAACCTAGGTTGGATATTGAAAGTAAATGAAAATAAGAGAGCAAAAATAGTCTGGGAAGAAATCAGCAGCTAACATGAAAGGGAATTTAGCAGTCATCGATTGGTCTATAAAAATGAAAAGGTAGTGGGAAGAGAGTGAGGTTGATTAGGCCCTAAGGAGGAGATTTGCACATGGAGACAAAGATCATGGCTGAGGTATTAAATAAGCAATTTGCATTTGTCATTACTGAGGAAGAAGATATGACCAAAGTCTTAGTGAAAAGGAGTGGTTGAGACTCCGGATGGATAAAAATTAATACAAAGTCGGTACTGAGAGGCTAGCAGTATTGTAAGTATGTAAGTTAGTAGAACAATGTGGGGTGTGTAGAAACAGGTTGTAAGTATGCTTGCTGAACTGGAAGGCTTGTTTTCAGACGTTTTGTCACCATCACCACTAAAGCCCTAGTGTTCTCTCTCGTTTTCTATTGTGTGTCTTGATCTGTTAAAGTGGGTGATATTATTTCCGGTTCTTGCTCTCAGAGGTTGATAAATGGGGTCCAAATTGATGTGTATATTGATGGAGTTCTGGTTTGAATGCCAGGCCTCTCGGAATTCATGCACTTGTCTCTGTTTAGCCTGTCCTAGGATGGATGAGTTGTTCCAGTCGAAGTAATGTCCTTCTTCGTCTGTACGTAAGCATACTAGTGATAGTGGGTCATGTCTTTTGGTGGCTAATTGGCCTTCACGTATCCTGGTGGCTAATGTGCAGAAACATAGAAAATAGGTACAGGTATAGGCCGTTTGGCCCTTTGAGCCTGCGCCACCATTCAATATGACCATGACTAATTACACAATGTCATAATCCCACTCCCACTTTCTCTCCAAACCCCTTGATCCCTTTAGTCACAAGGGCCATATCCAGCTACCTCTTGCAAACATCTAACAAACTGGCCTCAACAACTTTCTGAATTAGAGAATTTCACAAGTTCACAACTCTGTGAATGAAGAAATGCTTCCTCATCTCAATCCTGAATGGCTTACTCTTTATTCTTAGACTGTGACCCCTTGTTTTTGACTTTCCAACATCAGGAACATTTTTTCTGCATCCAGACTGTCCAGTCCCATCAGGATTTTATATGTTTCTGAGTCCCCCTCATTCTTCTAAATTCCAGTGAGTAAAGCCCAGTTGATCTGGTCTTTCCTCATATGTCAGTCCTGTCATCCGGGGAATCAGTCTGGTGAACCTTCACTGGACTCCCTCAACAACAAGAGACTATTTCCTCAAACTAGGAGACCAAAGGTGCACTCAATACTCAAGGTGTGGCCTGATAAGGGTGAAAATTATGGGGGCACTTGCCAAGATATTGTTATTCTCATCAGATGCAGGGGTGGCTTTAGAAGACTGGAGAATTGCAAATATTACATCTTTGTTCAAAAAAGCATATCAGGGTAAACTTAGCAAATAAAGAATGGTCAGTCACTTTAAGTACAGTGCAGGGAAAGCTCTTAGTAATAAGAATGTTGTTAAAATGAACAGACACTTGTCGTAGGGTGGAGTAATTAAAGAAAATTAGCATGATTTGTTAAAGGTGAATTATCTTCAACTAATTTGATTGAATTTTTTGATGAGAGAACACAGTGAGATGAGGAAAGTAATATGAAAGATGAATTTCCAAAACTGTTTTGGTAAAGTGTGATAAAACTGGATGGATGTCAGGAGACAGACAATAACAGTGAAAAGCTGTTTACCGGTTGAAGGTCTGCATGGCATTTCCAGGGAAATGTACTGTCAGCAAGTTTGCTATAAAGGCGTGGTTTGACTTTAGTAGAATAATGTATTCAATTCTCGACATCACACTTTAGGAACGGCATAAAGACATTGGAGAAAGTACAGAAAAGATTTACATAAATGGTTCCAGGAAAGAGAGACTCCAATTATGTGGATAGATTGAACAATTGGGAATTGTTCTCCTTTAAGGACAGCAGGTGATGGTGAGATTTGATAAAATTTTTCAAAGTCTTGGGGAGTCTAGACAGTGTAGATAAGAAGAAATTATTCCAATTGGCAAAAGGACCAACAACCAAAAGGATAGAAAGTGAAGAACAAAAGAACAAACAGCAACAGGACAACACATTTTTTGATGCCATAAATGGTTAGGATCTACAATACAGCGTCTGAGAATGTGCTAAAGGCATAATCAATCATGATTTTCAGATGGAAATTTGATAAGGACCTGAAGAGAAATTAAAAAAATCCAAGACTAAGACAGAAAGCAGGGGTGTGGGATTAACTGTTTATTCTTGCAAAGAACAGTAGCAGACATGATGGGCTGAAAGTTCTCCTCTGCTATAATCATCCTATGATTAAAATTCTTCAAATTACTTACATACTTCCTGTGGTTGAGCTACTGTCTGTAAGCAGAGAGCCATTCTTTCTCTCCATCTGTGCCAACCTGAATAAAAGGTTCCATATAACATTATTAAATTCTGGTAAACAATTAAATTAATCCAAAACCAAAGTAAGAACAGAAATTGCTGGGATAGTTCAGCAGGACTGGCAGCATGTGCACAGGGAAATCAGAGTTAATGTTTCGGGTCCGGTGACCCTTCCTCAGAACTGATGGTAGCTAGGAAAAGATCTATTTTTATGCAGAAGATATGGTAGTGGGAAGGGGTAAGGAGTAAACAATAGATGGAGAACTCAAAGACATAGAAGAACAATTGGGCAGACAACAGAGTGAATAACTATCAGTCTCTGAAAATGAATAGGTATTAATGGGGACTGTTAATGGCAAATAACGGGTTGTGTGTAATAGCAGACCATATGATAATAAGGCCTGGGGTGTAGTGGTCAGGATAAGGACATGGGGGAAGCTCGAGCTCTAAAAGTGTTGAACTTGATAATGAGTCCAGAAGGCTATACGATTCCCAAACAGAAAATGAGGTGCTGTTCTTCTAACCTGTGCTAAGCCGAGCTGGAGAAGTGCAGCAAGCCTGTGATAGGGATGTTGGCCAGGGAACATGGTGGTGTAATGAAGATGCAGGCAACTAGAAGCTGAAGAAGGATCAGTGGACCCAAAATGTTAACTCTGATTTCTCTCCAGTGATGCTGGCAGACCTGCTGAGCTTTCCCAGCAATTTTGGTTTTTGTTTTTGATTTACAGCAACTATAGTTACTTTGATTTTTATTAAAAGAATTGCTTTCATTATTGCTCAATCTTTGAAGAGTTTGCTCCTACTGATGTCATCAAACACTTCATCAGTCTTCACATTTGGCAAGCTGCTCTACCCAGAAGAGATGCAACACATTTGGTCATCTTGCATAAGTAGTGTGTTTTTGCTTCAGGTCGGGTTGGTACAAGGAACATTTTCCAAACAACCACTCATGAGAAAGTCTCCCATAATGCCAAGCTAAAATCATTTTGTACCTATGCATTAAGTTTATGTTCATTAAGTACTGGAGAATGCAAAACTATCCATAATAGATACTAATGCAAGCATTAAAAATTAACAAACTGCAAAATTCACAGATGACCTTGGAGAAACCTGTGTGGGAGAGCTTACAGCACATGAACAGATTTTAATGTGTAACCTTGCTGGAAATCTCCAGTAGTGAGTAGAGTGGGTTCTTTCTTGATTATATGTTTGATTGAAATTTATTCCCTGATTAAATTTTAAAAATATAAATCACAAGTACGAAATTAGCCTGGAGCACTGTTTTTTAATGCAAAAACATGGTGCTATTTTCCAGGTCTGTAGATTGTGAAACAGCAAGATGGCATTAAGTGAAGTGATATGCTCTTCCTGTTGGATGTGGGAGTTCAGGGAAAGTTTCCATTTTACTGATGAATACGTCTGCAGGAATTGTATTTGTTTGCGAATCCTATCAGAGCACATGAATCACAGTGGAGCAGCAGTTAGAAGCAATGAGGAATTGACACGAGCCACGGGATGTGATGGATGGCAGTTATAGGAAGGGAGAAAAGCCACAGATACAGTCAGATAGATGGCTTACCTCCAGGAAAGGTAGGAGGGGTAGGCAGGCAGTGCAGGAGTCTCCTGTGGATATCCCCATCTCAAACAGTTTAGGAAATGTAGTGGGTGATGGACTCTCAGGGGAAAGTAGGATGAACAGCCAAGTTTCTGGTATTGAGACAGGCCCTGATGCAATGAGGGGTAAAGTCAGATTCCAAGCAATCAATTGTGATAGGGGACTTTCTAGTCCGAGGCACAGACAGATCTTCTGTGGCCAACAGTGGAAAATCAGAATGGTGTGTTGCCTCACTGGTGCCAGGATCAAGGATGTCTCAGAGAGGGTGCAGAATGTTCTCAAAGGGGAGAGGGACCAGCAGAAGGTCATTGTACACATTCAAACTAATGACATAGGAAGGAAAAAGGATGAGATTCTGAAGGGACAATAAAGAAAGTTAGGCAGGAATTTAAAAAGGAAGTCCTCGAGGGTATTAATATCTGGATTACTCCAGGGGATACGAGCTAGTGAGGATAGGAATAGGAGAATAGAGAAGGTGAATGCTGAGGAGCTGGTGCAAGGGAGAATGGTTCACATTTTTGGATCAATGGAATCTCTTCTGAGGCAGAAGTGACTTGTAAAAGGATGGATTGCCCCTGAATTGGAAGGGGACTAATATACTGGCAGGGAGATTTGCTAGAGTTTTTTGAGACAATTTAAACTAGTAAGGTGGGGGGATGGGACCCATGCAAATTGTGAGGAAAGAGATCAATCTGAGACTGATACAGGTGAGAAGGGAGCAAGTCAAACAATCAGGGCAGTCAGGAACAAAGCACAAAGAAACAAGGTAAAACTGATAAATTAAACTGCATTTACTTCAATGCAAGAGGCCCAACAGGGAAGGCAGATGAATTCAGGGCATGGTCAAGAACATGGGACTGGGATATCATAGCAATTTTAGAAACATGGCTCAGGGATGGACAGGACTGGCAGCTTAGTGTTCCACGATACAAATGCTATGGGAAGGATAGAAAGGGGGGGCGAGAGAGAAAGGGGAGTGCGTTTTTCATAAGGGATAGCGTTACTGCTGTACTTAGGGAGGATATTACTGGGAATACATTCAGGGAGGTTATTTGGGTGGAACTGAGAAATAAGAATGGGATGATCACCTTATTGGGATTGTATTATAGACCCCCTAATAGTCAGAGGGAAATTGAGAAACAAATTTGTAAGACGATCTCGGTTATCTGTAAGAATAATAGGGTGGGTTATGGTAGGGGATTTTAACTTTCCAAACATAGACTGGGACTGCCATAGTGTTAAAGGTTTAGATGGAGAGGAATTTGTTAAATATGTACTAGAACATTTCCTGATTCAGTATGTGGATATACCTACTAGAGAAGGTGCAAAACTTGACCTACTCTTGGGAAATAAGGCAGGGCAGGTGACTGAGATGTCAGTGGGGGAGCACTTTAGGGCCAGTGACCATAATTCTGTTAGTTTTAAAATACTGATGGAAAAGGATAGACCGGATCTAAAAGTTGAACTTCTAAATTGGAGGAAGGCTAGTTTTGATGGTATTAGGGAAGAACTTTCAAAAAGCTGATTGGGGGCAGATATTTACAGGTAAAGGGACGGCTGGAAAATAGGAGCCTTCAAAAGTGAGATAACAAGAGTGCAGAGACAGTGTGTTCCTGTTAGGGTGAAAGGAAAGGCTGTTAAGTGTAGGGAATGCTGGATGACTAGAGAAATTGAGGTCTTGGTTATGAGAAAGAAGGAAGCATGTGTCAGGTCTACACAGGACAGACTGACTGAATCCTTAGAAGAATATATAGGCAATAGGAGTTTACTTAAGAGGGAAATCGGGAGGGCAAAAAGAGGGCTTGAGACAGCTTTGGCAAATAGGGTTAAGGAGAATCCAAAGGGTTTTAATATATACATTAGGGACAAAACAGTAACGAGGGAGAGAACAGGGTCCCTCAAACATCAGCAAGGCATCCAATGTGTGGGGCTGCAGGAGATGGGAAAGATACTAAACGAGTATTTTACATTAGTGTTTACTGTTGAGAAGGACATGAAAGACACAGAATGTGGACAAATAGATGGCGACATTTTGAAAAATGCCCATATTACAGAGGAGGAAATGCTGGATGTATTGAAACACCTAAAAGTGGATAAATCTCCAGGACCTGATCAGAAATACCCTAGAACTCTGTGGGAAGCTTGGGAAGTGATTGCTGGGCCCCTTGCCGAGATATTTGTGTCATTGATAGTCACAGGTGAGATGCCAGGAGACTGGAGGTTGGCTAATGTGGTGTCACTATTTAAGAAAGGTCGTAATGAAAAGCCAGCGAACTCTCGACCAGTGACCCTGACATCGGTGGTAGACAAGTTGGTGAAGGGAATCCTGAGGGCATGTGCATGTATTTGGAAAGGCAAGGACTGATTAGGGATAGTCAGCATGGCTTTGTGTGTGGGAAATCATGTCTCATGAATTTGAATGAGTTTTTTGAAGTCGTAACAAAGAGGATTGATAAAGGCAGAACGGCAGATGTGATCTATCAGTGAGGCATTCAACAAGGTTCCTCATGCGAGACTGGTTAGCAAGGTTAGGCATCATGGAATACAGGGAGAACTAGCCATTTGGATACAGAACTGGTTCAAAGGTAGAAGACAGAGGGTGGTGGTGGAGGATTGTTTCTCAGCCTGGAGGCCTGTGACAGGTAGTGTGCCACAAGGATCGGTGCTGGGTCCACTAATTTTCATCATTTTCATGAATGATATGGATGTCAACATGGGAGGTATTGTTAGTAAGCTTGCAGATAACACCAAAATTGGAGGCATAGTGGACAGCGAAGATTGGTACTTCAGAGTACAACGAGTACAATGGGCTGAGGAGTGGCAGATGGAGTTTAATTTAGATAAATGCTGCATTTTAGAAAAGCAAGTCAGAGCAGGACTTATACACTTAACGGTAAGGTCTTGGGCAGTGTTGCTGAACAAAGAGACCTTGGAGTGTAGGTTCACAGCTCCTTGAAATTAGAGTCACAGGTAGATAAGATAGTAAAGAAAGTGTTTGGTACGCTTTTCTTTATTTGTCAAAGCACTGAGTATAGGAGTTGGGAGGTCATGTTACGGCTGTACAGGGCATTGGTTAGACTACTTTTGGAATATTGCATGCAATTCTGCTCTCCTTCCTATCGTAAAGATGTTGTGAAACTTGAAAGGGTTCAGAAAAGATTTACAAGGATGTTGCCGGGGTTGGTGGATTTGAGCTATAGGGAGTGGCTCCATAGGTTGCTGCTGTTTTCCCTGGAACATTGGAGGCTGAGGGGTGACCTTAGAGAGGTTGAAAAAATCATGAGAGGCATGGATGGGATAAATAAACAAGGTACTTTCCCTGGGGTGGGGGGAGTCCAGAACTAGAGGGCATAGGTTTAGGGTGAGAGGCGAAATATATAAAAGGACCTAAGGGGTAACTTTTTCACGCAGACGATGGTGCGTGTATGGAATGAGCTGCCAGACGAAGACACCTGGATGGATATATGAATAGGAAGGGTTTGGAAGAATAGAAGCGAAATGCTGGCAAATGGGACTAGATTAGGCTCGGGTAAACTAAACAACCCCACCACCCTGTGTCTGAACACTTTAATTTGCCCCCCATCTCCACTCCACCAAGGGCATACAAGTCCTGGACGCCTCCACCACCAAGCTCTAGCCACCCAACGCCTGGAGGAAGAATGCCTCATATTCCACCTTGGGACCCTCCAACCACATGAAATCAATGTAGATTTTACTGGTTTCTACATTTCCCCTCCCCCACCTTATCCCAGATCCAATCTTCCACTTGACACCGCCCTCTTGACCTATCCTACCTGTCCATTTTCCTTCCCACCTATCGGCTCCACCCTCCTCTCTGATCTATCACCTTCACCCTTACTTTCATCCACTATCGCATTCCCTGCTACCTTCTCCCCAGCTCCACTCTCCTCCCATTTATCTCTCAGGCCCCTTAGGCCACCTCCTCATTCCTGATGAAGATCATAAGCTCAAAACGTTGATTCTCTTGCTCCTCAGATGCTGCCGGACTGGCTGTGCGTTTCTAGTACCACACTCTTCAATTATAATCTCCAGCATCTGCAGTCCTCACTGTCTCATAATTTGAAATGTTGGTTTCAAAACATTTTGTGGAAATAAGGAGTAAGTTTTCAACTAAAGAGTTATGATGATTTGGAATGCATTTGCCAGTGATGCCCACATGTCATGAATGAATAAAATAGCCTGAAAGTGAGGGAGTTACATAATATTTCAAAAGGCATTTGAACATGGAACATTACAGCATAGTACAATATTGCACTGACCTGTGGAACCAATCTGAAGCCTATCTAGCCTACACTATTCTGTTTCGTCCTTATGTTTATCCAATGACCATTTAAATGGCTTTAAAGTTGGCAAGTCTACCACAGTTGCAGGCAGGGTGTTCCACGCGCCTCCACTCTTGGAGTAAAGAAACTACCTCTGCCATCTGTCCTAAATCTATCACCCCTCAATTTTAAGTTATGCCCCCTCATGCTAGCCATCACCATCCAAGGAAAAAGGATCTCGCAGCCCACCCTATCTAACCCTCTAATTATCTTATATAGCTCAATTAAGTCACCCCTCAACCTTATTCTCTCTCATGAAAACAGCATCAAACGTCCCTCAGTATTTTCTCTTAAGACCTTCCCTCCATAGCTGGCAACATCTTAGTAAATCTCCACATCAACTGCTTTACCCTCATTCACCTGTTTGGTCGCCTTCTCTAAGAGATTTGTGAGTTACGACCTATCCTTGTTGACTATCACTAATCAACATATTACTTTCTAGATGATTATAAATCCTATCTCTTATAACTTTTTCCAACACATTACCCATAACAGAAGGAATGCTCACTAGTTTATAATTACCAGGGTTGTCTCTACTCCCCTTCTTGAACAAGGGGACAACATTTGCTATCATCCAGTCTTCTGGCACTACTCCTGTAGACAATGATGACGTAAAGATGAAAGCCAAAAGCTCTGCAATCTCCTCCCTGGCTTCCCAGAGAATCCGAGGATAAATCCAATCTGGCCCAGGGGACGTTTTATTCTCACACTTTCCAGAGTTGCTAACACCTCACATAAGCCTTCTTTTAGATTAGATTAGACTTACAGTGTGGAAACAGGCCCTTCGGCCCAACAAGTCCACACCGACCCGCCGAAGCGCAACCCACCCATACCCCTACATTTACCCCTTACCTAACACTACGGGCAATTTAGCATGGCCAATTCACCTGACCCGCACATCTTTGGACTGTGGGAGGAAACCGGAGCACCTGGAGGAAACGCACGCAGACACGGGGAGAATGTGCAAACTCCACACAGTCTGTTGCCTGAGTTGGGAATTGAACCCGGGTCTCAGGCGCTGTGAGGCAGCAGTGCTAACCACTGTGCCACCCACAAATTTTTGTTAGAAACCCTACCAGTGTGGAAACAGGCCCTTCAGCCAAACATGTCCACACTGGCCCTCTGAAGAGTAACCCACCCAAACCCTTTCCCTCTGACGAATGCATTCTTCCTCTTGACAAGAGACTCAACTTCCTTAGTAAACCACGGCTCCCTCACTTGATCACTGTCTCCCTACCTGACAGGTATATACTTATTAAGGACCTGCAGAAGATGTTCCTTGAATAAGCTCCACATTTCAACTGTGCCCATTCCCTGCAGTTTCTTTCTTCATCCAATGTATCCTAATCACATCATAATTGCCTTTTCCCCAGTTATAACTCTTGCCCTGCAGTAAATACCTATCCCTTTCCATTGCTAAAGTAAACATATCTGAATTGTGGTCACTATCATCAAAGTGCTCACCTACCTCCAAATGTAAGACATAGCCAGGTTCAGTGCCCAGTACCAAATCCAATGTCGCCTCATCTCTTGTGGCCTGTCAAGAGTGTGTTGCTGGAAAAGCACAGCAGGTCAGGCAGCATCCCAGGAGCAGGAGAATCAATGTTTCGGGCTAGAGCCCTTCATCAGGAATGCAGCCTGCTGTGCTTTTCCAGCAACACACTCTCGACTCTTGATGTCCAGCATCTGAAGATCCCACTTTCTCCTGTCTACAGACTGTGTCAGGAAACACTCCTGCACACATTGGACAAAAACTGACCCATGTAAAGTATTCAAAGTACAGCATTTCCTATCCAGAATCATTAGATCAGATTAGATTACTTACAGTGTGGAAACAGGCCCTTCGGCCCAACAAGTCCACACCGACCCGGCAAAGCGCAACCCACCCATACCCCTATACTTACCTCTTCACCTAAAACTACAGGCAATAGAGCATGGCCAATTCACCTGACCTGCACATCTTTGGACTGTGGGAGGAAACCGGAGCACCCGGAGGAAACCCACGCAGACACGGGGAGAATGTGCAAACTCCACACAGTCAGTTGCCTGAGACGGGAAATGAACCCGGGTATCTGGCGCTGTGAGGCAGCAGTGCTAACCACCTTGCTGCCCACAAATCATCTTTGCAATCCTTTCCTCTATATCTCTGGAACCATTTGGAGGTCTATAGAAAACTCCCAAAACCGTGACATCCCCTTTCCTGTTTCTAACTTCAGCCCATACTACCTCAGAGAACAAGTCTTCAAACGTCCTTTCTGCAACCGTAATACTGTCCTTGACTAACAATGCTACACCTTCCCCTCTTTTACCAGCTTCTCCGTTCTTACTGAAACGTCTAAGCCTGGAACCTGCAATAACCATTCCTGTCCCTGCTCTATCCATGTCTCCAAAATGGCCACAACATCAAAGTCCCATGCTGCAAGTTCACCCACCTTATTCCGGATGCTCCTGGCACTGAAGTAGAAACTTGAAACCACCTTCCTGCTTGCCGGTGCATCTTGTGACCTTGAAACCTTATTTCTGACCTCACTACTCTCAACCTCCTGGACACTGGAACGCCAATTTAGGTTCCCAACCCCCAGCTGAATTAGTTTAAATGCTCCTGAAGAGCATTAGCAAACTCCCCCCCCACCCACCCCAGGATAATGGTTCCGCTCTGGTTCAGGTGTAGACCATCCTGTTTGGAAAGGTCTCACCTACCCCAATTATCCAGTTATCTGAAACCCTCCCTCCTGCACCATCCCTGTAGACATGTGTTCAATTCCTCTCTCTCCCTATTCCTTTCCTCGCTAGATAACAACTGTTTATTCTAGCTCCAAGTTTCCACCCTAGCTCCCTGAATTTCTGCCTTAAATCCCCATCCCTTTTCCTACCTATGTCACTGTTGCCCATGTGGACCATGACTTGTGCTCCCCTTCCCCCTCAGGGATCCTGAAAACATGATCCAAGACATCATGAGCCCTGGCACATGGGGGGTAACACCTCAAACATGAGTGTCTCACTCCCACAGAGCCTCCTATCTTTCGCACTAACTATGGAGTCCCCAATGACTAATGCTCTTCTCCTCTTTCCCCTTCCCTTCTGAGCAACATTTGGACATTTACTTGCAGAGGACTATTTTGCAAGGTTATGGAACAAGAGTGAGGGAATAACACCAAATTGGATAGTTCCTTCAAAGAGTCATGACAGTTATCATTGACCAAATCAGCTCCTCTTTTGCTTTATAATTCCATGGAAAGATTTTAAACTCTCCTAATGTAAGGATTTGCAGACAGGTAGATCCGTAAAATGGTATGAGTGCCTTTCATCGCATCCACCTGTTTATCTAACCTTATTGTAAATACTGACAGAGGAGATGTCAGACAGTCTCCCAGCTTTGAGTTAAGTAAGAGCCCTTCACTGAGAAATTAATGGCTAGTTAAGTGACCCACTTATGCCTCCATTTGACATGCTGCAGAATGAGGCTGGAGACAGGTTGAAACTTGGCAGGTTAGATCACTCAGGCTCTGGTGGAAAATGAAGGTTGGGGAGCTGCTTTCCATACAAGACCGGTTTCAATCAAAACATCCCGGCCCTAAGCACCAGGCAATACCACATTGCTCCTCCCCACCCCGGTACTCTATCTTCCTCGACCTGGCATACCAGCTGAGTCCTAGCAATAACCATTCCATCCAGCTTCAGCAATGAGCATTGTTAGGGGCTGAATATAGACCCAGCAATGATTACTGCTCCCTGTGGTGCCACTGGGGTCAGAGAACTACTGGCCACCTAAATAAGGATGGAAGCCTTACTCCAAGGTAATTAATCTCCCAAATTACATTAAATTATTGTGGGGTCACAGGTGTGGACTTAAGTAGGAGATTTGGTCACTTCTCCTATATTCGTTTATGGGATGTGTGTTTCACTGGCTAGGCCAACATTTATTATCAAACCCTAATTGCCCAGAAGGTTATAAAGTATCAACCACATTGCTGTGGGTGTGGAATCACATGAAGACCAGACAAGATTGAGATGTCAGATTTCTGCACCTAAAAAACATTAGTGAACCAGGTGTCTTTTTTTGATAATCGTCAGTGGCTATTTTGCCAGTATTAGCTTTTTAATTCCAGATTTTTTTTATTGCAATCAAAGCTTCACCATCTGTCACATGGGATTTGAACCCATGCCCCAGACCATTAACCTAGGGTTTTGGATTACTAGCCCAGTGACACCAGCCTCTATATCCGCTCACTGTATGTAAAAACTAGCACCTTGACTGTGCAATGTATTTTCTGTATATGGTGAACAGTTCAGATAAACTCTTTTGATCTCAACATTCTGGTGATCTTATGTTTAAAAAAAACTGGAAGGAATGGAATACATGAATTAAATTCATTCATTACATATTGTGCTTGATCAAATCAGGTTAAATTAAAATAGAGGGTCATTAGCTAGACAATAGTGCATTTTGATTTTGATCACCAAGATGCAACAACTAAGTGACTTTCCATTTGGCCAAAACAAGAGAATCCCTATAGTGTGGAAACAAGCCATTCAGCCCATCAAGTCCACACCAATTCTCCAGACAGCATTACACCTAGAACCACCCACTTCTTCTATCCACATAATTGCATATCCCATGGCTCATCAATTAGCCTGAACATACCTGGACGCTATGGGCAATTTAGCATGGCCAATACACCAAATCTGCACATCTCTGAACTGTGGGAGGAAATTAGAGCACTCAGAGGAAACCACGCAGATAAAGGAAGAATATACAAACTCCTGAGACAGTCACCAAGGCTAAAATCAAGTCCAGGTCTCTGGTGCTGTGAGGCAGCAGTGCTAACCACTGAGTTACCCCTACATAAACCAGTATAATCACTTCACACTGTATAGAAACAAATTATAACTTCAATGAAGCAATGTAGTTTTTAACCTGTTGGCATAATGTTCTATTCTGGAATGCGTGTCATCTTGAGTCAGTTGTGGAGACTGTGTAAGGCTGCAAACAAATAGCAAAATACTTGATTTCTAATATTTTAGTTAAAGATATGCATAGAGCAATAATGTTTTCTTATGTTCTTGAGTTTAATAAATTTAACTAATAAATTAGAGAAGTGATGTTATCACAGTCTACTACAACAAAAGTATAAGTTCAGGTAGCAATCTGGTTGGAACCAACTCTCCATCTCATTATCAACATAAACTAATATTAATGAAGTGTTAAAGTGTGGTATTTTCTTTTTGTGTGGTGGTATATAGCAAAATTTGGCAGAATATTCAGGAATTACAACGCTGATCACATCGGCTCTAACACTGCTCGTGCAGGATGAAATACTGGGAAATTCTTTTAAAAACGACCATCCTCTCGGTGCATTAGGATACAATTCCATGGTCATTAGATGGGATTTGGATAAACAAAAATTTATTACACTCTCCTGTAGCTGATTCGATTTGAGTCTGGACATTCAAATACTGGATGCTGTTAGTATAACAAATAGTGAAGCAAATGATTGGGATTAATTGATTAATTAATTGACTGGATAGACAGAAAGGGGAAAAACAGATGGGACCAGTATGTGAGTGGATGGGCCCTCCTATGGCAAAGTGGTAGTGTCCCTGAACCAACAGATCCAGGTTAAAGCCACATCTGGTCCAGAGGTGTGTAATAATACCTTTTGGTTTTCTTGTAGCACAGTGGTAGTGTCTCCTACCCCGGACCAAGAGGCCTGGGTTCAAGTCCCATCTGCAACAGAGGTGTGTCGTAACATCTCTGAACAGGTTGATTAGGAAAAATGGGCTAAATTGAAAAAAGGTTACACTGAGTAGTCAATAAGCACTATCCATAAAGAAATATTTTCTGGATTCTTCTCACCAACTGGATCCAAGTGACAGGTATCATAGATTTAATTATTTATAATAGTAATAGTTCATTTCTAAAATAAAGTCCAATTTCCTGTACAATTTGAAGATTAGCAGGAGGATTGGAAAGCCTTTAAAAACCATCAAAGGACAACTAGAAAAGTAATAAGGGGAGAGTAATGGGAACAAAGAAATGGCGGAACCTTGCATCATTCTTCACTGTGGAAGACACCAATAGCAGAGCAGAACCATAACAAGCCAGAAGGGTGAAAGGCAGATGTGAGTACAGTGGCCAACACTAATAAGAAGGGGCTGAGTAAGCTGAAAGATTTGAAGGTGGATAAATCACCTGGATCAGATGCATTACATCCCAGAGTTCTGAAGGAGATGGCTGAGGGGATAATGAAGGCATTGATGGTGATCTTTTATGAATCACTGGAGTCAGCAAGGGTCCCAGAGTATTGGAAAATGAATAATGTAACACCCCTGTTTAAGAAGAGATAGAGACAGAAGATAGGAAATGATATGTCAGTTAGCCTCACCTCAGTCATTTGTAAGATTTGAGAGTCCATTATTAAGGATGAGATTGCAGAGTCCTTGGAAGTGCATGATAAAATAGGGGTGAGTCGCCAAGGGGAGGTTATATTTGACAAATCTGTTAGAATTCTTTGAAGAGGTAATAAACAAGTTAGACAAAGGAGAGCCAGTGGACATAATCTACTTGGAATTCCAAAAGGCCTTTGAGAAGGTGCCACACAGGAGGTTGCTAAAAAAGACAAGAGCCAATGGTGTTAGGGGTAAGGTACTGACATAAATAAAGCATCGGCTGAGTGGCAGAAGGTAGAGGGTGGGGATAAAGAGGTCTTATACAAGATGGCAAATGGTGAATAGTGGAGTCCTGCAGGGGTCAGTGATGGGATCACAAATATTCATGCCATATATTAATGATCTGGATGAAGGAACTGAGGCATTGTTGCTTAGTTTGCAGATAACACATAGATAGGTGGAAGGACAGGGAGTGTTAAGAAAGCTGGGTGGCTGCTGAAGGACGAGGAGAAAGGGCAAAGAAGTGGCAGATGGAATACAATGTGGGAAATAGTGAGGTTTATTCACTTAGAAGGAAGAATAGAGGAGTGGAGTATTTTCTAAATGGGGAAAGGCTTAAAAAATCTCAAGGACAATGGGACTTGCGAGTCCTAGTTTAGGATTTGCTTAAGGTTCAGTTAGCAGTTGGAAGGTAAATGCAATACTAAATTTATTTCAAGAGGGTTAGAAAACAAGAGCACAGATGTACTATTGAGGCTGTATAAGGCTCTGGTTAGACCACCTTTCGAACACTGTGAGCAGTTTTGGGCCTCATTTCTCCGGAAAGGTGTGCTGGCTTTGGACGGGATCCAAAGAAAGTTTACAAGAATTATCCCAGGGATGAAGTGCTTGTCATATGTAGAACAGTTGAGGGCCCTGAGTCTATAGTTGATGGAGTTTAGACGAATGAGGGGGGATCTCACTGAACCTTACAGAATCCTGTGAGGTCTCAGAAGAATGGACATACAGAAGGTGTTTTCACTGGTAGAAGATACAAGGTCCCAAGGTCACAGCCTCAGAGTCAATGAGACCACCCTTTTGTACTGAGATGAAGAGGAATTTTTTCAGCCAGAGGGTGGTGAATCTGTGGTACTCACTGCTACAGAAGGCTATGGTGGCCAAGTCATTGGGTCTATTTAAGATAGAGATTGATAGGTTCATGATTAGTAAGGTGATCAAGTGTTACAGGGAGAAGACAGGTGAATAGGGATGAGAAACATATCAACCACAATTCAATGGTGGAGCAGATTTGAAAGGTCGAATGGCTTAATTCTGCACATATATTTTGTGGTCTTATGGTCTCTGATATGCTCTGTAGCCAGTTCCATATATGTCACTTATATAAATTGAAAACACAACAGGGAAGTCTTAAATTCTATAGTTTAAATTCTCACAGTTAGCTCTACCCATTAGTTAAAAGGTCTGTCATTCAGGAAATAAAGCTCATATCCCTGTGTTTTCCACCATGGACAATCAAACAGCCCAACTAAGCTTTAAACAACTCAACTTGATGCCAAGAGTGCATTATTACAGTAATGAACTATGTTTGAGGTAAAACCACCCATTTGGCATGCTGAATAGAAGATGTATGTACTCACTCATACTGTTCAGGCCACATACTGATAACTGTGACAGGACTGCAAAAGAAAACAGAAGGAAATCTCAGAACATTGTTCACACAACTCAATTATAAGATCTTCCTCTGGGAAAAAAAAATTCTTCTCATCTCAATTCTAAATGGCCTGCCCCTTATTCTGAGACTATGTCCACTAGTTATAGATTTACCAGTGACAGGAAACACCCTGACATCACTAAGCCTGTCACGACTTCTACAAATTTATATGAGATCACCTCATTAATACAGATCTGGTTTCTTCAATCTCTCCTCATAGACGAAGCTCCCTTCTGAGAGATTAATCTGGTGAAAGGTTCTTTCCACTCCCTTTCTGCCAAATATATCCCTTCTTAGATCAGAGGAGCAAAACTGTATACAATACTCCAGGTGTAGTATCACCAAGGCTCTACACATTTGCAGCAAGAGATCTTTATTTCTGTATTCAAATCCTCCTGCGATGAAGAACTACATATTATTTTCCTTCATATTGATTGTCGCAGTTACATTATGGCTTTAGTGACTGGTCAGTTTTGGCACCAATAGTTTACAATTTAAGAAATGTTCTGCTTTTTTTAACCAAAGTGGACTTTTAAAAAAAATACTTATTTGTGGCACGTGGGCATTGCTGGCTGGGCCAGCATTTATTGCCCATCCTTAGTTGCCTTTGAGAAGGCGGTGGTGAGCTGCCTTCTTGAACTGCTGCAGTCCACCTGCTGTGGATTGACCCACAATGCCACTGGGGAGGGAATTTCAGGATTTTGACTCAACAATAGTGAAGGAACAGCAATATACTTCCAAGTCAGGACGGTGGGTGGCTTGGAAGGGAACTTGTAAGTGGTGGTATTCCCATATATCTGCTGCCCTTGACCTTCTGGATAGAAGTGGTTATGGGTTTGAAAGGTGCTGTCAGAGATCTTTGGCAAATTTCTGCAGTGCATCTTGTAGATAGCAACGCTGCTGCTACTGAGCTTCAGTGGTGGAGGGAGTGCCAATCAAGAAGGCTGCTTTGTCCAGTGTCAAGCTTCCTGCTCATCCAGACAAGTGGGGAGTATTCCATCACACTCCTGACTTGTGCCTTGTAGATGATGGACAGGCTTTGGGGAGTCAGGAGGTGATTCAGTTGCCACAGAGATCCTAGCCTCTGACATGCTCTTGCAGCCACTGTATCTGTGTGGTGAATTCAGTTGACTTTCTGATCAATGATAACACTCACAATGTTGGTAATGGGGGGTAAATGATGGCAACACCACTGAATATCAGGAGAGGTTGTTAGATTGTTTCTTATTGGTGATGGTTATAGCCTGGCATTTGTGAGGCCCGAATGTTGCTTGCCACTTCTCAGCCCAAGCTTGGATATTTCCCAGATCTTGTTGCATTTGAACATGGACTGCTTCAGTGTCTGAGGAGTTGCAAATAGTACTGAATGTTGCGCAATTATTGGCAAATATCCCCACTTCTGACTTTATGATGGAGGTAAGGTCTTGATGAAGCAGCTGAACATGGCTGGGCCTAGGACAATACCCTGAGGAAGTCCTGCAGAGATTTTCTGGAGCTAAAATGACTGACTTCAAACAACCACGACTGTCTTACTGTGTGTCAGGTATGACTCCAACCACAAGAAACTTTGCCTCCTGATATCCATTAATTCCAGTTTTGCTAGGGCTCCATGATGCCACACTTGGTTGAAAGCAGCCTTGATGTAAGGGCTAACACTCTCTTCACTTCTGGAATTCATCTCCTTTGTCCATATTTGAACCAAGGCTGTAATGAGGTCAACACCCCAAACTGGGTGTTACTGAGCAGACTATTGCTGAGCAGGTGTTGCTTGTTAGCACTGTTAATGACACCTTCTATCATTTTACTGACAATCAAGAATAGACTGATGGGGTGGTAATTAGCTGGATTGGACTTTTCCTGCTTTTTATGCACAGGACATTCCTGGGTAATTTTGCACGTTATCAAGTAAATACCAATGTTGTAACTGTACTGGAACAGCTTGGCTAGAGGAGTAGCAAGTTCTGGAGCACAAGTCTTCAATACTATTGCCAGAATATTTTCAGAGCACATAAGCTTTGCAGAATCCAGAGTTTCCAACCATTTCTTGATATCTTGTGGAGTGACTTGAATTGACTGACTGGTATCTGTAATGCAGGGACCACTGGAGATGGAGATGAATCATCCACTCAGCACTTCTGGCTGAAGTTTACTGCAAAAGCTTCAACCTTACCTTTTGCATTGATGTGCTTGGCTCTTTCATCATAAACAACTCGCTAGAGGAGGAGGCTAATTGCCCACCACTATTCAGGACTGGTTGTGGGGGCACTGCCAAGTTTAGATTTGATTAGGTTTGGTTGTGGGATCGCTTAGCTCTATCATTTGCTGCTTATGCTGTTTAACACGCAAATAGTCCTGTTTGGTGCTCTCACCAGACTGACATCTCATCTTCAGGTATGCTTGGTGCTGCTCCTGGTATGTCCTCCTGCACTCTCCAATAAACCAGGGTTGATTCTCTGGCTTGATGGTAAAGCCTGAGTGGGGGATATGAAGGTACAGATTGTGTTGGAGTACAGTTCTACTGCTACTGATGGCTCATGGATGCCCAGTACAGATATTGAATTGCTAGATCTGTTCAAACTGACCAATTTAGCTTCACATGTAATCAAATTATATTATCTTGTGTTCATATATTCCAGCTGTCATGTTCTTGACCATTCATTTAGCTTCTCCAAATCCTCTGAAATGTCCTTGCAGCCTTTTCACAACTTACTCACCCAAGCAGCTTAAAATTTGGCCTTTATTAGAGTAGTGTTCAAAACTGGAGATGCTCAAAAGTCAAAAATGTAGGGGGGCATATATACAAGATGGTTTTTGAGAACACTATGTTGAGAAAATAACAAGGGCTATTCTGTAATGAAAAAGTGTAAATTAATGCTTTTGTTGTAAAATAGCCTTCAGAAAAGTGTGACCTTAATGATAGAATTTCATATTCAATTTGAAAATGATACAATTCAATTGGAGACTAGGGTCTTAAATCTGAAAAATAAATGTATGAATGTATAGAGGTAAGGGGGCTCTTGTAGATTGCCAAACATTAGAAGTCATGATGGACCACAGGTAATGGTTTCAGTTAAATAATTAATACATGGTTTACAACAAACATATACAATTCTTTGAGGCATAAAAACCCATCAGGAAAAGTGACATGACTAACTAGAGAAGTTAAAGATTGCATTAGATTAAAAGAGATAACTTAAGGATTCCAATCAACCCATTCAGTTATGTTATTTGTTATACACTCTGAAGCAAGTGGGACTTAAACTCTAGTCTCCTCCCTCAGAAACTGGGACTACCACAGCACCATAACAGCCCAGTAGGAGATGGCTTATAAAGTTGCCAAAAAAAGTGTTAAGTCTGATGATTTGCAACTTTATAAACTGAGCAAATGAGGACTAAGAAATTTTAACAGGAAAATAGAATATGAAAGTCAACTATTGAAAAACATAAAAACAAACTGTCTAGGAACGTAAAATAGAAACTGTCAGCAAAGACTAAAATTGGCCAATCTCAGAGAGACAAGAGAATTGATATTGGGAAACAAGAAAATGGCATTGAAACTAAATACTTTATGTCTATCTTCATGAAAAAAGATACAAAAAGAGCTTACCAGAAATACTTTGAAAGAAGGGAAAGGACTTAGGATAAATAAGTATACTAGAGAAATTAGTGGGACTGAAAATTGATAAATCCCTTGGAACAGATGATTTATACCCCAGAGTGTTGAAAAAGATGACTGTAGCGATAGCGGAGGCATTGATGGTCATCTTCCAAAATTATCTAGTTTCTGGATTGGAAGGTTGCAAATGTAACCCCAATATTTTAGAAAGGAAGGTATGAAAAAGTAGGCAATGACCAAGCTGTCAGCCTGACATCAGTGGGAGGAAAATTATAAAATCCTGCTATAAAACTGCTAGAATCTATTATAAAGGATGCGATCAATGGGACATTTAGAAAATAATGTTTGAGAATCTGCTGAGAGTTATTTTGAGAATGGAACCAAAAGAGTAGCTAAGAGGGAACCAGAACATGTTGCATTTGCAAGTTCAGAAGGCTTTTGAGAAGTCCCCACACAAATTAATAAACAAAGTTACAGCACATAGGGTAGAGGACAATGCACGAGCATGGAATGAAAATTGATTAATAGACAGAAAACAACGTGTGAATAAAGAGGCTCTTCTCTGGTTGGCAGGGTGTGACCAGTAGAATCCTGTTAGGATTTGTACTTGGACCGCAGTTGCTCATAATCAATATCAATGATTTGAATAGGGTAACCAAACGTAATATTTGTAAGTTTGCTGATGACACAAAAATAGTTGGGCCGTTAGGTTGTGAGTAGAATGCAAAGAAAATTCAAGGGAATTTAGATAGGTAAAAGCAAGAACATGGCAGATGGAATATAAGATGACAAAATGTGAATTTAGCCACTTTGTAGGAAAATAAGAAATGCAGAAAGATTGGGTACTGTTAATGCACATAGGGAAAGTAATAGCTTAGTAGTGCTGACTCTGGACTAGTAATCCAGAGACTCAGATAATTCTCTGAGGACCCCGTCCACTGGCAGGACAGACCCAGCAGAAGTTGTGACACAATGGTATACAATGAAAGTTGCCGATTGGGTCCTAAATATCAATTCTGGACCCCATGAGGTCTAATGGGATTAGATTCAGCATTGTACGAAAACGTCCTGTTGATTTTCATGTAACATCTTCCTTGAGCAGATGAATCAGTTCTCCAGAATGTTGAACAGCACTTGGAGAAAGTAGTGATGGTGGCAAAGACACAGAAGTACTTTGAGAAGACACAGAAGTACTTCAATGTCCACCACCAAGAGTTGCTCATAAGTTCCAAGAATGACCAGGTTGATCGGGTCCAAAGGATATCGCTGTTCGGCTGAGTCTTTAGTAAGTGGAGAGAGAACCAAGAAGTGGGAAAAACACTTCTGCCTGCTGCAGATCCAAATGTCCATGACAGATTCGGTAAAAATGATCATTGCACAATCTTTGTTGATACCAAGTCCCGTCTTCACATTGAGAACAGTTTCTGGATTAGTGGTGCTGGAAGAACACAGCAGTTCAGGCAGAATCCAAGGAGCAGTAAAATCGAAGGGCAAAAGCCCTTCATCAGGAATATTCGATTTTACTGCTCCTCAGATGCTGCCTGAACTGCTGTGTTCTTCCAGCACCACTAATCCAGAATCTGGTTTCCAGCATCTGCAGTCATTACTTTTACCTACATTGAGAACAGTGTCCATTGTGTTGTGTGCACTTTCACCGTGCTAAATGGGATAGATTTCGACCAGATCTAAAAACTCGAGACTGGACATCTATGATGCACTGTGGACCATCAACAAAATTCCAACCCTAACATAATTTGCAACCTCATGAGCTAGCATATTCCCCACTCTATCACTATCAATCTAAAGGATCAACTTTAGGCTCAATGAAGCAGGTAGGAAGGCATGCCGAAACAGGTAGGAGGGCATGTCAAATCAGCCCCAGGCATACCTGAACATGACCGTCAACCTGCCAAGCTATAAGACAAGACTATTTGCATGCGAAATGACATAAGCAGCAAGTGATAGTCACAGCCAGAGGATTCCACAACAAACAGATCAGATATAAGCTCTGCAGTTCTGCCATATCCAGTTGTGAATGGTGGTGGACAATTAAACAACTCACAGGACGAGTAGGCTCCACAAAAATCCTCATTGTCAATGATGAAAGAGCTCAGAAAATCAGTGCAAAAGATAAGGCTGAAGCATTCAGGGAAACTTCAGTCAGAATTGCCAAATGCATGATCCATCTCGGCCTCCTTCAGTGGTTCTCAGCATCTCAGATGCCAGTCTTCAGCTATTTCAGTTCAAAGAACAAAGAAAGTTTATAGCCCAGGAACAGCCCTTCGGCCCTCCAAGCCTGAGCCGATCCAATCCAAATGTACTATCTAAACTGGTTGGTCAATTCCTATGCATCTATATCCCTCTGCTCCCCACCTACTCATGCATCTGTCCAGATGCATCTTAAATGACTCTACCATGCCTGCTTCTACCACCTCTGCTGGCAACACGTTCCAAACGCCCACCAGCCTCTGTGTGAAGTACTTACCTCATGTATCCCCCTTAAACCTTCCACCTCTAACTTTGAAAGCATGACCTCTCAATATTGAATCCTTCACCCTGGGAAAAAGCTTGTCTCTATTCACCCTGTTTATACCCTTCATGATTTTGTAAACCTCAATCACGTTCCCCCTCAATCTCCTTTTTTCTAGTGAAAATAAACCTAGCCTACTCAACCTCTCTTCATAGCTATCACCTTCCATACTAGGCAACATCCTCGTAAACCTTCTCTGCACCCTCTCCAAAGCGTCCACATCCTTTTAGTAATGTGGCGCCCAGAACTGTATACAGTATTCTAAATGTGGCCGAACCAATGTCTTGTACAATTTTAACATGATTCGCCAACTCTTATACTCAATACCTTCTTAACCACTCTATCAACCTACGCTGCAACCTTCAGGGTACAATGGACCTGCATTCCCAAATCTCTGTGCCCATCAACTTTTCCCATGGATCTTGCGTTCATTGTATAATTTGCTCTAGAATTAGACTTGCCTAAATGCATCACCTCACATTTGCCTGGACTGAAAGCCATCTGCCACTTTTCTGCCCAACTCTCCAGTCTATGTCTATCCTCCTGTATTCTCTGACAGTCCCTTATGCTTTTTGACACTCCACCAATCTTTGTGTCATCTGCAAACTTGTTGATCATACCAACAGTGCCCTCTTCTAGGTCATTTATGTATATTACAAACAACAGTGGCCCCAATACCGACCCCTGTGGAACACCACTGGTCACCTTTCTCCATTTCAAGAAATTCTCTTCAACTACTACTCTGTCTCCTGTTGCTCAACCAGTTCTTTATCCACCTAGCTAGAACACCCTGCACACCATGTGACTTCGCTTTCTCCATTAGTCTACCACGGGGAACCTTATCAAACACCTTACTAAAGTCCATGTACATGACATCAACAGCCGTTCCTTCATCTATCAACTTGGCCACTTCATCGAAGAACTCTATCAAGTTGGTAAGGCACAATCTCCCCGCACAAAACCATGTTGCCCATCATCAATAAGCTCATGCCTTTCCAAATATAAATAAATCCTATCTCTCAGTACACTCTCCAGCAACTTCCTCACCACCGACGTCAGGCTCACTGGTCTGTAGTTACCCGGAATATCCTTACTACCCTTCTTGTACAGGGGACAACTTGAGCAACCTTCCAGTCCTCCAGCACCTCACCTATGGTTAAGGATGCCACAAACACATCTGTTCACTCCATATAATATCTATGCTGTGGGCTCTAACAACACTACAACAATAGTACTGAAGATCTGTGCTCCAGAACCTACCAAACCCCTTGCCAAGCTGTTCCTGTACTGTTACAACACTGGCATTTACCCAACAATGTGCAAAATTACCCATATCCTGTATATCCTGTACACAAAAAGGAGGATAAATCTACCATGGACAAGTACTGCCCCATCAACCTACTCAATCATCAATAAAATTATGGAAGATGTCATAATCTAGGACAAATGTTTGGCACAACATTGTGGGCAGAAGGCCTGTTCTGTGCTGTATTGTTCTATGTTCTAAACAGTGCTATCAAGTAGCACTAGCTATCAAGTGCTCACTGGTACTTAATCTGGTTCCACCAGGGCCATTCAGCTCTTGGCACCATTACTACTTTAATCTAAACGTGGACAAAAGAGATGAATTCCAGAGGTGAAATCAGAGTGACTGACTGCAAGAATGTGGCATTAAGGAGCCCTAGCAAAAATGGAGTCAGTTGGAATCAGTGGTGGGTGGGTGTGAGGAAATCTCTCTGTTGGTTCGAGTCATATCTCATTCATTGGAAGATGGTTATGATAGCTGGTGGTCAATCATCTCAGGTCCAGAACATCTCTGCAGGAGTTACTCAGGGTACTGTCCGAGGTCCAAACATCTTCAGCAATTTCATCAAGGAAATTTCCTCCATCGTAAGGTCAATTATAGGAATGTTCACTGATGATTGCACAATATTCAGCACCATTCACCTACTCAGACACCAAAGCAGCCCACGTCCAAAAGCAGCATGACTAAGATAATATTTAAATTTTTGGTTGACAAGTGACAAATAACATTCACACCATATAAGTGCTGACAATGACGACCACCAACAAGAAACAATCTATCCACCACATCTAGACATTAAATGGTACAGCCATCACTGAATTCCTCACTATGAGCCATCACTAATGACCAGAAACTTAACTGAATGAGTCATAAAACTACTATGACTACAAGAATAGGCAGGAAGCTAGGAATCATGCATCGAGTAACTCTTGATTCCCCTAAGTTTGTCCATCATCTAAAATTCACAAGCCAGGAGTGGGATAGAATACTCTACACCTATGTGAATGAGTGCAGCTCCAACAACACTCGAGAAGCTTGACCCCATCCAGAACAAAGCAACTACTTGACTGGCACCACATCCACGAGCATCCACTCCCTCTATCATTGCTGGTCAGTAGCTACAGTATGTTCCATCTACAGGATGCACTGTAGAAATTCACCAAGGCTCCTTAGACAGCACACTACACGCCCACATCCAGTACCATTCTGATGGATAGAGGTTGAAGACACATGGGAACAGCACCACTGCAAGTTCCTGTCCAAGCCGTCCTTACTTGAAAATATATCGGCATTCCATCAAAGTTCTGAACTTCCTCCCTAACAACACCAAATAGTTCAAGAAGACAGCTACCACCTTCTCAAGGGTAACTAAGGAAAGGCAATGAATGCTGGTCCAGCCAGCAATGTCCACATCCCATGAGTGAATTTAAAAAAAATAATTTTTTAAAAATTCAAGAACTTTCTTTTTAAAATGGGAAGTGATTGGGTAGTGTTAATATTACAAAGGGACACTGGTGTATTTCTTCATAAGTCATTCAAACCTGACGCACAGATGCAGCAAGTAATTGGGAAAGCAAATGGTCCAATGGCTTTTACTGCAAGATGATTTGAATACTGGAGCAAAAATGTTTTGCTGCAAATGTATAGACTGTTGGTGAGGCCAAATCTGGAATATTGTGTAGTTTTGTCCCCTTGCCCAAAGCAAGATATACGTGCCATAATGCAAAGGTTTAACAGATCCTATGATGGCGAGATTGTCTAACAAGGAAAGATATGAGAGGTCTATGTCATTAATCACTAAGGTTTAGAAGAATGAGGTGACCCAATTGAAACTTAGAGATTTTAAATGGCTTGACAGGTTAGATGCAAAAAGAATACTTCCTTGGCTTGGGGTTTCACTAGGGGACACAGTCCTAAATGGCCCAACCCCTATTCTGAGACTGACATGAGGAGGAATTTCTTTACTCAGAGGGTGTTGAGTCTTTTGAATTCTCTGTCCCAAAGGGCTGTGAAGGTTCAGTCATTGAATATGTTCAAGACTGAGACTGGCAGGTTCCTTTAAACATAGCAAGGCAGGTGAATATGCAGGAAAATGGTATGTAATGAAGGAATGTGTGGATTCTTAACTGCCTTTTTAAATTCCTGAGTAACGGCTTATGCCCAAAATGTCGATTCTCCTGCTCCTTTGATGCTGCCTGACATGCTGCACTTTTCCAGCAACACATTTTTAAACTCTGCCTTTTTAAATGGCCTGGTAAGTCACTCAATCCATGGACAATTAGGTCAATAAATGCTGAGTTACTAGCTATGACCACATCTCATGAAAGAACAACAAAAATGAACAATCAGATTCAGCCTCAGACAGTTACCAGGGAAGGGATAGAGTTGGAGAAAGTGAGGACTACAGTTGCTGGAGATCAGAGCTGAAAATGTGTTGCTGGAAAAGGTCAGGCAGCATCCAAGGAGCAGGATATTCGACGTTTCAGGCATGAGCCCTTCTTCAGGAATGAGGAAAGTGTGTCCAGCAGGCTAAGATAAAAGGGATAGAGTTGGTTGTGAGGGAGTGAGGTTTGTGGCAGGGATCAAACATAGTGGACAGCATTTAATATTGCCAAAGTGTGTTTTGGTCAATCACTGGCGCACCTTCTTTCCCAAGGCCTGCTGCATTAAGTGCCCAGATACAGTAATGGAGTCTGCAACAACAGCAGGGATTATCTCAAAGCAGGATCCTCTTTCCAATGCCAGGACTTTAGATCAGGAACTGAATGCCATCTCCTTTTGCTGAATACCAGCAGCAATGGGCTGAGCCTTTACATAAGAATTAATTATATAGTTAAGGGCTTCAGATCAGTGGTAGGACAGAAAAGCTATTCACAAACTTTCTCTAACCTTAACTCAATCACATACTTATTCAGGGCAGATCTGGGAACAGCAGTAGATCCCCACTGGTTACACTTCTGCTGGATTAAATGCCCACCTGACATCAAACTTGTCACAGGCAAGAGCATTCAATGGTTTCATCTTATCATTTAATTGGAAGAAGTGTCGTCTCACCCAATAGTAGATGTTAGATTAGCAATCTGGCCTGAGGTAGAGGTGGTTGTCATCATTACATACATGGAAACAGATCTATTTATAAATGCTGTCACTGAAGGGAACCATGTTGAAGAGAAATATGAGGGGTCCAGACAGATGAATGGGAACAGAAACAATTGGTTGCTTATCTCTGGCTATGATTAGACAACAGAATGAAGCCTGTCAAGTACAGGTCAACGTAACTGGACAGGGATGGAAGGATGAGAATGTGACCAAAAACTGCAGGAACATTTTGAAAAGGACAAGGCAGGATAACTCACCTTTGTCACAGTCATAAAGGATGTAATTTATAACTTTGACAAGAACTGTAATTGTACTGTGGCAAGGCTATAGACTTGATCAGGTGAATTCAAACATGAAGTTGCAAGAAAGATAGCAATGAGTTTAAAGCGTTGAGAGCAAAGGGAGTTTGGAAATGGAGCAGAGTAGTTTGCGGGGATGGAGGGGGAATTGGTTGTAGTTTTTAAGGGCAGAACTGGAGGAGACAGAAAAATATTAAGAAAGGTTGCACATTGCAGTTAGTGACAGTATCAGCCAGCCTTTAGTGGATGCACTCTCTGAGTGAGTAATTACAATGTTTTGAAGGTGAGAGGATCAATAAAATTATTTAAGGCTCACTTGCTGTTGTATGGTGCATTTCTGATATATACACAGATGGACAACCTCATTCTCCTGCTAAGCTGCAGAATGAGTAATGCTGCAATATTTGTCATCATACAAATGGGATTTGATACATTAATAAATCTCACATGAACAAACTTACATCTCAAGGTTCTCGCCTTCCAGGACTGTTTGCACTGGCAAATAACCTAAGCGAGGATGTTTGGCAAAGTAGTTCTTTGATCTGAACTTATTTTTCAGCACCTTGGTGAAATCACGCACATCTTCACCTGATGTAGTCTAAAAATGTAAAATGAATCAAATTTAGTTAAGAATTAACATGAACCAGTCAACTCAGTTCACTCTATCATCCAATAAAATCCCTACCAAATGTCTTCAAGGATGTGAAATTAAAGAGGATTAAAGTTGACTTTCTTTATAAAAAGGTTTAGACCTGCTTGAATGATCTATTTCGGACAACTACGCTCGAGTTCCATCTCAAATTTAATAAGTTTTAATTTAATAGAGTCATAAAGTTATACTGCATGGAAACACAACTTTTGCTCCAACCTGTCCCTGCTGACCATAATCCCAAACTAAACCAGTCCCAGCTGCCTGTGCTTGGCCCATATCCCTCCATAAAGTTCTAACATCCTTCTATCTTCTGGTTACAACACAGCCTCAAGAGAATTCGCCATCTTATGGTCAACTACTAAAACCTGCCAATAGTTAATTTCAAATGATATGTAGATTCAGGATTCACATCAGTGGCCTTTCTGGTTAAATTGCTAATTATTTTAATAATGTATAATTGCTGATTCAAAATTTACCTTATTGGGTTTCATGGTTTTTTTCTGTGTTGTATCAAAGATGAGAATAATACATTACTGAGAAATGATATTGGTTTGGAGAGTCAAAATATAGATGCAGTCACCAAAGTCCAAAGGACATTAGGGCTGCTCTCTCAGTGGAGAGAGTTGACTGGAAGTGGTTTACACTGAAGGTCACCACATCTCAGGCAAAGGAAGAGGTTGAGAAGGAGAATCCTTCATGGTAACTTCAGCCAGTGTAGGATCTCATGCTGTTGGCGTTGCTCTGCACTGTCAACCAGCCAATTGAGCCACCAACCCCCAGACAAAATATGGAATTTCTATTAAGGCTGTGCCAGTCTCAGATTTATAGATCCACTGGCAAAAGATATAGCCCAGGAACAGCATACAGATCAAGAAAGAAAGAGGATCTTGTAGGAAAGATGCTGTAATAAACTGGCCAGGAGGATTCTTTTTCATTCATGGGAGTGGATGTTGCTGGCTAGGATGAATTCCCTGTAGAAGGTGGTGGTGAGCTGCCTTCTTCAACAGCTGCAGTGCTGTTTGGAAAGAAGCTCCAGGATCTTAACCCAATACCTATGAAAAAACAGTGATACAGTTCCAAGTCAGGATGGTTTATGGCTTGGAGGGAAACTTGCAGGTGGTGCTCCAGGCATCTGCTACTCTTGTCGCTTGAGGGGTAGAGGTCACAGGTTTGAAAGATGCTCTGAAAGATCAGTGATAACAGAATGAATGTTGAAAGTGGTGGATAGGGTGCCAATCAAACAGGCTGCTTTGTTCTGGATGGTGTCAAGTTTCCTGAGTGTTGTTGAAGCTGCATCAATCCAGAGATTATTCTATTATACTCCTGAATTGGACTTTCAGTATGTGAGGAGTCATGAATGGTGCTGAACACTGCACAATCATCAGAGGACACCCTCACTTATGACCTTATGGTGCAGGGATGGCATTTGAAGAAGTAGTTGAAGATAGTTAGGCCAAAGGTACAAATTTGAGAAACATTTGCAGTGATGTCTTGGAGCTGGGATGATTGACCTCAAACAACCACAAGTATTTTTCTTTATGGTATGACTCAGCAGACTGTTTTTCACTTGATTCTTCCTGACTCCTTGGCTTATGGCTCCTTGATGCCATAATTGGTTAAATAGTGCCTTGATGTCAGAAGCAGTTATCTACACCTGTTATGGACCAGGGTAGACTCCCTCAAAATCATTTAAGAAGGTAGCCTAGGCCCTAACTTTTTCTTATTTGAAAGCCAGATGTGAAGCGGACATTCAAATTGTGATGCAGCTGGTCAAACCACTCGGCTTTAAGCAAAACAGAATTTATTTAAACTCCACAGTTGAAACACGAACAAAAGGAAAAGGAATTTAGAATAACTTAACTATTGGAAAACTTGACCGATCTGATACTGCAACTTAACTAAGGAGCAGTTCCAATCCAATAACATTCCATAAACACACCCCTTGGCAAAAAGGCAAATTCAAACACAGGTTCTTACAGGCAGGAGGGAACAACTTCCAAAGACAACAAAGAACAAAGAAAATTACAGTACAGGAATTAGCCCTTCGGCCCTCCAAGCCTTTGTCGATCCAGTTCCTCTATCTAAACCTGTTGCCTATTTTCTAAGGCTCTGTATTCCTCTTCTCCCTGCCCATTCAAGTATCTGTCTAGATACATCTTAAATGATGCTATTGTGCCTGCCTCTACCACCTCTGCTGGAACGCGTTCCAGGCACCCACCACCCTCTGGGTAAAGAACTTTCCACACACATTTCCCCTAAACCTTTCCCCTCTCACCTTGAACTCACGACTCCTACTAATTGAGTCCCCACTCTGGGAAAATCCTTCTTGCTATCCACCCTGTCTATGCCTCTCATGATTTTGTAGGACCAGGAACCCCCTCAGCCTCCGTCTTTCTAATGAAAATAATCCTAATCTACTCAACCTCTCTTCATAGCTAATGCCCTCCATACCAGGCAGCCTCCTCTGCACCCTCTCCAAGCATGTACATCCTTTTGGTAATGTGGTGACCAGAACTGTATGAAGTATTCCAAATGTGGCTGAACCAAAGTCTTACACAGATTTATATAGTGACTTCAGAAAGGAAAGTCAGTCAGGAATTTTCTGCTGAAGCCTAAAACTTTCTGGACTGCAGCATCTTCTGAGTGCTACAGCTAAACCAAACTAGAAAAAAACCCAAACTGGGAGAACTGGCCCCTCCTCTGCCATTGTTAAATTAGGTTCTTCCTAGACTCCTTGGCACCTCTGCTTTACGACCCCTGTTTAAAAAAAACCCAAGGACAAAATAACCTTGTTAAAGTGATGGCATCATCATATGTCTCAGGATTACATTCATAGAGTGCACTTAGAGTCTTAGAACTGTACTATGGGAGCAAACGGGATTAGGATATTTTAGATCTGGTAACATGTTCTGAGAAATGATTCATAAATCACATCATAGTACAGGATTATCTGGGTAAGAATGATCAGAATGTAGTACAACTTTATGTCAGGTACCAGGATGAGAATTTAGGTCTGAAACTGATTGACGTCTTAAATGCAAAGAGAAAATAATTATAGGAATATAAAAACAAAGTTGGACTGGGAAAATATTTTAGATGGTAAGACCTCAACAAGAAGCAATGGTAGATGTTTTAGGGGATATTTCATAACTTTAACCAAAAATATTGTCAATTTAGAATGGAAGACTCTACAGCCAGGATTCATCTTTGTACAATCTGATGCCATCTATTAAAGTTAAGAATGCTATGGATGCAAGTTTGCTCGCTGAGCTGGAAGGTTTGTTTTCAGATGTTTCGTCACCACGACTAGGTAACATCATCAGTGATAGCCTCTGGTGAAGCGCTGGTGGTAAAGATTGGACAACTGTGCAAAAATTGAAAATATTTCTTAAGTGAACAAAAGCTGACTAAAATAATAACAACAGAGACATTAGTATAAATACAGTAAAAATTTCTACAAGTATATAAAAAGGAAATGGGTAATGACAGTGAATATTGATTCCTGAGAGGGTGAGAATGGGGAAGTAATGATGGGAAATGAAGGGAATGGCAGAAATTTGGAACCAATATTTTCAATCTGATTTCACAGCAGAAAATACAAAAAATGGTGCAAACGTAGGAAGCAAAAGAAAGAAGGAACTTACAACCAGAAAGGAAAAGTTTGAGGAAAACTGAGAAGACTAAAGCGAACAAGTTCCTGGATCTGAACCTGAATACCAGGTGTTGAACATTAGAAGATAATTATGTGTAAAAAGTCCTAGTCCACGTCTTACTGTGAGAGCTTTATTTCTGTTAACCACAAAACTCAACCCACTAATTATAGTTCCCCATACTTATACAACAAACTCACACTTAATTTATCCTTAATCAATATATACATACGACCTGTTCCCTCATTCCATTAGTTATCAAGCATCCCTTCAGATTAAATTAGATGATAACACAAGCGCTTATGAGAGCGCAGAGATAATGGATGCATTGGCCATAATCTTTCCTAGATTCTGTGAAGATCCTAACAGAACGTGAGAAAGTATAGAGACTACTTAGTCTAAAGTTTGTCTTTAGGAAATTATTTAGA
This sequence comes from Hemiscyllium ocellatum, assembly GCF_020745735.1. Classification (NCBI taxonomy): domain Eukaryota; kingdom Metazoa; phylum Chordata; class Chondrichthyes; order Orectolobiformes; family Hemiscylliidae; genus Hemiscyllium; species Hemiscyllium ocellatum. The sequence continues at coordinate 114,582,846 of NC_083410.1, read as the reverse complement.
ATCTATTACTGAGAAGGCAGCAGCAAGCCATGTGGAAAATTATAATACAATCAGATACAGTTGACGTAGTGAAAAGGATACATTTATACATGTGGTGAATCCATTCGAATTCCTTGAAGCAAGAACTCTAATTCCTTATTAAACAAGGCAAATAAAGTGAAATTAGTAGGTGTAGTGTATTTGGATTTCCAGTTTTGGTCTTTTAAACTAGGATATACTTACACAGAAGTTCTCAGAATGTTCATAATATTAATTCCAGGGATAAAAAGGACTGTCTTGTACAGGGTGATCTGGACAATATTCAGGCTTGGCTGATTACTTGCAGGGTCAAAATCCTGGAATTCACTCTCTAATGGCATTGTGTCTACCTCCAGCACATAGATTACAGCAATTCAAGGAGGCAGCTCACCACCACCTTCTCAAGGGCAACTAGGGACAAGTAACAGCCAGTTAGCTCAGCCAGTGATGCTCAAATGCACAACAGAATTTTTTAAAAGTGTGTCCATGTAAGTGACATACAAGTGACCATTTCCAACAAGCAAGCATCTAACCATCTCCCCTCAAAATTACCTTTGCTGAAATCCCAGCATCATCAATGCTGGCAGTTACAACTGACCAGAACATAACTGAATGCAGCATATAAATAATATTGCTTCAAAACAAGGTCAGAGACTTGGAAACATAAGACCATATGATACAGGAACCGAATGAGACTATTTGGCCATTCATGTCTGCTCCATCATTCAATCATGGCAGATATGTTTCTCAACCTTATTCTTCCGCCTTCTCCCTGCATCTCTTGGTCCCCTTATTAATCAAGAGCCTATCTAACTTGTATCTTCAACAGACTCACTAACTTGGCCTCCACAGCATTCTGAGGCAATGAATTCCACAGATTCACTCCTCCCTGGCTGAAGAAATTCCTCATCTTAGGTTCTAAAGGGTCAATCCTTCAACTCTGAGGATGTACCATTGGATCGAAGTCTTAACTACTCATGGAAACCTCATCTCCACATCCACTCTATCTAGGCCTCTTAGTATTCTGTAAGTTTCAATCAGATCTCCACTCACCTTTCTAAATTCCATTGAGTACAGACCCAGAGGCCTCAACTGCTCCTCATGACAAGCTTACATGCCCAAAACCATTCTTGCAAATCTCCTCTGTACTCCGTCCAATGCTAGCACAACCTTACCTAGATATGGGACCCAAAATTGCTCACAATATTCCAAATTTTTTTTTGCATCAGAGAGTGGCAGGAGCTGGGTGGAAGTGAAGGCAGAGCACAAAGTCGGTCGGGAAGGTAAGTGATTATTATTTGAGTGGTGTGTTCTAGACCTCAGGTCCTACAAAATAGGGCTTCCTTCCCTCCTCCTCCTCTAACCTAAATTAAAAGTCCACAGACTTGCCCCAAAAAGAGGGTCCAAGGAAGTTCCTGTGGATTGAAGAGTGAGACTTTAGCTCGGGAGTCTTTGACAAGGAAGTTGAGTGAAGTGATTTGCCCCAGTTGAAGAGGGTGAAGACATGACAGCCAAGCTGGTTCAGTGTGCTACATGCTTGATGTGGAAAGTCAACGACTCTGGTGTGTCTGGCTCGTATAAGTGTGGAAAGTGTGTGCACGTTCAGCTACTAACAGAGCATATTGCAGCACTGATGAAAAATCTCGAGGAACTTCGGCTCATCTGAGAGAACGAGATCTTTCTGGACAAGGCCTTCAGCGAGGTTATTACACCAATCATACCAGAAGAGAGCAGACGATGAGGAAGGCAGAGAGGAGACAGGTGCAAGAGACCCCAGGGGAAGTACCTGTCAGGAACAAGTTGAATCTTTTGGAAACAGTAGAGACGGATAACACTGCCAGTCCGCGAGGCGGCCAGGTCTGTCAATCGAACGTTGGCGTGGAGACAGAGCGGAAGAATCAGACATCGCACAGAGCCATGGTAATAGGGGACTCCATAGTGAGAGGAACTGACTGGGGTTTTTGTGGCAGCAGACGGGACTTAAGGATGATGTGTTGCCTTCTTGGTGCCAGGATTAAGGACATCGCAGACAGAGTGCAGGAAATCCTCAAGGACGAAGGTGAAGAGCCAGAGGTGGTAGTACATGTTGGCACAAATGATGTCGGGAAGAAGAGGAGCAACATACTACAGCGGGACTTCGGAGAACTAGGAAGAAGGCTGAAAAGCAGAACGTCCAAGGTGGTTATCTTTGGTTTGCTTCTAGTTCCTCGGGCTGGTGAGGCCAAAAACAAGGAGATAATGGACTTGAACATGTGGCTGGAGAACTGGTGCAGGAAGCAAGGATTTAAATTCTTTGATGACTGGGGTATGTTTTGTGGTAAGCATAAATTCTACATAAGAGACGGTAGCATTAGAAATAAGATGGATGAGCTTGAGGCTCTTTTGGAAATTGGCAGATACGATATTGTGGGGATAACTGAGACGTGGCTTCAAGTGGACAGGGCCTGGGAAATGAATATTCAAGGATACACGTGTTATCGTATGGACAGAGGGGGTGGGGTGGCCATGTTGGTAAGGGATGATATTCAGTCTCTTGCGCGGGGGTACCTAGAATCAGGGGATGTAGAGTCAGTGTGGACAGAGCTGAGAAATACTAAGGGTAAAAAGACCCTCTTGGGAGTTATCTACAGGCCCCCAAACAGTAGTCTGGATGTCGGATGTAAGTTAAATCAGGAGCTGAAATTGGCCTGTTGCAAAGATGTTACTACAGTTGTTATGGGGGATTTCAACATGCAGGTAGACTGGGAGAATCAGGATGGTATTGGACCCAAAAAAGAGACTTTGTGGAGTGCCTCAGAGATGGATTCTTAGAACAGCTGGTGCTGGAGCTGACCAGGGAGAAGGCAATTCTGGATCTGGTATTGTGCAAAGAACCAGAATTGGTCAGGGACCTCGAAGTGAAGAAGCCATTGGGAAGTAGTGACCATAATACAATAAACTTCAATCTGCAATTTGAGAGGGAGAGGGTACAATCGAAAGTGACAATATTTCTGTTGAATAAAGGGAACTATGGAGCTATGAGGGAGGAGCTGGCCAAAGTTCAATGGTGCAATACTTTAGCAGGGATGACCGTGGAGGAACAATGGCGGATATTTTTGTGTATAATGCAGAAGTTGCAGGATCAGTTAATTCCAAAAAGGAAGAAAGATCCTAGGAGGAGGCATGGGTGGCCGTGGCTGACGAGGGAAGTTAGCAAACGTATAAAGTTAAAAGAGAAAAAGTATGACATAGCAAAGATAAGTGAGAAAACGGAGGACTGGGAAGCTTTTAAACAACAACAGAGGATTACTACGAAGGAAATACGCAGAGAAAAAATGAGGTACAAAGGTAAACTGGCCAATAATATAAAGGAGGAAAGTAAAAGTTTTTTAGATATGTGAAAGGCAAAAAAATTGTTAAGACTAAAATTGGGCCCATGAAGACAGAAACAGGGGAATATATTACGGGGAACAAAGAAATGGCAGAAGATTGAATTGGTACTTCAGATCTGTGTTCACTGGGGAAGACACATGCAATCTCCCTGAGGTAACAGTGGCTGAAGGACCTGAACTTAAGGGAATTTATATTTGCCAGGAATTGGTGTTGGAGAGACTGTTAGGTCTGAAGGTTGATAAGTTCCCGGGGCCTGATGGTCTATATCCCAGGGTACTGAAGGACGTGGCTCGAGAAATCGTGGATGCGTTGGCGATTATTTTCCAGAGTTCGATAGATTCGGGATCAGTTCCTGCGGATTGGAGGGTGGCTAACGTTGTACCACTTTTTAAGAAAGGTGGGAGAGAGAAAACAGGAAATTATAGACCAGTTAGTCTGATCTCAGTAGTAGGAAAGATGCTGGAGTGTATTATAAAGGATGAAATTACGACACATCTGGATAGTAGTAACAGGATAGGTCAGAATCAGCATGGATTTATGAAGGGGAAATCATGCTTGACTAACCTTCTGGAATTTTTTGAGGATGTAACTCTGAAGATGGATGAGGGAGATCCAGTAGATGTAGTGTACCTGGACTTTCAGAAAGCTTTTGATAAAGTCCCACATAGGAGGTTAGTGAGCAAAATTAGGCGCATGGTAATGGGGGCAAAGTACTAACTTGGATTGAAAGTTGGTTGGCTGATAGGAAACAAAGGGTAGTGATAAACAGCTCCATTTCGGAATGGCAGGCAGTGATCAGTAGGGTACCGCAGGGATCAGTACTGGGACCGTAGCTTTTTACAATATATGTTAATGATATAGAAGATGGTATTAGCAATAACATTAGCAAATTTGCTGATGATACTAAGCTGGGTGGCAGGGTGAAATGTGAAGAGGATGTTAGGAGATTACAGGGTGACCTGGACAAGTTAGGTGAGTGGTCAGATGCATGGCAGATGTGGATAAATGTATGGTTATCCACTTTGGTGGCAAGAACAGGAAGGCAGATTACTACCTAAATGGAATCAATTTAGGTAAAGGAGCAGTACAGAGAGATCTGGGTGTTCTTATAAACCAGAGCTGAAAATGTGTTGCTGGAAAAGCGCAGCAGGTCAGGCAGCATCCAAGGAACAGGAGGTCTGATGTTTCGGACATAAGCCCTTCTTCAGGAAAGGCTTCTTCAGGTTCTTGTACACCAGTCAATGAAGGTAAGCATGCAGGTACAGCAGGAAGTGAAGAAGACTAATAGCATGCTGGCCTTCATAACAAGAGGGATTGAGTATAGAAGCAAAGAGGTTCTTCTGCAGCTGTACAGGGCCCTGTTGAGACCACACCTGGAGTACTGTGTGCAGTTCTGGTCTCCAAATTTGAGGAAAGATATTCTGGCTATTGAGGGAGTGCAACGTAGGTTCATGAGGTCAATTCCTGGAATTGCGGGATTACCTTATGCTGAAAGACTGGAGCGACTGGGCTTGTATATCCTTGAGTTTAGAAGACTGAGAGGGGATCTGATTGAGACATATAAGATTATTAAAGGATTGGACACTCTGGAGGCAGGAAACATGTTTCCGCTGATGGGTGAGTGCCGAACCAGAGGACACAGCTTAAAAATACGGGGTAGACCATTTAGGACAGAGATGAGGAGAAACTTCTTCACCCAGAGAGTGGTGGCTGTGTGGAATGCTCTGCCCCAGAGGGCAATGAAGGCCCAGTCTCTGGATTCATTTAAGAAAGAGTTGGATAGATCTCTTAAGGATTGTGGAATCAAGGATTATGGAGATAGGCAGGAACAGGATACTGATTAAGGACAATCAGCCATGATCATGTTGAATGATGGTGTAGGCTCGAAGGGCAGAATGGCCTACCCTTGCACCTATTGTCTAGCCCTCTTGAAATCAATGCTAGCATCACATTCCTAACTGTCAACTGAACCTGCATGTTAACCTGGAGAATCCTGAACCAGGACTTCGAAGTCCCATTGTGCTTCAGATTTCCGAGCCTTTCCCCATCGAGAAAATACTCCACACCTCTTCTTTTACTACTAAGTAACTTGTTTAACTAATCAATCTGCCTGTATTGCTCACAAGGCAAAGATTTTCACTGTGCCTCGGTACACGTGACAATAAATACAATTCAATTCAACTTCGCAGTGTCCCACATTGCATTCCATCTGCCACTTCTTTGCCCACTCTCCCAGCTTGTCTGAGTCTTTTTGCGGCCTCTCTGCTTTCTCAACACCATCTATCCCTCCACCTAGGTTGTGTCATCTGCAAACATAGCAACAATGCCTCTCAGTTCCTTCATCCAGATTGTTAATATATAACATGAATAATTGTGGTCCCAATACTGAGCCCCTGTAGGACTCTACTAGTCAGTGGCTAGTAAAAGACCCCTTTATCCCCATTCTTTGCCTTCTGCAAGTCAGGCAATGCTCTATCCAGTGCCTTACCCATAACACCATGGGCCCATTTTATTCAGCAGCCTCCTGAGTGGCACTTTCTCAAAGGTGTTCCTGAAATGCAGACATCACATTCAGTAGCTCCCTTTTGTCTAACTTGCTCACTTCCTACTCAAAGAATTCTAACAGATTTATCAGGCATGACCTCCCCTTGACGAAACTATGCTGATTCAAACCTATTTTGCCATGCACTTGCCAGGACTCTGCAATCTCATCCTTAATAATGGACACTAAAATCTTACCAATGACTGAGGTTAGGTTAACTGGCCTGTAATTTCCCTCCTTCTGCCTCTCTCCTTTCTTAAATAGAGATGTTACATTAGCTGTTTTTCAATTCTCTGGGACCCTCCCTGACTCCAGTGACTCCTCAAAGATCACCAGCAATGCTTCACAATTTCTCAGCTATCTCTTCAAAACTCAGGGTGTAGTCCATCTGTTACAGGTGATTTATCCACTTTTCAAACCTTTTAGCTTTTCCCGCATCTTCTCATTAGTCATGACCACTGCATTCACTACTGCCCCGACTCTCTTAAAGTTATGATATGCTATTGGTGTTATCCACCATGAAGGCTGATACAAAGTACCTATTTAATTCTTCTTCCATTTCTTCATTCCTCATACTGCTTTTTCAGCCTTAATTTCCAGCAATTCAATATCCACTCTTGTCTCTCTCTCTCACTTCTTATACCTTGAAACAAAACTCTTGCTATCTTCTTTTATATTATTAGTTAGCTTGCCCTCATACTTCATCTTCTTCCCCCTTGTTGATTTTTTAGTTGTCCTCTGCTGGGTTTTTAAAGGCTTCCCATTAATTTTCACCACATCACGCTTTCCCTTTTGCTTTTATGCTGTCCTGACTTACATTGTTAGGCATGGTTGCCCTGTCCTTCCCTTAGTATGTTTCTTCTTCTTTGAAATGAATTTCTGCTGTTCCTCCTGAATTACCCCTGGAAGGCCCTGCCATTGCTGCTTTACCATCTTCCCTGATAGACTCCCCTTCCAACCCACTCTGGCCAGCTCCTCCTTTACATCTTACCCTCACTCAATTGTAATACCGTTACATCTGATTCCAGCTTCTCTCCTCAAATTGCAAGGTGAATTCTATCATATTATGATCACTGGCCCCCAGGGACATCTTTACCCTAAGCTCCCTAATCAAATCTGCCTCATTATACATCACTGAATCTGGAATTGCCTGTTCCATAGTGGGCTCTTCTATAAGCTGCTCCAAAAAGCATCCTGCAGACATTCCACAAATTCCTTTTCTTGGGATCTGCTACCAACCCAATTTTCTCAGTCCATTTACATACTGAAACCCTCTATGATTATAGTAACAGTGCCTTTCTTGCATTTTTTTTTAATCTCCTGATTTATTGTCTATCCCAAATCCTGACTACTGCTAGTAGCCCTGAACATAACTCACATCAGGGTCTTTTTCCCTTTGCAGTTCTTCTACTCTACCCTCACAGATTCTACACTTTCCAACTGTATATCACTTCTTATTACTGATAGGGTTAAGGTTATTATGCAGGGAACACTGTGTAAATTACTCACCTCAGGATTCTCAAACTCTGTCAACCATCGATAAGGTGCAAGTCAGGATTGTGCTGGAATACTCAAACTTGTCTAGACGAGTGATGCTCCAACAATACTCAAGAAGTTCAACACATTGAGGACTAAGCACCCTATTTGATCTATACTCCACCTCATTCACCATCTTGAACACACTCCCTGCACTATCAATATACTGTGGTACCAAGTACAAGGTGCACTGTAGGAAGTTGCCATGCCATCTTTGACAGCATCTTCCAAACCTGTCACCTCAAAGGTGAAAGGCTACAAATGTATTGCAATAAGACCACTGCAAGCTCTTTTTTAAGGCTCACATCATTCTGACTTGCAACTGTGTCATCTGGTCAAAATCCTGGAACTTATTTCGTAACCACCTTGCGAGTATACTCCACCAGATAGACTGCAATGGTTCAAGAACGTGGTTCAACCTATCCACTCAAAAGCTAGCAATGCTGAAATCCTTGGAAGGATTAAAACAAAGTCTGCATTATCACCCATTTTATTAAAACAAGACAAAAGATGAATGAAGAACCCCACCTCAGACTTTCTTCTCCATATGCAGAGTACTATTTCAGTTATATAAATGATTTGGATGTGAGCATAAGAGGTATAGTTAGTAAGTTTGCAGATGACACCAAAATTGGAGGTGTATTGGACAGCAAAAAAAAGATTACCTCAGAGTACAATATGATCTTGATCAGATGGGCCAATGGACTGAGAAGTGGCAGTTGGAGTTTAATTCAGATAAATGCGAGGTGGGAAAGCAAATCTGTGCAGGACTTATACAATTAATGGTAAGGTCCTAGGGAGTGTTGCTGAACAAAGAGACCTTGAAGTGCAGGTTCATAGCTCCTTGAAAGTGGAGTCACAGGTAGATAGGATAGAGAAGGCGGCGTTTGGTATGCAAATCTTTATTGGTCAGAGTATTGAGTACAGGAGTTGGGAGGTCATTTTGCAGTTGTATAGAACATTGGTTAGACCGCTGATGGAATATTGCGTGCAATTCTAGTCTCCTTCCTATCGGAAAGATGTGAAACTTGAAAGGGTTCAGAAATGATTTACAAGGATGTTACCAGGGCTGGAGGATTTGAGCTATAGGGAGAGGCTGAACAGGCTGGGGCTGGTTTTCCTGGAGCGTCGAAGGCTGAGAGGAGACCTTATAGAGGTTTACAAAATTATGAGAGGCCTGGATAGGATAAATAGACAAAGATTTTTCCCCTAGGGTTAGGGATTCCAGAACTAAAGGGTGTAGGTTTAGGGTGAGAGGGGTAAGATTTTTTTTGTATGTGTCTTTGCTGTTTTTTGGTGTTTGGACTGAGCCCTTGTGAGAAAGTATATCTTACCAGACAAGCTGTTCCTGTGGGTAGGCCTGGCCCTAGGACTAGGCTTCTGTAAAGACTGAACACCTTTGTGTGAGCTGAGAGATGAGCACTTGCTGCATTCTGGAGTCTGGGAGTCAACCCCGCCTTCGGGAGCAGACCAAATCCGTGTGAGTTAACTGCACCTTTACAATGTACTGAGTTCCTGTAGGTGGGCCTGATTCTCTATGAATGGGCCAGGCCCCTATGAAGTCTTAACACCTGTGTGCTGTGGGGCATGCATTTGCTGCCTTCAGGAGTGGACTGTGCCCTTGGTTGTGGACTCTGTTTTTAGCAATAGACTCTGCAGTTTGGAGTGAACTTCATTTCTGACAGCGCACTTCTTTGCATACTGGAGTCTTAAATTTTGAAGAGAACGTTTTATTGTAATGAACTGTTCGATCAGGGACTCTGTCTTGTTACTTGTTGGGTTTATCACCTGCTGGGAGGCTCACAGGTCATCCCAAAAGCTGTCACCCTGAGAGCCAGAGGGTGGGTAGGCTGTCCCAAAAGCCGGAGGGTGGGTAGGACGTCCTGATGCCAGTCACCCCCAGAGCCACATGGTGGGTAGGTTGTTGTCCTGAGACAGGGTAATTGGGATGGGCTGTCCGAGAGGTCGTCGGAAGGTGTCAGAGTGGCTGAGAGCCAGAAGGTGCGCAGGGGCAGGCTGAGATCCGGAAGGCTTGTGGGCTGCCCTGCGCGTTGCCTTCCCAGGAAAGGGGATGGGTTGTTCTAGAGGTGGCCGGAAGGTGTGTCAGGGCATTTCCACAAGCTGGATGGCACATCGGAGGGTGAGAGCCAGATGATGGTGCTTAGGGGCAGACTGAGCTAGATGGCAGGTAGGCTGTCCTCAGCGCTGTCACCCTGGGCAGATAACTACGTGGGCTATCTTAGAGGTGGCTGGAAGGTGCGAAGGGTGGTTAGGGAAGCCAGAAGGTGGGTAGACCGTCCTGACCGCTGTGTCATCCGGGATGGGGTGGGTTTGGGGAAGCAGGATAGGCTGTCCTAGAGGTGGTCAGAAGGTGTGTAAGGGCGGACGGAGAACTGGATGGGGCATAAGGGCGGGCTGCCTTAGTGGCTGGAAGGTGGGAAGGATTGGTGGTTTGCTGCATGGCCAGTGGGGGGGGGGGGGGGGGGGGGGGGGGGGGGGCGGAGAAGGTCTGCATTTTATACACTTTTTAAATGTAATTGGACTGTCTTATGCATTTGTTACTATTTTGTGATTGAAAGTGGGATTTGAGGTCTGTCCTCATTTCCTGAAAACTGGTTGAATGGTAAGTTAGGGGCTCTGGTTTTGCTGCTCCTCGACCTTGTAAAATTGCTGTTTTTCTGTATATAGCTGTTAATGTTTTGTAAACTATATTGTTTAATAAAATACAAAAAAAGGAAACATGTAAACTGGAGATTCACTGTCTCTCTCCTGTGTGCGCACACATCATGGGTGCTGGGGATAATATAAGCTCTGCTGCTGTTAGACGGTAGTGTGGGGAATTATATTAAAAATTATATTTTCCTGGGGAACTGGCTTTTCAGCTGGCTAGTTGCAACCAGCATATTGTTATATTGGAGAAGGTGTGGGATGGAAAAGGCAATTTGGTAATGGGATTTACTCTTTGTTCCACGATCAGCTGTTTGGATTGAACTTACCTACCTTGCTTTGATTCCTGTACATGGCCTGAATCTCCATGGTGGACCTGACCCCATTGAGTAGGCTGGTTCATTTTCTGGAGGCTAGGTCCCGGAAATGTATTGTACTGGTTTAAGTGGACTGGATCTTGTTGGGGAGCTGAGCCTGCGTGTGCACCCTGCCGATGGGAAGACGACCAGCCATCAGGAGCAAACTCTGCCTTCAAAGGCAGGTTTAGGTTTGGGAAGCGGATTCTAGATTGGATGGCATACTCTGGGAGCAGCCCCTGTGTCAGTGGACTCTGCCCCTTGCAGTTTGCAGTGTACTCTTATGTGTATATCGTTTTTACACTGTATTTGTTTCTTGAGCAAGGACTATGATGGTTTGGTGGCTGAGCTCGACCCTTGCACAATTGTTCTTAAGATTTGCACTTTGCTGTTTGGACTGAGCCCATGAGTCAACTGCACCTTCACTGTGTCTCTGAGTGGGCCTGGGCCTCAGTAGAGACTGAATACCTGTGTGTGCTGTGAGGTGTGCATTTGATGCATTCTGGAGTGGACTTTTTTTTTAATGCTCAGGTTTATCATCGGCACTGTCTTGTGTGTCCCTGGATTTGGCAGGCCTTACTGTGAGCCGGACGGTGAGTAAGTTGGGAAGAAAGCTGTCACCCTGAGAGCCTGAGATTGGGTAGGACATCCCACGAGTTGGATGGTGAGTAGGCCACCCTGAGAGCTGGAAAGTGGGTAGGCCGTCCTGAATGTCGTCATCCTCGGGTGGGAATGGGACAAGCTGTCCTACAGTGCACTGGGGTGGGCCTTGGCTGAGTGCGAGGCGCACCAGTGCAGACAGCACACTGAGGGGTGGACCGGGAAGGTGGGTACGCCATCCTGATTGCCACTGTTCCGGGGCGGTAATGGGACGGGATGTCCTAGAGATGGCTGGAAGCTCCGAAAAGGTGGATTGAGAGTCGGAAGGAGCAGGCTACCTTTTAGTGGACCATTGGTGGGAGGGTTGAGCGTTTACTGGTTTACCAGGGGTGTCTGTGTAATGTCCTATCACTTGGTTCATTAGACTGTTTTTTGCGTCTACTGTTTCCTCTTTGCTAAGTTAGGTGGGGTTTGGTGCGGTACACATCTTCCCCCCAACACCCCTCTCCTTCCCGTGTATTGCTATTTTTATTGTTCACTGTTGATTATTTGTATTTTTCTGGAGAGTTCAATAAAAAAAATTAATAGATTTAGAATTTCCTCAGTCCACCACTGACTCTAAGCAGGCTGGCCACAGTTATTTCACTATTAATCCAGAAATGGAATTCCTGTTCTGGAGACCCAGGAGATGGTGGAATTTGAATTCAATAAATATCTGGAATTAAGAGTCCACCACTACTGATGGCTGAGAAAACCCATCTGGTTCACAAACAGTTCAGGGAAGGAAATCTGCCATCCCTACCTGGTCTGGCTTACATGAGTCCAAGCCACAGCAATAACTCTCAACTGTCCTCTGACAAAGCCCAGCAAGCCATTCAGTTGCAATAGTCACCATGAAATCTCAATAAAATAACAAAATTAAACAGACCACCCTACATCGACCTAGGCACAGGAAATAATGATCCTGTAAACCTTGCAAAGTCCTTCTTACTATTAGTGTACTTGACCTCCTCTTCCTCAATCTGTTTGAGGCAGATGCCTCTGACCATGACAGCATCAGGAAGAGTGACCACCACAAAATCCTCTTGGAGAGAAAGTCCTGCCTTCATATTGAGTACCACCGACTGTCATAGAAGTGTACAGTATGGAACAGAGTTATAGCTGGGGGAAAAGTAATTATGATGGGATTAGGCAAGATTTAGGATGTGTAGGATGGGCATAATTGAAACGTGGAATTTATTCAAGGCACAGCAACTGCGTATCCTTGATTAAATTGTCCCTGTCAGGCAGGGAGGAAATGGTCATGCAAGGGAACCGTGGTTTACTCAAGAAGTTGAATCTGTTGTTAAGAGGAAGAAGGCGGCCAAAGTTGGGATGAGATGTGAAGGCTCAGTTAGGGTGCTTGAGAGTTACAAGTTAGCCAGAAAAGACCTAAAGAGAGAGCTAAGAGGAGCCAGGAGGGGACATGAGAAGTTGTTGGCAGGTAGAATCAAGGAAAAGCCTAAGGCTTTCTATAGGTAAATCAGGAATAAAACAATGACTACAGTAAGATTAGGGCCAATCAAGGACAGTAGTAGGAAGTTGTGTGTGTTGTCAGAGGAGATAGGAGGAATGCTAAATGAATATTTTTTGTCCGTATTCACACTGGAAAAAGACAATGTTGTCAAGGACACTACTGAGAAATAAGCTACTGGACTAGATGGGTTGAGGTTCATAAGGAGGAGGTGTTAGCAATTCTGGAAAGTGTGAGAATAGGCAAATCTCCTGGACCAGAAAACTTCCTGGACTGAATGGGATTTATCCGAGGTTTCTCTGGGAAGCCAGGGAGGAGATTGCAGAGCTTTTGATTTTGATCTTTACGTTACCATTGTCTACAGGAATAGTGCCAGAAGACTGGAGGATAGTAAATGTGTCCCCTTGTTCAAGAGGGGAGCAGATACAAGCCTGGTAATTATAGATCAGTGAGCCTTACTTCTGTTATGGGTAAAGTGTTGGTAAAGGTTATAAGAAATGGGATTTATAATCATCCAGAAAGGAATAATAGCCAACACCATTTTGTGAAGGGTAAGTCATACCTCAGAAATCCTATTGAGTTCTTTGAGAAGGAGACCAAACAGGTGGCTGAGAGTAGAGCAGTTGATGTGGTGTACATAGATTTCAGTAAGGCTTTTGATAAGGTTCCCCATGGTAGGCTATTGCACAAAATATAGAGACATGGGATTGATGGTGATTTTGCAGTTTGGACGAGAAATTGACTAGCTGAAAGAAGACAGAGGATGGTGGTTAATGGGGAATGTTTAGTCTGGAGTTCAGTTACTAGCGGTGTACCGCAAAGATCTGTTTTGGGGCCACTGCTGTTTGTCGCTTTTATAAATGACCTGAATGAGGGTGTAGAAGGATTGGTTAGTAAATTTGCGGACGACACTAAGATCTGTGGAGTTGTGAATAGCGCCAAATGATATTGCACGTTACAGAGAGACATAAATCAGCTGCAGAGCTAGGCTGAGAAGTTGCAAATGGAGTTTAATGCAGAAAAGTGTGAGGTGATTCACTTTGGAAGGAGCAACAAGAATAAAGAGTACTGGGCTAATGATAAGATTCTTGGTAGTGTAGATGAGCAGAGAGATTTGTGTCCATGTACACAGATGCCTGAAAGTTGCCACTCAGGTTGGTAGGGTTGTTAAGAAGGCATATGGTGTGTTAGCTTTTATGGGTTGAGGGATTACGTTTCAAGTTGCAGCTGTACAAAACTCTGGTGCGGCCACACTTGGAGTATTGTGGACAGTTCTGGTGACTGCATTATAGAAAGAATTTGGAAGCTTTGGAAAAGGATTCAGAGGAGATTTACCAGGATGTGATGGACTTTAGGCTCAATCTACAAACTTATTTTCTTTTATGTGTGAGCCAAGTCCTGCGTGCTCTTTATATAAAGCAATAAGAAAAGATATTTAATCTTACACTTTTAGTTTTATTCTATCAGTAAGTGGATAAAGTATACAGAGCTCTGGGTCTAAACCTTTCTGTCCCTGACAAACTACTAAGTAAGTTAGTTCACAAAGACAAAAGACGTATATCTGTCTCTGACCCAGTCTTTTATACCATGGAAGACATCATACCATCACACAAGTGAAATTGTCTTCTAATTGGCCGTTGCTCTGACTCCATTCCCCGCCTCTTCGCATTCCCGGATGTCCGATCCCACGTGACCTTCCCTTTTCTGAGACAAAGGAACACCACGTGGCCTCCGTTCGGGCGCAAAACGGCAGACTCGCATACTTCCGGGGCGCGAAATGGCCGATCACATGACCTTACGGCACCCTTCCGGAGCGCGAAACAGGGAGACCACGTGACCGCGCCTCGGAGCATCACGTGGCCATCCTCTGCGCAGGCATCAGAGGACCACGTGACCTCCGAGCACCGAGGGCATGCCCACTCAGTCAGAATCCATTCTGCCGGTAAGCCTTTTATATATATATTTACAGATGTTACCTGGAACGGAGGGAAGGTCTTATGAGGAAAAGCTGAGGGACTTGAGGCTGTTTTCATCAGAGAAAAGAAGGTTGAGAGGTGACTTCGTTGAGACATATAAGATAATCAGAGGGTTAGCTAGGGTGAGAGTCTTTTTCCTCAGATGGAGATCAACTAGGAGAAAGTGAGGACTGCAGATGCTGGAGTACCAGAGTTGAAAAATGTGGTGCAGGAAAAACATAGCAGGCCAAGCAGCATCCGAGGAGCAGGAGAATCAACATTTCAGACATAAGCCCTTCTTCAGGGCTTATGAATGCTATGTTTTTCCAGCACCACATTTTTCAATCTCAGATGGAGATGGCTAGCACGAGGGACATAGCTTTAAATTGAGGGGTAATAGATATAGGACAGATGACAGAGGTAGTTTCTTCACTCAGAGAGTAATAGGGGCATCGAATGCCCTGCAACAGTAGTACACTCGCCAACTTTAAGGGCATTTAAATGGTCATTGGATAGGCATATGGATGAAAATGGAATAGTGTTGGTTAGATGGGCTTCAGATTGGTTCCATAGATCAATGTGATATCGAGGGCTGAAGAGCCTGCACAGAGCTGTAATGTTCTATGTTCTAAGGTGATGGTGAGTTGCCTTCTTAAATCAGTGTAGTCCTGAAGTCAGTTCCAAGATTTTGACCTTGCAATTGTAAAGGAATAGGCTGACAATGTTTCAAGTCAAGAAAACACTCAAGGTTACGTGCCTCTGTTGCTCTTGCCCTTCAAGTGGTACAAGTCATCAGTTTGGAAGGAACATGCCTATTTCACTCTTTTTTTAATATCTTGTTTAAGCAATTGATTGTGTTGCCTTTGTTCTCAAACAGCCAACTGAAATTGACCATGCCGGTCACACATGAGGATTGGACGCTTTAGTGAAATGTTAGAAATTAGTTGGGCTTTGGGAATGTATCCAAGCTCTAAAAAGAAAACTGAAGGATTACAGAAAACTGCTGACCTGAACTAAAGGGACTGCTTTGGAAATGACACCTCATACTCAATCAGTACTTCTCGCTGGCCTTTATCATACATTACAGATGGTTACTTCATAGAGGTGCTATATTATAGAAACATTTTTATCCATTTTTCTACTTAGAGTTATAGAGATGTACAACATGAAAACAGGCCCTTTGCTCCAACTCATCTATGCCGACCAGATATCCTAACCTAATCTTGTCCCATTTGCCAGCATTTGGCCCATATCCCTCGAAATGCTTCCTCCTCATATAACTATCCAGATGCCTTTTAAATGCTGCCAGCCTCCACCACTTACAGCTCATTCCATTCATGCACAACCCTCTAAACCCCTAAGTTTCACACAGTAATCGATCCACAAGATTGGAACAATTCTATTGAGTGAAATAGTATATTACTCACGGGAGTGCAGTACTCCACCATTGGGTAATGCAACTTGTGTCCCTTTGCTGTGCGTCCTGAAAAGAAACAGCTTTGGCAGATATCATAGTTGAAGTGTTTGAGGCTGCGGTACCTGTAAAGGAAGAACAAGGAGTAACAGAAATGTTCGTTTTTGTTTAAATGTTTATTTATTTGAATATTTTTGTTCCAGTGAAGGAACAAAAGTTAAATGGTTAAGTTATGCAAATTTTTATTTTAAAGGAACTGACAATTGTTTGGAGAGAAAAGCTGAGGGACAAATGCAAGGACAGTCATACTTTTGATGAAGCTGTAAAGGCAGGAATAAAGGGATATTCCATTTTCACCTAACACAGCAGAAGGAAAGTTCTCCAGGAAAAGAGGGGAAAAAAACCAGAAATAATATGTAATAATGGCACAGAGATGGTGGTATGGTGGTAATATCATTGAGCTAGAGAGAAGGAGGAAGAGAGGAGACCTGATCGAGGTATACAAGATAATGAGTGGGATCAAGTCAACAGCCAGAGACTTTTCCCAGGGAAATTGAGCTAGAAATCCAGAGACCCAGGCTATTGCTCTGGAGAAGGTGGATTCATGTCCAATATTGCACTGACCTATGGAACCAAACTGAAGGTGGCTGGTCAAATGTAAACTCAATTCTTAAAAAAATCTGTAACTGGAAACTATTTCCAGTAATGCTATCACAAAACTACCATCGATCGTTGTAAAAGCCCATCTGATTCACTAATGTCCTTTTGCGAAGTATTCTATTATCCTTATCCCATCTGATCTAGATGTGACTGCAAACCCATAACAGTGTGGGTGGTTTTTAACTGCCCTTGGATATGACCATGCAATCCACTCAGTACAACAGCAATTTGTGAAATGTAATAAATGCTGACCTCACCAGGGAAACCCACAGCCTTTGCAAGAATAAAAAAAATTATCGAGATGGCACAAAAAATAGATGTTGGATTAATGGACAGTTCTAACATCAAAGGACTTGATCAATGCAGTATGAAATTGTCAATAGATGAATAGTCAGAACTGAGTACAGAATGGAGGTCATTAATGTGATGAGATGGTGCAAGATGAAGGACAATACCTTCAGAATTCCTGTCACTAAGGCAAATCTGAGACTGAGCAAGCAGTTAGGGCTCTCAAATATATGAACAGAAACTAAATAGCCATGAATATAATGTATTTGGAAACTAGCACAAAGGTACAAACAGCAGGCTCTGTTAAAATCTTTGGAGATGTCCAAGGCAATATTAAATAATGCACCAAAGTGGTTTAAGAACAGAAATCCTAATACAAATAGCATTGGCAACAGTGACCTCAATGTCAATTACAAACTATTCCAGAATAGGCAATAAATAAATTCACACAGAATATCAGTTTATATAAGGTACAAATATAATTTGGAAGTTAAAGGGATGAAAGGGATCACTTTTCTGAACAACATGCTAACCAAATATAGACTAATAGTGCACTTGCAATAGGAAACATTGAGGGGATGGTAAATAAAGAAATAGATCTGGAAGCAGCAGTGCAGTAGAATTGTAGAGGTTAACTGGCCTCAGGAACCAACACATGTTACCTTTATAAAACAATGTCAGGCGACTGACTGTGTGGAGTTTGCACATTCTCCCCATGTCTGCGTGGGTTTCCTCCGGGTGCTCCGGTTTCCTCTCACAGTCCAAAGATGTGCAGGTCAGGTGAATTGGCCATGCTAAATTGCCCGAGTTGTTAGGTGAAGGGGTAAATGTAGGGCTATGGGTGGGTTGTGCTTCGGCGGGTCAGTATGGACTTGTTGGGCCGAAGGGCCTGTTTCCACACTAAGTAATCTAACCTAATCTAAAAGGAAGGTTCTTTTCCAAAATTATGAGGGGCATAGATAGGATAAATAGGCAAAGTCTTTTCCCTGGGGTCGGTGAGTCCAGAACTAGAGGGCATAGGTTTAGGGTGAGAGGGGAAAGATATAAAAGAACCCTAAGGGGCAACTTTTTCACATAGAGGGTGGTACGTGTATGGAATGAGCTGCCAGAGGATGTGGTGGAGGCTGATACAATTGCAACATTTAAGAGGCATTTGGATGGGTATATGAATAGGAAAGGTTTGGAGGAATATGGGCCGGGTGCTGGCAGGTGAGACTAGATTGGGTTGGAATATCTGGTCGGCATGGATGGGTTGGACCGAAGGGTCTGTTTCCATGCTGTACATCTCTATGACTCTATGATCAAGCTTACAAATAAAGGAAAAAAAGCTATTTATTCTTGGTGCTTATCATTGGATGAATAGGCCCGGAAGGTATTCATTAGTTGCAGACCTATTGGTGGCTGGTTCATCCAAAATTGGCAGATTCTCCCACTGTGGATGTAGGTGAAGATGTAATTATAGCCTCTGCTGGGGGCAACTGGATCTATCCCTTTTCTTTTGTCTTTCCTGCAGTCTCTTTCTTTAGTTACTAAGGTCTCTGTTGCGTTCTTGATAATAGCATCTCCAGGCGTCACGACCTATGGCCTGCATGTACCACTGGCAATGGTCGGTGTGTCACACAAAAGGGGCCATTTTCAGGGAGTCCTTGAAAGGTTTGTATGGGCTCTTGTTCCATTTACCAGTCATCAGCTCTCTGTATAATGTGACCTTGAGCAGGTGACTGTCCTCCATCCAGTAGCACAACCTGCACAACACTGCTCGATGTTGGTGATGTTTCCAGGACTACAAGGTTCGTGATGTGGCTCTATCACTGGATCTTGAGGACGTAATCCTGATGAAAACGCTCTAGAAGACATGCATGATGACCAGACATGACCCATGACTCAGCACCATACAGAAGGTTTGTGAGGACTACTGCTTTGCATGTTTTCAATGTGGTCCGCGCTTTGGGCTTGTGTTGCTCCACACTTGTTTGGACAGTCTGCCAAATACGCTGCTTGCTTTTGAAGACCTCCTATCCACTACCTTGTCTACGGTGACATCCAACAATATGATAGGCCCCAATCAACTGAATTATGCTCCGGCCAAGAGGAATGCACTGTTTCCTTTTCTAATCCCATTCTCCACTGGTCATATCAAACTTTGCATTTAACCAAGACGGTGATACGGTCAATTATATAATTCTCAGACTGTATCAGCTTAACATTAAGAACAGATCTGTCAGGTTTCTTCAGTCAACAACTACTAACTAGCTCATCAAAATAAACTTACTTAAACAAAGATGCAAAACTTTCTGAAAAACAGTTTGATTATACACGAATTTGTATTTCTAACCTTCTAAGAAACTAACACACACATACACACAGAGACACACACAAGTCTGAAGAAATAAAACTGCAAAGCATTAACTTTGGGTGGTACGGTGGCACAGTGGTTAGCACTGCTGCCTCACAGCACCAGAGACCCGGGTTCAATTCCAGCCTCAGGCAACTGTCTATGTGAAGTTTGCACATTCTCCCTGTACTGTTGGTACTGGGGTTCTTCTTGGATAAAGTTGTGTTGTCTGAATGTTGGGGTGGATCCTAGACAAGTTTCCCTTGTCTACTCTGTCCAGACCTGTAATGATTTTGAAAGCTTAGAATAATCTCTTTTAAGCCTTATCCTCTCCAAGGAAACCAGTCTCAACTCGGCCAATCAATTTTCACAACTGAGATGTCTCACCCCTGGAATTATCATTGTAAATCACATCTGCTCAGTCTCCAACAAATTCACTTTCTTCTTATAGTATGAAAGGTTTTCTTTTGCAATGGTAACACAAGCCTATTCAGAAGTAACCTTGCTTGAATATTCCCAGCAACAGAAAGGAGTGTGATCCCATGGTAGTTTGAGCGGTCTGACTTTTCTCCTTTGGTTTTTATAAGGTATCGCATTTTAAAATTTTTGTGATATCCTGCCCCTTCCCAGCAGTCCATGAAAAGCTCACACAGCATGACCTACAGTGTTAGGCCATTATGCCTCAAAGCTTCAGATGAAATTCTATTAAATCCAAGCCTTCGTGGCTTTCATTTAGTTGATGGAAATCATAGTTTTCTCCACAGTTGATCTCTTGTCCAGTTCTTAGACAGGGAGTGATTGATGTGATTATTGGCAGTATCATGCACCTTTTTCAAGACGGTCAAGCTTAGAAATGTAGGAGAACAGCTAACCAAAAAGGTGCAATTTACCTTTTTGAAATCCTGTCCAAATTTAATTCACTACTTTCGGACAAGAAGCTTTATCAATCATTTTGCAACACTATTGCATTCACTTTCATAGTATGCATACATACTGATTACAGGACTGATATAAAGGCTTTTCTCTAAATTCCTTATATTGTATCTGCAAATTAAAGCAACCAGAAGCCCAGTCATAAGCTGATTCTGAAGCAGAATGTCTGTAATCAATGTGGCTGGTAACAAAATTCCAAAAACATGCAGCACTACCTCTCCCAAAAATTCAGACAAAGGAGTTGATATCTAATTTGTCCTAATTACTTCTATGACCTATAAATTTGCTGGATTTTTAAAGATTACAGTTGTATTATTTGCTGAAGTTTGAAGTTTCTAATTGAACATCTAAAGTTAAAGCTTTCTTTAAAAACAAATTGCCACTAACTTTCTGCTGGTTTGCACATCTCACCTGAAACCTATGATTGGGCACTCTTTGCAGATGTTACACTTTGCTTGATGTTTTGCAGTTTCAGCAGCTGCCACACGGTGTAGAACAGGCAGCCAGACCATGGATTGAGGCTCCAGTCTCATCCATTCCACGAAGTGTTTAACATCAATCTCTGGTTTGTTCTGGCCCTAGAGGAAAATAAAAGACGTTAATAATTATATGAGTTTACGATTTGGAGATGCCGGGTGTATAAAGTTAAAAATCACACACCAGGTTCTAGTCCAACAGGTTTAATTGGAAGTATTAGCTTTTGGAGCGCTGCTCTTTCATCAGATGGTTGTGGAGGACACAATTGTAAGATTGAATTTATAGCAAAAGTTTACAGTGTGATGTAACTGAAATTATACATTGAAAAATACCCCGATTGTTTGTTAAGTCTCTCTTCTGTTAGAATGACCATGTTAGTTTCGCTCCTTTCATATGTAACTCTCAAAACCTTTTTAAAAAGTTAAATTCTCAAGTGAACTTTAACAATTGGTGTCAGCCCAGATAACGTATCGAAGGTGTTAGTACCCCTGTGTGCTGCTGTCTGTGCCATAATGTTTAGACTGATTTTAAAAAATAAATCAACAGAGTATTACATGGATTCATGCAGTTTTTGAACAAAGTACAATGTAACTCTGCAAGTACAAATTCACCCCATAAACATGTGTCTGGGTGGGGGTTTGTGAGTGGCTGAGAGAGAGAGTGTAAAGGAGTCTAAGTTTGTGAGAGGGTGCATGTGTGAGTGTGGGAGCGCATGTGCCTGGGGTGGATGGGGTTATGAGAGTGCGTGTGTGTGTGTGAGTGTGTGAGAGAGAGAGAGTATAAAGTGGTCTAGGTATGTGAGAGTGTGTGTGTGTGTGTGTGTGTGTGTGTGTGTGTGTGTGTGTGTGTGTGTGTGTGTGTGTGTGTGTATGCATGTATAGGAGTGCCTGTGTGTGTGTACAGTGCAATGGTGGTCACCTGTAGTGTGGTGTGACATGAACCCAAGGTCCCGATTGAGGCCCTCCCGATGGGTACCGAACTTAGCTATCAGCCTCTGCTTGGCCACGTTTTGCTGTTGCCTGTCCTAAAGTCCGCCTTGGAAGATGGTCACCCAAAGGTCCGAGGTTGAATGCCCTGGACTGCAGAAGTGTTCTCCAACTGGAAGGGAACCAACTCCTTCTGTTGATGTGCGGTGCCCATTCATCTGTTGCCGTAGCCTCTGCTCAATTTCATCAATGAACCAATGCTCAGGGCATCCTTGCCTGCAGCATATGAGATAGACAACGTTGGCTGAGTCGCATGAGCACCTGCCACGTACACATGCCCCCATGCGTAATGGTGGTATTCATGTCCACATTCTGACACATCTTGCAGCACCTACCGTGACAGGGTTGTATGGAGTTGTCCTGAAAACAGGCAGTTTGCTACAAACAATGATCTGTTTGAGGTTTGGTGGTTGTTTAATGGTGAGCAGTGGAAGTATGGGGTAGGTCTTGGCGAGGTACTCATCCTCATTGATAATGCGTTGCAGGCTGCGAAGGACATGGCATGGTTTTTGGCTCCTGGGAGGTACTGAATAACAAAGGGTAGCCTGTCAATTGCAGCATGTTCTGACTCCTGAGGAGGTCATTATGATTCCTTGCTGTGGCAAGTCGGAACTGGTGGTCGATAAGTTGAGCATCGTACCCCATTCTTATGAGGACATCCTTGAGTACTTCCAAGTGCCCGTCACGTTCCTCCTCATCTGAACAGATCCAGTGTACACGTAGGGCTTGTCATAGGGGATGGCTGTTTTAATATGTTTTGGGCGGAAGCTGGAGAAGTGCAGCATTGTGAGGTTGTCTGTCGGTTTGGGGTAGAGTGTGGTACTGAGGTGTTCATCCTTGATGGAGATGCATGTGTCCAAGAATGAGACAGATAGTCGAGAGTAGTCCATGGTGAGTTTGATGATGGGATGAAACTTGTTGATATTACTGTGTAGTCTTATCAGTGATTCCTCGCTATGGGTCCAGAGGAAGAAAATGTTGTCAATGTACCTGGTGTATAGTGTTGGTTGGAGGTCCTGCATAGAGAAGAAGTCTTGTTTGAACCTGTGCATGCAGATGTTGGCACATTGGGGTGCACATTTGGTCACCATGGCTATTCCATGTGCCTGGATGAAGAACTGGTTGTCAAAGGTGAAGACGTTGTGATCCAGGATAAAGTGGATGAGTTGCAGGATGGTGTTCGGAGATTGGCAGTTATTGGTGTTGAGTACTGAGGCTGTTGCCGCAATGCCCTCATTGTGGGGGATGCTGATGTGGAGTGCTGAAACATCCATTGTGACGAGGAATGTTCCTGGTTTGATTGGTCCGTGGGTGCTGAGTTTCCATAAGAAATCCGTAGTGTTGCGACAGAAGTTGGGGATCCCCTGTACAATGGGTTTGAAGAAGCCTTCGACATAGCCAGAGAGGTTCTCACACTTGCCTGATACGATGGGTCCCATTGCCTGATACGATGGGACGTCCTGGTATATTGGCTTTGTGTATCTTTGGAAGGTAGTAGAAGTGGCCTATGCGAGAAGTATATGGGATGAGGGCACGTAGGGAACTCTGAAGGACTGGATCCAAAGTCCTGATCAATGTGTTTAGTTCACGGGTGTGCTCTTTGGTCGGATCAGCCGAGTTTACTGTCTGCTATTCTCAGTGATATAGTATCTAATACATTAGGACTGGGCTTTTCGACATTGTTTTTAATCATTAAGCCAATTGTTTTTACAATTACTTTGTACAAACATGATAGCCTCAGGTTAGTCATGGTACATGTTGGCTTCTGGAACTAAAGGTTATGAATCCAACCCAAAAATGAGCACAGAATCCAGACTAGCAATAAGTGTTGTACTACTGAAGGCTCAGTTCCAAAGGAGCATCTTTCCAATGTACAGTCAGTCCTGAGGGAGGACTGCATTATTGGAAGATCAATCCTGAGGGAGGATTGCACTATTGGAGGATCAGTCCTGAGGGAGGACTGCAGTATTGGAGGATCAGTCCTGAAGGAAGACTGCACTGTCAGAGGGTTACATTGCTGAGGTGGTGATCCTGAGGGACTGCTGCACTGTAGAAGGGGTAATACTGATGGGAATGCTACCATGTTAAAGGTACCCTCTCAGACCAAGAATAGATCCGCTTTTCAGTTGGACATTAAAAGCCAACAGTTTCAAAAAAAGAAACAAGATGTGTTCACTCAGTATTAAGGACAACGTTATGCTTTCATGCAAAACATTCCAGAAACGAACAGATTTACTAGACAATTATTTTATTGCTAGGTGTGTGATAATGCTGTGTATATACGGACAATTGCATTTGTTGAGATAGGTCACTGTACTTCAAAAAATCATTAATACGAAGGCTTTCAAAAGATTTCTCAGCAATGTCATAGATCTTTTACAAATGTGAGCCCAAGCTACACCTCACTTTAGCAATAAAGTACAGCTAAATATAACTGGTTTTGTATGAATGATGTAGCGATAGACTGTACTTAAACAACAGTTAGACATGGACTGGAAACACATACAAAACACAAAGGTTGCTGTATGGATGTTTAGAAAATAGAATAATTGATTAACAGTGTGATGCAGACGTTTGGCAAGTAGTAAACTGCAGCCCGAGAAAATTCCTTGCAATAAATGTTCTCTGTTAGTAGAACACCAATGTTTGCAGAAAGTTCTGGACTGATTAAGTACCTTATGATGGCTAGACAAAAGCTGATAAGTGGCTCAACTTACAGAGTCATAGTCATATAGGATGGAAACAGACCATTCGGTTCAACTCGTATGCGCATACCAGACATCCCAATCTGATCTAGTCCCATTTTCCAGCATTTGGCCCATATCCCTCTGAAGGCTTGATTAGATTAGATTAGATTGATTAGATTAGACTTACAGTGTGGAAACAGGCCCTTCGGCCCAACAAATCCACACCGACCCGCCGAAGGGCAACCCACCCATACCCCTACATTTACCCCTTACCTAACACTACGGGCAATTTAGCATAGCCAATTCACCTGACCCGCACATCTTTGGACTGTGGGAGGAAACCGGAGCACCCGGAGGAAACCCACGCAGACACGGGGAGAACGTGCAAAGTCCACACAGTCAGTCGCCTGAGTCGGCTTCTTAATCATGTACCAATCCAGATGCCTTTTAAATGTTGTAATTTTATCTGCTTCCACCACTTCCTCTGTTGCGTACACGCACACCCTCTCCGTGAAAACATTTCCCCTCAGGTCCTTTTTAAATCTTTCACCTCTCACCTTATCTCTCAGCCCTCTAGTTTTGTACTCCCTCATTAAAGGAAAACGTCCTTGTTTATTCACCTGATTCATGCCCCTCATGAATTTATAAACATCTCTAAGGTCACCCCGAGCCTCCGACATTCCAGGGAAAAATAGCCCCAGCCTATTAAGCCTCTCCCTATCACTCAAACCCTCCAGTCCTGGCAACATCCTTATAAATCTTTTCTGCAAACTCTCAAACTTAACAACATCCTTCCTAAGGAAGGGCAGCCAGAATTCCGCACGGTATTCTAAAAATTGCCTCAATGTCCTCCACTGGCAAATGATATCCCAACTCCTATACTCAATATTCTGACAATGAAGTGGAGGTGCTGGAGTTGGACTAGGGTGGACAAAGTCAAAAATCACACAACACTGGGTTATAGCACAACAGGTTTTTTTGAAACCACAAACTTTTAGAACCCCGCTCCTTCTTCAGGTAGTTAGTGAGAGACAATATATCAGACACAGAATTTAGAAGTAAAAGAGCAAAACGTCATACAACTGATGCGAACATATTGAACAAACCCAGGTGGCTATTAAGTCTTTAATCTGCTAGAATGGAGGTGCAGGTTTTGATTGATTAATGTGGAAATCCCAGAATTTCTTTCAAGTCACTGCCCAGAGATAACTAAAGGGTTTTTATCAGTATAAAAAAGTTGACATCGCAACTCAGACAATGCATTTTAGGTGTGAGGCCTTGTTTCAAGCTTGTCTGTGTCTTAACCTGGAGTCAGACTGGTTTTATTTGGAAAATAAGAATTTATCAAATGCCATAACTGACTGTCTACAGATTGTGTGCTTTTTGAACAAAACAGAATGTAACTGCAAATACAGATCTACAAATGCAAATTCACCCCATATATTTATATGGGTGTGTCTCTGAGGGAGAGAGAGATCGCCAGCGTGTGCATGTGTGTTTGAGAGAGAATGTGTGAGTGTGAACGAATATGCGTGTGTGAGAGAGTGTGCGTACAAGAGTGTGTAAGAAAAGGTGTGTGTATGAGAGGGTCTGTGTGAGAGAATGTGTGTTTGTGTGAGTGTGTGTGAGAGTGTATAATGTGGTGGGATCACCTGTAGTGTGACATGAACCCAAGATCCCTATACTACATATATGAATCAGAGAATGTTGTTCAGCCGCTCAAGCCTGCTCCGCCATCCAATTGGATCTCTACGGCAAAGAGTTCCAAATGCTCCATTGTGTACAGTTCTGGTCACCACATTACCAAAAGGATGTGGATGCTTTGGAGAGGAGGTTCACCAGGATGTTGCCTGGTATGGAGGGCGCTAGCTAAGAAGAGGTTGAGTAGATTAGGGTTATTTTCAATTGAAAGACGGAGTTGAGTGGGGTCCTGATTCAGGTCTACAAAATCATGAGAAGTATAGATAGGGCGGATAGCAAGAAGCTTTTTCCCAGGACTCAATTACTATGGGTCACGAGTTCAAAGTGAGAGGGGAAAAGTTTCAGGGAGATATGCAGAGGATGGTGGATGTCTGGAACGCATTGCTAGCGGAGATTGTAGATGCAGACAGAATAGCATCATTTAAGATATATCTAGAATGGGCAGGGAACAGAGGGATACAGATCCTTAGAAAATAGGTGACAGGTTTAGATAGAGGATCTGGATTGGTGCAGGCTTGGAGGGTCGAAGGGCCAGTTCCTGTGCTGCAATTTTCTTTGTTTTCTCATGCCTCTGAGAGATGAAATTCCTCCCAATTTCAGCCTTAATTTGGCATCCTTTTATTCTGAGACTATGTCCTCTGGTTCTAGACTCCCCCATGCAGGAACTATCCTCTCCCGCCAAGCCCCTTAAGAAATCTACCGGTTTCAATGAGAAGGGATCACCTCTCATTCTTTCATTCGAATGAGTCAAGTCCCAACCTATTTAACATTTGCTCATAAGACAATCCTTTATTCCAGGGATCACCCGAGTGAAACTTCTCTGAACTGCCCCCAATGAAATAACCACTTTCCTTAAATAAGGGGACCAAAGCTGTTCACAGTTGATAGGATCTCACTAGCACCTTTCGCAGGTGCAGTAAGACCTCCCTTCTCTTACATTCCCCTTGAAATAAAGACCAATAATCTATTAACCTTCCTGATTGATTGATGCACCTGTCTGCTAGCTTTCTGTATTTCATGCACAAGTACCCCTAGCTGTCTTTTTGTGTTGCAGTTTTCTCCAGTTTTTCCCCATTTAAGTAATACTGTTCTTTTGCTGTCCCTTCCAAACTGAACAACTTCACATTTTCCATGTTATGCTCCATTTGCCAACATTTAACCCACTTAATTAACCTACCAATATCTCTCTGCAAACTGTTGCATCCTTCTTGCTACTTGTCATTCCACTTATTTTGTGTTATCTGCAAATGTGGATCAAGTCCATTCACTTCCTTTCTCTAAGTCAGTCGTTGGGACACTTGCCATTTCAGGGTATCAGCGTCAGCATCATACACTCCCAGGATGGATCCTCTAGCCTGTTTCAATAATGTACTTTGATCTCAACTTTAAAATGGACAATTCCCTGTGAAATATCCATAGGTTTGGATGTTTTGCATTATAAATTAGTGCTAGATAGAAAAATGTTTTTTGTTGTTGGCCCTTATAATCTGGTGTAGAATACACTTACATGTTGGAAGCAACTGCGGACACTTGGTTCAATGTTGCTGCCTCCAAATGAAGCTACCTCGCCCAGCTGCCGAGGGATCTGAACTGCATCATGAAGCAAAAGGCTCAAGCTTCGTTGGTTGCACAAGTCTGCAGATTCAGCTACTTGTTTGAAGAGATCTGCAAAAGTTATCAACAAGAAAAATACTGATATTTCCCATCTTGTAGGAGAGATCTCAATATATCCAACATGTAGAAAATAGGTACAGGAGTTGGTCCTTCGGTCGTTCTAGCATGCGCCTGAATCATAGTTCCTTACAGTGTGGAAGCAGGTCATTTGGTCCATTGAGTCCACACTGACCATCCGAAGAGCATCCACCCACAAACAACACCTATTCTATCCCTGTAACTTGCATTTCTCATGGCTAATCAACCTAGCCTGCACATCCCTGCAAATCTTCAATTGTCTTGTTTTGTAAATTATGTCAAAATATTTCTCTAATGAAAGTTTTACATATATTTAGTGTATATCTTCTTTTCATTATTTTGTTATCTTAATTCTCTATTTGTGAAAACCTTTTAAAAAATAACTTTTATTTGTTTAAAACAATGGATATTGTATGTTTCTTCAAGGAAATTACTTTGTCAATTTCTTACTTGATTGTAAATTTCAAACCTCTTTAATATTTCCTTGCAATCTTTATGTGACTTGGAAGACAGGGCTCATTCATAAAGGCATAGAGTCATACAGCATAGAAACAGTCCAACTCCTCAGTCATGACTGAATGGCGGAGTGGACTCGATGGGCCAAATGGCCTTACTTCCACTCCTATGTCTTATGGTCTTATTTGCCAGTACTTGGCCCATATTCCTCTAAACTCTTGCTATTCATATACTCATCTAGATGCCTTTTAAATACTGTAATTGTACTAACCTCCACCATTTCCTCTGGCAGCTCATTCCACACATGCACCCCACTGTGTGTGAAAAAGTTGTCCCTTAGGTCCCTTTTAAATTTTTCCCCTCTCGCCCTAAACCAACCTATGGAAAAGACTGTTTCTATTTACCTTATTCATTCCCCTCATGATTTTACAAACCGTTATGAAGTCACCCTCTGGCAATGGGCAGGGGAGGGGGAGGGGGTGAGTGAGTGAGAGAGAGCGAGAGCCAAAGAGAGATAGGGACCCCTGCTGTTTGCGAGTATGTTAACAATTTGGACTTAAACATAGGAGCTCTGATCAAGTCATTTTTTAATGACACAAAAATTGGTCAAGTGGTAAATAGTGATGAGGATATCAATGGGCTGGTGAAGAAAATAACAGACCATAGGATCAAAGGCAAAGTGCCACATTGGATTCAAAACTGACTGCCAGACAAGAACAGTAAACTTCAGGAAGATATCAACAGACTGATCAGATGGGCACAGCCAACAGAACTCAACCTGGAAAAGAGTGAGGTAATGCAATTGGGAGAGACAATAGACAGTAGGTGCAGGAGTAGGCCATTCTGCCCTTTGAGCCAGCACCACCATTCATTATGATCATGGCTGATCATCCTCAATCAGTATCCTGTTCCTGCCTTATCCCCATAACCCTTGATTCCACTATCCTTAAGAGATCTATCCAACTCTTTCTTGAAAGTATCCAGAGACTTGGCCTCCACAGCCTTCTGGGACAGAACATTCCACACACTCACCACTCTCTGGGTGAAGAAGTTTCTCCTCAACTCTGTTCTAAATGGCCTACCCCTTATTTTTAAACTGTGTCCTCTGGTTCGGGACTCACCCATCAGCGAAAACATGCTGCCTGCTTCCAGTGTCCAATCCTTTAATAATCTTAAATGTCTCAATCAGATCCCCTCTCAGCCTTCTAAACTCAAGCGTATACAAGCCCAGTTGCTCCAATCTTTCAACGTAGGATATTCCCGCCATTCCCGGAATTGACCTTGTGAACCTACGCTGCACTCCCTCAATAGCCAGAATGTCTTTCCTCAAATTTGGAGACCAAAACTGCGCACAATATTCCAGGTGTGGTCTCACCAGGGCCCTGTAAGCTGCAGAAGAACCTCTTTGCTTCTATACTCAATTCCTCTTGTTATGAAGGCCAGCGTGCTATTAGCTTTCTTCACTGCCTGCTGTTACTGCATGCTTGCTTTCATTAACTGGTGTACAAGAACACCTAGATCTCGTTGTACTTCCCCTTTACCTAACTTGATTCCATTTAGGTAGTAATCTGCCTTCCTGTTCTTGCCAACAAAGTGGATTGCCACACATTTATCCACATTAAACTGCATCTGCCATGCATCTGTCCACTCACCTAGCCTGTCCAGGTCATCCTATAATATCCTAACATCCTCTTCGCATTTCACCCTGCCACCCAGCTTTGTATCATCAGCAAATTTGCTAATATTACTTTTAATACCATCATCTATATCATTAATGCATATTGTAAAAATCTGCGGTCCCAGCACTGATCCCTGCGGTACCCCACTGGTCGCTGCCTGCCATTCCGAAAGAAGCCGTTTATCACTAGTCTTTGTTTCCTGTCATCCAAACAATTTTCAATCCAAGTCAATATTTTGCCCCCAATATCATGCGCACTAATTTTGCTCACTAACCTCCTATGTGGGACTTTATCAAAGGCTTTCTGAAAGCCCAGGTACACTACATCCACTGGATCTCCATTGTCCATCTTCAGAGTTACATCCTCAAAAAATTCCAGAAGATTAGTCAAGCATGATTTCCCCTCCATAAATCCATGCTGACTCTGACCTAACAAGGCAAGGGGTCACACTATGAAAGGTGTGATCCTCCAAATTACTGAAGATACCAGGATACTACTTGGGTTGAGAGTTCTCTTGGAAACATAGTGTGAAGAAGAGGCCCAATGATCCATCGAGGCTGTATCATTACAAATATGGAACTACCTTCACTTGTCCCACTTTCACACACTACACCATAGCATTTAGTGTTATGACATTTCAAGGGCTCTTCCAAGTACTTTTCAAAGGTTGTGAAGTTTCCTGCTTCAACTTCTAGACCTTTACCACATTATGGATGAAAACTTTTCCTCAATTTCCTTCTAAACTTCCTGTCTTTCATTTTAAAATTATGCCCTCTTGTTATTGATGCTTTAACGATGGGGAACAATTCTTTCTATTCACCCTTTCCATGCCTCTCAATATTCTATGCCTCTATCAGGAACTGCTCCCTACCCCAACCTCACCTGGTTCAAAGAAAACTGCCTGAACTTTACGAGCCTCTCTTCATAGCTAAAATCCTCCATTCACATGCAACATCTTTTGCATCCCTTCCAATGCAATTACATCCTTCCTAATGTATAGTGCATACACTATTCCAGCAATGGCCTAACCAAAATTATGAACGGCTCCAACGTGACCTCCCTATGCTTATAATCTATGCCATGATTGATAAAGGCTGTTCCATATGTCTTCTTGACTACCCTTATTAGTCTGACTTGACCTCTTCAGGGATTTGTGAACAAGCACCCGAGGTCCTTCTGCTCCTCTAAGCTTCCTAGTGTCCGATGATGCATTAGATTTAGATTGAAGTTTAATTGTCATGTGTGCTCAAATATATGGTATGAGAATACAGTTAAAAGTGTACAATGTCGCCACATACGGTGCCATCTTAGGTACAAAGTATCTATGTGCAAAATCTTAGTTACAGAAGTAGAGAAATAAATAAGCTACAAAGTTCAGCACTGCAGTCTTCTTAGTATAATTGTAGAAAAATAAAGAAATAAAAGTTAAGAAGTCCAACATTACAATCCTTTCTTAAGCCATGGGCTTGTAGACTCTCCAAGCTGTGCTTTCCCAAAGAGGGCTTACTCTCCTCTAGCCGGGCTAAGACCCGCCCATGCTTGCCAGTTACTCTCGCCACTGCTGACCTTCATTGGGCACGCCAGGCTTTGCTGCATTAAGTACTCGCTTGTCTTATTCCTTCTTTGGGTTAAATTCTATCTGCCACTGTCCTTCCCATCTGACTGATCTAGGTCTGAGCTACGAGGAAAGATATGATAGGCTTGGGTAGCTTTCCTTGGAGCAGAGAGGTTGCGTGGGAACCTGGTAAAGGTACATAAGTTTTGAAGGGCATAGGAAAGGTCACTGGAAGGTATTTTTTAAAACTCTAGTCAGGTCAATAACTAGGGGGCACAGATTGAAGGTTCAGAGGTAGAAAGCTAAGAGGAGCGTTGAGGAGAACTTATTTCACACAGCATGGTGGGAATCTTGAACTCACTGCCTGCAAGTGTGAATGAGTCAGAAATTCTCCTAATATTTAGGCAGCATTTAGATATCCACTTGTGTTGCTGTAGCCTCCAGCGCTTATGGGCCAAAAGATCAAAAATTAGATGAATGTAGTCAGACTGTTGTTGACCAGTGCAGATACAATGGACCAAATGGCCTCCTTCTGCACAGCAGACATCTATGAATCTAAAATTACACAGCTTTTGCTTGAGGCATTTCTCCGCTTGCCTGACTCTTTGTAAATGTGAGGCTCACAAAATGAATCCTTTTATTAAGAGCTTCCATCTCACTGAGAAAACTTCAGGCCAATTTACATCTGACAACCTGCTCTGACAACTGTGCTCACATTTTGATAGCTCGACAATCCACAACATTCTAAATCAATCAACGATATTCCAGAAATAGTAATTTTCACAAACTACCAAAGTTAACAGATGCTTTGAAAATACAGAGGAATTAAATCTGGAGGTACCAAAAACTAAGCAGTTCTTCTTTGGACCATTGTCATATGTACAGGTTTCAATGAAATATGCCTCTTAGTTTTTGAGATATATTGTTGTCAAGCAGAATAACAAATGGGCAAAAACATTACCTCAATTGCAATAGTGATAATATTTAGAGTCATATAGCATGCCTACTTATTTTTCCCAGTATTCTAATGATGAATAACAAAAACAGCTGTGAAGGTTAGTGTGTTTGGGAAACAGAAGCATCATACATACTTAATGTATCACATATGCAGCAGACGTGTACTGTGCAGGATCTGCAGGGAGCAGGTTTTGACTTACATTCGTAGCAGTAGTGACTAAGTAAAGAAATATACTAATGCAGCATAAGTTTTATTAGCTGGCACCTATGGGACCTAGAGTATGCTGGATGATCAAATATTCCAGTTGATCAAGAGGTCCACATTCATCAATATTACACATCATTGTTATACTTTATTTACAGCATAATTTAAATAATAATGCAGCTTTGACTTACTGGCAGAGAGCCTTCTCATTTACACCCTCACCTGACTACCTGACATTGCAGAGATCAAGGGAATACAGTAAACATCCAGTATTTCAGATATATAATTTTTGCCAGTTTATCGAGTGTGCCTGTTTGTTGAAACAAAGTTTGCTGTACCTACAACTTACATGTGTATTGGCAATGACTGGCTCAATACTTACACTTGTATTTTTCCTCCAGGTGACCCTTGGATAGACACATCAAGCCAATTTTCAAAGACAGCACTCTGATTCTTCCACTCCTACCCCTGGAAAAGGAAGTTGCAGAATGTCACTGATAGGCTTACTTATTTGAATATGTAATATGTGTTGGACTGGGGTGAACAAAGTTAAAAATCACACAAAACCAGGTTATAGTCCAACAAGTTTATTTGGAAGTGCTTGTTTTTGGAGTGTTGCTCCTTCCTCAGGTAGTTGTGGAGCAAGATCATAAGACACAGAATTTATAGCAAAAAATTACAGTGTCATGCAACTGAAATGATATATTGAATAAACCTAGATTTCTGTTAAATCTTTCAGCTTTTAGAATGGGTTGCGGATTTCGGTTCATTAATATGTAAATCCCAGAATTACTTTTAAGTGACTTAAAGATCAGTCATGTTGTTTTCACTATCTGAACAGGCCAGCAACATATATATTTTTAATATATATATATAATTATATAAAATATATAGAGAAATTGCCTTAGTAATTCTTATACAATTAACTTGTACATATTTCTTTTGTTACGAAATCAAAAGAGTGGATGTTTACTTTAAGAGAGAGGGTGCTTTACCGAGCTGAGAGATTTTGACAATCTGACAGAGATAAACTGAAGGATGACCTGTCTGGAAAATTCCACAATGGCATAGTTAGTGCTCTTCAGGATATTGTTGGGCTGAAAAATCTGTTATGGAAGAGACTGAAAGGCTGGGTTTGTTTTCCTTGGAGGAAATGCTAAGGGGGGGATCTGATTGAGCTATAAAAAATTATGAGACGCATAGGTAGAATACATTGTCAGAATCTTTTCCCCATGGCAGACATGTCTAAGACCACAAGTTTCAAGTGAGGATTAAATAGTTTAGAGGAAATCTGAGAAAAACTTTTTTCACTTAAAGGGTGGTAGAAATATGGAACGCACTGTCTGAGAGGGTGGTGGAAGCAGGTACTCTCACAATATTTAAGAAGCATCTGGACTAGCACTTAAAATGCCAGGTCATAATAGGCTATGGACAAAGTGTAAGAAAATGGGATTGGTGTCATTTGGCGTTTGTTGGTCAGCATAGACATGGTGAACCAGAGGCCTATTTCTATGAGGGTAACAGGAAAACTTACTCTACATCTGGTTGTATGTTCTCTGGCATTAACTGGGTGATGTTTACACTGTGTACTTTATACGTGTCATTCTCCAGCACTAATATTTGTCACAGTGAAGAGATAGTCAATATTTGATCCTGCACAGATCTGACCAGATGGAATCAAAGTATATCAGTTTCAATTTTATGATTTAAAACAGAGGTCACTTAACCTTTCAACTATTTTATCTGTTTAGAGGGGTGACCTTATAGAGGTTTACAAAATTATGAGGGGCATGGGTAGGATAAATAGACAAAGTCCTTTCCTTGGAGTCCAGAACTAGAGGGCATAGGTTTAGGGTGAGAGGGGAAAGATATAAAAAAGACCTAAGGGGCAACCTTTTCATGCAGAGGGTGGTATGTGTATGGAATGAGCTGCCAGAGGAAGTGGTGGAGGCTGGTACGATTGCAACATTTAAGAGGCATTTGGATGGATATATGAATAGGAAGGGTTTGGAGGGATATGGGCCAGATGCTGGCAGGTGAGACTAGATTGGGTTGGGATAGCTGGTCGGCATGGACGGCTTGGACCGAAGGGTCTATTTCCATGCTGCACATCTCTATGACTCTATAAATGAAATAAAATTAGAACATAATGAAACCTTATGTCAATATATTAGGGTTGATTTTAGTGAATTGACAATCTTCATATTTACTTAGCTGATCGAAAATATATCAAAATCCAATATGTAGAATGCAGCTTAGTGCACTTTAGGACAAGCTAAAGCATATATGCGACATTAAAGTGTAAATCATACATACGTATCAAAGACGTTCAGCAGCCAGTTTAAGCACATGTCAACACAGAGTGGCACATTGACCAAGTCCTTATGGTTTTGTTCCAAACCGTCATAAATGGTTGTTAAGCAGTTGATTACTTCAGTCACATTCAGAAGTTGCTCATTTTGTGTCAATTTGTGCTGATCGAAGATGCGTTGTGCTGTGTGCAACTCCAACAGATCCACTACAAATGATGAAGAAAATGTACTTTGATTATGGTTTAACTTACTGGAGCTTTTTAATAAACTTAATTCTTTTAGTTGACCTAGAAACAAATATTAGGATTCAGAAAAGTATTCTGAATTGACAAAAACAGGCTGCTTCATTCTCAAATACAATAAGTCAAATCTGACTAGGGAACTGTCAGTGACGCTGGTCACATTCTGTAGTTCTATTTGTAACCTCTTGCAGAACAATAGTGGAGGAACAGTAGCTTTGTAGGCTGTAAAGTTCTCCTTAATATTTGTGACGCAGGATTCAGAACAATTTAACCTAAAACATCTATCTCTTTCCAACTATATGCATTTGCACAATATCTAAATCCAAGTACTATCTAATTAGCTCTTTCCCGGGTTTCAAAATTGTGCATCTTCCAATCCCTACTTTCAAAATAGTGTGTCGCCCAACCCCTACTTTACTTCTGGCAATCAACATTCTTTTACATCACAGTTTATGTCACAGCTATTAATTTTTTATTCACACATTTTGTTAATGTTAGAAGGTTCTCTGTTCTCTCGGTCTTGACCTAGTTTTCTCTTGTAATGTTGTTGATTTCTCATACACATGGTGCATTCTACAGTGTCTACCAAAAACAAATAGCAGTTGAAGCAAGCCTCAGTTCAATGCTAGTTCACATGATGCCAAGATAATCTGGCAAACTTTGTCAAAACACCAAATGACAATTGAATCACTCTAAATGTAGTAGAACCAACATAAGTGGTGGTGGTGGAGGGTTGTTTTTCAGACTGGAGGTCTGTGACCAGTGGAGTGCCACAAGGATCGGTGCTGGGTCCTCTACTTTTTGTCATTTACATAAATGATTTGGATGTGAGCGTAAGAGGTACAGTTAGTAAGTTTGCAGATGACACCAAAATTGGAGGTGTAGTGGACAGCGAAGAGGGTCACCTCAGATTACAACAGGATCTTGACTAGATAGGCCAATGGGCTGAGAAGTGGCAGATGGAGTTTAATTCAGATAAATGCAAGGTGCTGCATTTTGGGAAAGCAAATCTTAGCAGGACTTATATACTTAATGGTAAGATCCTAGGGAGTGTTGCTAAACAAAGAGACCGTGGAGTGCAGGTTCATAGCTCCTTGAAAATGGAGTCGCAGGTAGATAGGATAGTGAAGAAGGTGTTTGGTATGCTTTCCTTTATTGGTCAGAGTATTGAGTACAGGAGTTGGGTGGTCATGTTGTGGCTGTACAGG
Source organism: Hemiscyllium ocellatum (assembly GCF_020745735.1). Classification (NCBI taxonomy): domain Eukaryota; kingdom Metazoa; phylum Chordata; class Chondrichthyes; order Orectolobiformes; family Hemiscylliidae; genus Hemiscyllium; species Hemiscyllium ocellatum. The sequence continues at coordinate 114,546,500 of NC_083410.1, read as the reverse complement.
ACATTGGTTAGGCCACTTTTGGGATATTGCGTGCAATTCTGGTCTCCTTCCTATCGGAAAGATGTTGTGAAACTTGAATGGGTTCAGAAAAGATTTACAAGGATGTTGCCAGGGTTGGAGGATTTGAGCTATAGGGAGAGGTTGGGACTGTTTTCCCTGGAGCGTCAGAGGCTGATGAGTGACCTTATAGAGGTTAACAAAATTATGAAGGGCATGGATAGGTAAATAGGCAAAGTCTTTTCCCTGGGGTCGGTGAGTCCAGAACTAGAGGGCATAGGTTTAGGGTGAGAGGGGAAAGATACAAAAGAGACTTAAGGGGCAACTTTTTCACACAGAGAGTGGTACATGTATGGAATGAGCTGCCAGAGGCAGTGGTGGAGGCTGGTACAATTGCAACATTTAAGAGGCATTTGGATGGGTATATGAATAGGAAGGGTTTGGAGGGATATGGGCCGGGTGCTGGCAAGTGGGACTGGATTGGATTGGGTTATCTGGTTGGCATGGACGGGTTGGACTGAAGGGTCTGTTTCCATGCTGTACATCTCTATGACTCTAAGTGAAATCTAACGGCAATATGAGGAATGAAGCTCTCAGAGATATACATTAACGTGACTGAAATCATTGATCTTTTCGGCTTCTTGCCCTCTCATGGGCAGCGAATTCCTGGTCCATGAACACTTGCTGCTAAAAAAATTCCTCCTTACATCCCCCTTGATCTTTTCCCCAAAACTTGAATGTGTCCCCCTGTCCTTGTAACATCATCTGTTAGACAAGGAGATATAACTTTTCCATGTCTATCCCAATGCATCATAATCCTTACATCTCCATTAAACCTCTCACCAAATCGTCTTTGCTCCAACAAAACAGCCTCAGCTAAACCGGTCATTAAAATGTTACATTTCTGAAACAAGTTGGGTACACTTCATTGTTATCCTCATTATTATTCTTGAAGTTTAGTGACCAGATCTGGGTGCAATACTGCAATCATATTTCAAGGTTCAGGATAGCTTACTGTCTTTTACATTGCATGAGCTAGATTATACACCCCAATTCCACAGATATGAAGGTGTAAGTGAACATACAAAATATAGAGGGCATTGTGTGCGTGTGTGGGGAAGATCTGGGGAACTGTCAAGCAGCCTGCTTACCCTTTGGCCTGCTGAGACCAAATAATGGCCACTTAAGGGATCCCCTCTATTGTGTGGGGACACAGATACCAATCAGGAAGACAGTCAGCTTTATTGCACAATTGGGTTTAGGAAAACTGGGTTGGTGGGGGAACCTGTTTCACAGACTCCTTGGCCTGATCCAAGGCACTCCAACCCCTTAAACTCTCATCCAGCCTTTTGAACACCCTGAACAACCCTTGACCATTCCATACCCCTAGGGGCTCACTAGACTACCACAGCAACTTCAGATTCTTATGGGGTCTAATTGGTCCGCAGTTCTATAAGGTAGAACTTCCATCTAGCAAAGCGGCCAATGTCCTGCCTCCAGCCACTTAACACTGTGAGGAACATGATTTGGAGATTCCGGTGTTGAACTGTGAGGACTGTGAGGAACATGGGCAAGCTTTCCTTTTGACATTTCAGCTGCGGGGAGGTGGGGGGAAACAATGGCAAATACAACCAATATATCAGGCCAAAAGATTCCATATCCTCAGTACTCTCTCAAATCTTCTGCCAATTCAACAATCAATGCCCAAGGTTAGTAGTAAACCAATACAATATAACCACAAAAAGGAAAAAATAAACTTTGAAGGTAAACTATAAGTAATAGGAAAAAAACCACAACTATAACACCTTATTTAAACAAATAAAAAGGAAATAAGAGGACAAAGTGAACACAGACCCCAATGAGGCTGAGAAAATAACAGTGGGAAATCAGGAAATGGCAGAGGAAATGAATAGATACCTTGTACCAATCTTCACAGCAGAAGACATTAATAACATTTCAAAATTACTAAATAATCAAGGGGCAAAAGGAGAAGAGGAAATAAATATCACAAGAGAAAAGGTGCTTGGGAAACTAATGGACCTAAAGATCGATAGGTCTCCTGGACCTGGTGTGTTATATACTAGGATATTAAAAGAAGTTGCTACAGAGTTAGTGGATACTGGTAGTAATCTGCCAAATATAGTTAGATTCTGGAAAAGTCTGGAGGATAGAGGTGTACAAGATGATTAGGAGTTTAGATAGGGTTGACCATGAGAACCTTTTTCCACATATGGAGTCAGCTATTACAAGGGGACATAGCTTTAAATTAAGGGGTGGTAGGTATAGGACAGATGTTAGGGGTAGATTCTTTACTCAGCAAGTAGAGAGTTCATGGAATGCCCTGCCAGTAGCAGTGGTGGACTCTCCCTCTTTATGGGCATTTAAACGGGCATTGGATAGGCATATGGAGGATCGTGGGCTAGTGTAGGTTAGGTGTGCTTGGATCGGCGCAATATCGAGGGCCAAAGGGCCTGTACTGCGCTCTATTTTTCTATGTTCTTTGATTGAAATACAATCACACCTTCATATGAAAGGGAGGGAGACAAAAAAAAGTATATTCTCATTGGGAAAGTGTTATAATCTATTCTAAAAGATGCAATAGCAGAGCATTTGATGTGGCAATACTTTGGCTTTAAGAGGTGTATTTTGTTTTGGTTTGTGGTCTGTTCTAAGCCAATAAGGAAGCAGCTTGTGAGGATTTGGGTTTTTTAATGGAAGTTCAAACAACAGAAGCAACATGAATAGGTGCAGCCAGGCTCCCACAGAACCAAGGTTTTAGATTAGATTTCAACAACTGGTGGATTTCAAGTTGGCTGTGGAAGCTGTCATATCTCTCTCTCTGCTACAGCTAAAAGCTGGGGTGTTCTTTCTGCCAGTAGAATCGCATGTGAGACAATCTGTTTTACTGACTGTCTTTGCCAAGGATGCGTTTATGGGATGTTACTATACTGGAACAGTTGCAGTTTGATAGTTAAGTAACGTATTATTCTATTAATTTATTCAAATTCTTCTTTCTATTGTTTGCATTTTAACTTGGCATAAAGCATGTTTTGCTTAAAGCGGAGTGGGATGACCAACTGAATTACATCTGGAACACAGCACCTTATGCTTGCTTTAAATAAGACAAAAGTTAGAGTCTTGGCTATCTCCTTGATATATATGAAAGGGATTTAATCTAGTCCAAAACAGTGAAAGCAAGTCACATAATCAAGCAGAGTCAGCATGGTTTCATGGTGGGGAAATCATGATTGACAAATTTGTTTTGAATTCTTTGAGGCATTAGCAGGCAGGATAATAAAAAAGAACTAGTAGATGTAATATGTTTGCATTTCAAAAAGGCACTCGAAAAAATATTGCATCAAGTTTACCGAATAAGAAAGGAGCATATGATGTTAGGGTAGTGTATTAGCGTGCATCGAGGATTCGTCAAAGTAATTGAAAAGAGAGAGTTAGATAAAGGGAGGCATTTTCAGCATGGTATCTTGTAACTAGTGGAGTGCCACAGGGATCAGTCCTGGAGCCATAGTTATTGTGAATAAAATATTACTGACTTATATATTGGAAGCAAAAGTACTATCACCAGGTTTGCAGAATACATAAAAATAGGTGGGAAGGCTGTTCAATTCCAAAAAGGACCTGGAGACTGAAAAATTGATGGAAAAACCTAGCAGGTCTAGCAGCATCTACAAAGCGAAAACAAAGTCAATGCTTTGAGTCTAGTGATTCAGTATTAACGACCGTTAACACATGTTTCCTTAGCTGTGGTGGAATGATGACTCATTCCCCATAGCAGACTTGCTGCTTGTGTGGACAGTTTTAAGCTTCCATGTGATATATGGTTTCAGATCTGGGATTGTTCCTGGTTTATCTTGCCACAAAGTACCACATCCATCACTTCTGATTGTAGTGGGTCATTTTGACTGTCTATCTTAATTTGTCCTGCTGTTACAGACTGTTCCCTACTTGTTCGAAGTAGAAAATATCTACATAAGGACAGCTTGTCGTCAACACATTTGGCAAAGATAACTTAGAATCCATCAACACTCTCTCCTAAGTTGGATTGCCAATAGTGTATAAGTGCCAGCAGACAGTAGCAAGACTCACCTCTCCACACTGCTTGCTGCTAAAGAAGGTATCCCTGAATGAGGCACAAATATTGTGGCTAATGGTTTGTGCTCTGTTAGTTGGGTAAATTGCCTAAACAGATATTGGTGCAATCGCCCAATGCCAAAAATGTTTCCTGCAGATTCTCTCTCTATTTGCACATAGTTCATTGCTGCTTTGTTCAACTACCTTGATGCAAAAGCCATTGTTTTTCTTCATCATTTGGCATGCAAACTGAACAACGTTGGGTCAAAATGGGTCAGGACTTCTGACTTCAGCGTTCAAAGTTCTTTCACATTAATCATCCTATGCCCAATTTTTGTCTTGGCATATTAAAGTGTGCAACAGCATGTGAATGGTTGCAAGATTTGGGACAAACCTGCCATAGTAATTTAGCAAGCCCAAAAACTATTGCAGTTGGTTTACATTTTTTTAGGCGTTGCTAGTTCAGGAATGGCTTTCACTTTTGAAGGGGACAAGAACAGAATTGCTGGAAATGCTTAGCAGGTCTGGCAGCATCTGTGGAGAGAAATTAGAGGTATTCATAGAGTCCTGCCAGCAGGTTTTGAGTTATGTGACCCCACCTCAGAACTTTAAACACTTCTGTTTTTGTTTCTGATTTACAGCATCCGCAGTTCTTTTGGTTTTTACTTTTGAAAGGGACTTGTGTAAACCCTGAGCATCAATGATATGGCCTTAATATCTTTCAGAAGATTTTAAAAAATCATATTCACCTTTCCTCACTTCTTCAAGTCTCTGATTAGTAGTATCTAACTTGCAAAGATGCTTTATTTAGGTTCTCCCTTTGACTAAAATATCATCTTGGTAACACTGGACTCCTTCTAATTCACTAAAATGGAAACATGGGATTGAGGGTGATTTAACAATTTGGATGAGAAATTGGCTAGCTAACAAAAGACAGAGGGTGATGGTTGATGGGAAATGTTCATCCTGGTGTTCTGTTACTAATGGTGTACCACAAGGATCTGTTTTGGGGCCACTGCTGTTTGTCATTTTTATAAATGACCTGGATGAGGGCATAGAAGGAGGAGTTATTAAATTGACAGATGACACTAAGATCATGGAGAGTGCCAATGGATGTTGCAAGTTACAGAGGGTCATAGAAAAGCTGCAGAGCTAGGCTGAGAGATCGCAAATGGAGTTTAATGCAGAAAAATGTGAGGTGATTCACTTTGGAAGGAGGAACAGGAATAAAGAGTATTGGGCTAATGGTAAGATTCTTGACAGTGTACATGAGCAGGAGTTCTTGGTGTCCATGTACATAAATCTCTGAAAGTTGTGACCCAGGTTAATAGGGGCTGTTAAGAAGACAAATGGTGTGTTGCTTTTATTGGTAGAGGGATTGTGTCTCGGGGCCAAGAGATCATGCTGCAGCTATACAAAACTCTGGTACAGCCACACTTACGAGTGTTGCATACAGTTCTGGTCAGTGCATTATAGGAAGTATGTGGAAGCATTGGAAAGGGTGCAAAGGATGATTTCTTGGTACGGAGGGAAGGTCCTATGAGGAAAGGCGGAGGGATTTGAGGCTGTTTTCGTTAGAAAGGAGGAGGTTGAGAGATTACTTAATATAAGATGATCAGAGGATTAGATAGGATGGACAGTGAAAGCCTTTCTCCTCGGATGGTGATGGCTAGCACAAGAGGACACAACTTTAAAGTGAGGGGTGATAGATATAGGAGAGAGGTCAGAGATAGTTTCTTTACTCAGAGAGTAGTAAAGATGTGGAACGCCCTGCCTACAACAGTAGTAGAAGTGCCAACTTTAAGGGATCATTGGATAAACATATGGATGATAATGAATAGTTAGGTTACATGAGCTTCAGATTGGTTTCATGTTTGGTGCAACATTGACGGCCAAAGGACCTGTACTGCGTTGTAATGTTATAAACTCTGATCCATGGCATGTTGGAATAATCCAAGCACAGATGTGATTCCAAATGGAAATCTCTTGTATTTGAATACTACTTTGTGTGTTACAATCATCATGTGTTTCTGTGATTCAGGACTTACACTCATCTGGAGAAAGGTTTGACGAATGTTAATCTTACTGAAAAGCTGACTTCTAGCCAGCCCAGCAACTAGGCCATCCATACAAGACTCAGGACCTGGTTCCAGATTAATAGCAAACTTAAAATCACTATAGATGCATATCTATCCATCAGTGGTAGGATAGATGTGACCCAATCATTTATGGATTCAAGGACTTCATCTTGATTAATTTTGCTCAATTAAGTTGTGTCTTAGAGATGTGTAGCATAGAAACAGACCTTTTTGGTTCAACTCATCCATGCCGATCAGATATCTTAAATTAATTTTGTCTCATTTACCGGCATTTGACCCATACGCCTCTAAACTCTTCCTATTCATATATCCATCTCGGTGTATTTTAAATGTTGTAATTGTACCAGCCTCCATCAATCCCTCTGGCACTTCATTCCATACATGTGCCACCCACTGCGTTGAAAAAGTTGCCACTGATCTCCCTTTTAAATCTTTACCTCTCACCTTAAAGCTATGCCCTCTAGCTTTGGACTCCCCTGCCTTGGGGAAAATACCTTGACTGTTCACTGTATCCATGCCCCTCATGATTTTATGAACCTTTATAGGGTCACCCCTCAGCCTCCGACATTCCAGTGAAAATAGCTACAGCCTATTCAGCCCATCCTTAAAGCTCAAATCCTCCGACCCTGGCTACATCACCAATCCAGTCTTGCAACATAGCGTTTGACTCTCATCCTTGATTTTCAATTCGACAGAGATCTTTTCCATGTTTCCCAGATCCCCTTGAAAGTAACAGCACGATTCTTTAAAATTTGTAATAAATCAGTCTCAGAATCTAACAAGCTATTTCCTTCAACCCAGTTGAGTTTGTTTTTTTTTACAGACACGTTCCTCCCAATAAAATTAGTAGATTATTAAATGCCCTCATTGCACCATGTAGATTTTCTTTTCCCTTTTCGGTTTCAGTTATATGCTATTGTATGCTGTTCATGTTTCTTTCTCAAACACGCCCATTTAACCATCCCTTTTATGCTTCAGTTTCTGCATGCAATATTTTACACGTGCAACTTGCTGCTGTGTGACATGTTTTTCCACATCAATGGCAATTTTGAGTCTGTGTTGGTGTTCGGCTCTCAACCACCACCATTCCTACTATTTCTTCGACTTGGAAGTGCCGGTGTTGGACTAAGGTGGACAAAATTAAAAATCACACACCAGATTTAGTCCAACAGATTTATTTGGAAGCATTAGCTTTCAGAGTGCCACTATTTCTTCATAAGTTTTAAAACCTGGCTTCTCTGGCTACACCAGACTCCTTAGGAGGTTTAAGAGCTTCCGTCCTCACAATACCAAGAACGCAGGGATAACTATACCTGCTTCAATTTTATGAGTTTGAACAAAATAATGTATTCTCTGCATGTAGGAGTTTCAATTCTCTTTATTATAAAAGATTTAACAGCTGAGCATTTGGAAAACAGTGGCAAGATCAAACAGAGTCAGCACAGATTTACGAAAGGGATAAAGAGAAATCATGCTTGACAAATCTACTGGAATTCTTTGTGGGTGTAACTTGTTGAGTTGATGAGCGTGAGACAGTGGATGTGGTTTATATGGACTTTCAGAAGGCTTTCAACAAAGTCCAACATTATAGGTTAGTGTTAAAATTAAAGCTCATGGGATTGTAGTAGTATATTGAGATGCATATAAAACTTTTCAGCAAGTAACAAAGGATAAATGGATCTTTTTCCAAATAGCAGGCAGTGACAAGTGGGGTGTCACAGGAATCAGTGCTTGGATCCCAGCTATTCACAATTGATATATTCATGATTCAAGTGAAGGAATGAAATGTGATATCTCCAAAATTGCAGATGACACAAAGCTGGATGGGAGGGTGAGCTGTGAGGAGGATGCACAAGATCTGACAAGCTGAATGACTGGGCAAACACATTTCAAACACAGTATAAAGTGGATAAATGTCAGATTATACATTTTGGGAGCAAAAATAGAAAGGCAGATCATTATCTGAATGGATATAAATTGAGAGATGGGTATGTGCAACTAGATCTGGGCAACCTTGTTTTTCAGTCACTGAAGATAAGTATGTAGGCGCAGCAGGTGGTAAAGATGGGAAATAGTATGTTGGTCTTCATTGTGAATGGATTTGAGTCCAGTAGTAGGGATGTTTGCTGCAATTACATAGGGCCTTGGTGAGACCCATACCTAGGATATTACTTGCAGTTTTGGTTTCTTTACCTGGGGAAACATAGAGTCATAGAGGCGTACAGCATGGAAACAGATCCTTCGGTCCAACCCGTCCATGCCGATCAGATATCCCAACCCAATCTAGTCACACCTGCCAGCACCCAGCCCACATCCCTCCAAACCCTTCCTATTCATATATCCATCCAAATGCCTCTTAAATGTTGCAATTGTATCAGCCTGCACCACATCCTCTGGCAGCTCATTCCATACACGTACCACTCTCTGCGTGAAAAAGTTGCCCCTTAGGTCTCTTTTAAATCTTTCCCCTCTCACCCTAAACCTATGCCCTCTAGTTCTGGAATTTGTCTATTTATCCTTTCCATGCCCTTCTTAATTTTGTGAACCTCTAAGGTCACCCCTCAGCCTCCAACACTCCAGGGAAAACAGCCCCAGCCTGTTCAGCCTCTCCCTATAGCTCAGATCCTCCAACTCTGGCAACACCCTTGTAAATCTTTTCTGAACCCATTCAAGTTTCACAACATCTTCCCGATAGGATGGAGACAAGAATTGCACGCAATATTTCAACAGTGGCCTAACCAATGTCCTGTACAGCTGCAACATGACCTCCCAACGCCTGTACTCAATACTCTGACCAATAAAGGAAGGCATACCAAACGCCTTCTTCACTATCCTATATACCTGCGACTCCACTTTCAAGGAGCTATGAACCTGCACTCCCAAGGTCTCTTTGTTTGGCAACAATCCCTAGGACCTTACCATTAAGTGTATAAGTCCTGCTAAGATTTGCTTTCCCAAATTGCAGCACCTTGCATTTATCTGAATTAAACTCCATCAGCCACTTCTCAGCCCATTGGTCCATCTGGTCCAGATCCTGTTGTAATCTGAGGTAACCCTCTTCGCTGTCCACTACACCTCCAATTTTGGTGTCATCTGCAAACTTACTAACTGTACCTCTTCTGCTCGCATCCAAATCATTTATGTAAATGATAAAAGGTAGAGGACCCAGCACCGATCCTTGTGGCACTCCACTGGTCACAGGCCTCCAGTCTGAAAAACAACCCTCCACCATCACCCTCTGTCTTCTACCTTTGAGCCAGTTCTGTATCTAAATGGCTACTTCTCCCTGTATTCCATGAGATCTAACCTTGCTAACCCATGGGGAACCTTGTCAAATGCCTTACTGAAATCCATATAGATCACATCTACTGCTCTGCCCTCATCAATCTTCTTTGTTACTTCTTCGAAAAACTCAATCAAGTTTGTGAGACATGATTTCCCACGCACAAAGCCATGTTGACTATCCCTAATCAGTCCTTGCCTTTCCAAATACATGCACATCCTGTCCCTTAGGATTCCCTCCAACAACTTTGCCCACCACCGAGGTCAGGCTCACCGGTCTGTAGTTCCCCCTTGCTGGAGGGGCAGTGCAATGAAGGTTTACCAAACTGACTCCTCGAAGACAGGACTGACATATGAGGAGAAGTTGAGTCAGTTAAGATTATATTCACTGGAGTTCATAAAAATGAGAGGGTTTCTCATAGAAATCTACGACATTCTGACAGGACTAGACAGGATAGATGGAGGATGGATGTTCTTGATGGCAGGGGAGTCCAGAACAAGGAGTTACAGTTAAGAATATGGAACACAACTAAGATGAGGGGAAATTTCTTCACCAAGAGACTGGTGAGCCTATAGACTTCAGTATCACAGAAATAAGTCAATGCAAAAACATTGTATGATTTCAAAAATCAGTTGGATTTAGCACTTGGGGCTAAGTGGATCATAGGATATGAAGGTAAAGGAGGAACAGGTTGCTGAGTTGGATGATCAGGCACGATTCTAATGAATGACAAAGCAGGCATGAAGGGCCAAATGGCCCATTTCTGATCCAATTTTCTATGTTAAGTGGGTGGCCAAAAACTTGGCAGATGGAATATAATATAGAAAATGCATGGTTATGCACTTTGGCAGGAAGAACAGAAGAGCTATATATTATTTAAGTAGAGAGAGATTGCAGAAAGCTGCAGTACAGGAGGATTTGGAAGTCATTGTGCATAAATCATAAAAAGCTAGCAGCCAAGTTCATCAACTAACAGGGAATGTACTGCTGGCCTTTGTTTTAAAAGGATTGGAATATAGGAACAGGAAAGTATTGCTAAAACTATATAAGACACTAGGCAGACCACAGCTCAAATACAGTCAATACTTTTGGTCCCTTATCTAAGGGAAGAAATACCAACATTTGAGGCAGTCCAGTAGATTCACTCAGTTGATTCTGGTTATGAAAGTTTTTTTATATAAGGAGAGGTTGAGTAGGTTGGACTTGTACTCATTGGAATTTAGAAGATTGAGAGGTGACCTTAGTGATACACATACAATTCTTATGGGACTTGTCATTATGGGTGCAGAAAGTTTGATTCCTCTTGTGGGACAATCTAAGACCAAAGGGCATCATCTTAGAATAAGGGGTCACCCATGTAAGACAGTACTGAGAATGAATTTCTTTCCTCTGAGGGTTTTGAATTTATGAAATTCTTTATTTCAGAGGGCTGTTGACGTGGGTCATTAAGAATATTTAAAACTGAGATAGACAGCCACGATCTGATTAAATAGTGATATAGATTCAATCGGCTGAGAGGTCGACTTCTGTTTCTACGTTTTACGGCTTTACAACCTCTACATTCCTGGGTTCTTCAGTCATTCAGTCTTTGGAAGGATGTCACTGAGTATTTATTGATTGCCACTGTCCATTTTGCCAAAGTGCCCAACTTCACATATCCTTTCGTTTTTCTTTTGGCATTTCCCATGTTATAAGGGGTCAACACAATGCAAAATGATTACAATTCATTGTAATCATCATTTCTGGAATTGGTAGACTATCTGCCACTAACCCTACCCATTAATCCGGGCTGGGGTTTGGCTATGACACATGTTTACTTTCATGCACTGGATACTGGGTTTTTCTGTCTGGGAGCAGGAATCATACACAAAGTTTCTGAATCAGGAGGAAGTCCACTGCTGACTGAATCACATGATATCGTGCATCACTTCACATTTCGGTGTATTGAATTCTATCTGCTACTTCATTGTCCAATCTGTCAGCCAATCTATATTGTGTCCTACAGTCAATCAGAATCCTCCTGACTGTTTGAGCTGTAAGTTTGACAACAGTGGTAAATGTTGAAAGTTTATTACTCTCATTGAGGTGTGCAATGGTAATAAGGTAACTAGTATAATCATAATCACTGAATCATGCAATATATAGGAGACCCTGAAAACCACAGAGTCTGCACTGTCAAAGATACTATACAAAATACACTTGTCTCACTGGCCCACACTTGGTCATTACTGCTGCCTCACAGCGCCAGGGACCTGAGTTCAATTCCTGCCTCAGGTGACTGACTGTGTGGAGTTTGCACGTTCTCCCCGTGTCTGCGTGGGTTTCCTCCGGGTGCTCCGGTTTCCTCCCACAGTCCAAAGATGTGCGGGTCAGGTGAATTGGCCATGCTAAATTGCCCGTAGTGTTAGGTAAAGGGGTAAATGCAGGGGAATGGGTCTGGGTGGGTTGCGCTTCGGCGGGTTGGTGTGGACTTGTTGGGCCGAAGGGCCTGTTTCCACACTGTAAATAATCTAATCTAATCTAATCTAAACGTAATGACACTTCAAGTGCTTTATAAAGATTGTGAGGTTTCCCGCCTCAACTACCCTCTCCTTTTTCCTTTAATCACCTCTAAACCTCCTGCCTTTCACTTAAAAATTATGCCCCTCTTGTTATTGAGTGGAAAGTGTACAGTGTAAACAGAGGTTGGATGTCTTCATATGCATTCAGCAGAGCTTATTATGTAAACACATAAAAGGTCCAACAAGGGACAGCCCCAATTCTTGGGAACAAAGCCACTAAGGTGTTAAAGGTGATGGTGGGGAGGATTTTAGTGCTAGCAACCACTGTTATGAAAAGGAAAATGATGGTTTACAAAAATTGATTTTGGCTCAGAGGAAGGTAGATGCTATTAGGATAAGGCAAGATCTGACCAAAGTAGACCACAAACAGCTACTTTTGGCAAAATCTACAGTAGAACAGTAAAGGTGTGCTTGAAAAGAAAATGGGGAGAGTACAGGCCCAACACGCTCCCTTTGGGGTGAAATGCCAAAATAACAAGACAAAGAACCCTGGATGTCTAGGTACATTCAGGATTGGATAACAAGGAAAAGAGAGGCTTTTAGCAGGTTTGAAAGGAGCAAAGTACAGAAAGCTCAGAGGGATCTTAAGAAAGCAATTAGGAAAGCAGATCGGAGGCAGGAAGAATTTGGGAGATCCCAAGATATTCTACAAGTTATATTTAAGGGAAGAAGATAACCAGAGGAAGAGTGGAGCCCATTTTTAACCATGGGGGCAAACTTTACGCCTTGCTGGAGGACACTGGTAGAGTGTTTCACTTCAATCTTCACTCAAGTGGAGGAGGATGTAGGTACAGAACTTGGGGAGAGGAACTGTGAGGTACTTGAACAGATTGACATAAGGAGTGAGGTTTTGCCAAGCATAGTAGATAACTCTCTAGGTCTGGATGAGTTGTATCCCATGCTGCTATGGGAGAAATTACAGGTAGTCAGGTGTGTAGATTTTTAGAAGGGTTTGATAAGCTATAATACATTAGGCTACTTAATAAGAGAAGAGCCCATGGTGTTCAAGGCAGTGTACAAGCATGGACAAAGGATTGGCTCAATAATAAAAGACAGAGTTGGGATAACGAGGGCATTTTCAGACTGGCAACCAGTAACTAGTGCAGTACCTCAGGGATTGGTACTGTGGCAACAATTATTTTAAAAAAAAATCTTGGATGAGGAAAGTGAATGAGGAAAGTAGCAGGTAACACAAAAATATGTGGGAAGGTTATTGGTAAGGATTAAACCACAAGTCTGCAGAGGGATATGGACGGGCTAACCAAGTATGCGAAAACCTAACAGATGGAATATAATGTAGGGAAATGTGAGGCAATGCACTTTGGCAGGAAGAATAGAATTATTATTTAAATGGAGAATGACTGCAGAAAGCTATAGAACAGAGGGATTTAGAAGTCCTCGTATACAAATTGCAAAAAGGTAGCATCCAAATTCACTGGATAATGGGGAAGGCAAATGGTAATAGAATATAAAAGTTTTATTAAAACTGTACAAGGCAATAGACAGACTACAGCTGGAACACTGTGAACAGTTTTGGGATACATATCTAAGGAAAAATATACTCGCAATGGAAGAGACCCAAAGAAGGTTCACGAGGCTGATACCAGGTATTCTTTGCCACAGAAGGCTATTGAGGCTGGGTCATTAAGTAGATTCAAGGTTGAGATAGACAGGCCTTTAACCAGGAAGCAAACGAGTGATTCTGGGGAAAAGGCAGGAAAGTAGGCTTGTGAGTTCAGTTATGCCACGGTCTCATTGAATGGCAGAGCAAATTTGATGGGCTAAATGGCCTATTTCTGCTTCTTTGCTTTATGCTCATATTGCAGCTAATGTAGTTTGTATGGATTTTGAAAATATCTTTGACAAGGCCCCATATGGGAGACTGATAAAGAAGATAAAAGCACATGGCATCCCAGGATATTATGGCAGCGTGGATCTAAAAATGGCTTAGGGGTTGGAGACAGAGGGTGGTCGTAGAAGGTTGCTTTTGTGACTGGAGGAGTCCAATGGTGTACCACAGCGATTGATGTTGGGTCCCTTACTGTTCATGACATCGATATATATACCGGATAAGAAGGTTGTGACGTGATAAGTAAGTTTGTGGATGACACAGATATTGGCCAGGTGGTTAAAAGTGTGGAAGAAGGTCTCAGGTTACAGGAAGATATAAATGGATTGGTCAGATGAGCAGATCAGTGGGAGACAGAATTTAACTGTGAAATATATGAGGTGATGCACATTGGAACAAGTCACAAGACAAAGGGGTACTCAATGGATGGCAGGACACTGTGAAGCTTAGTGGAACAGAGGGTTCTTAGGGTGCTTGTCTACAGAACCCTTAAGGTGGCAGGACAGGTTAATAGGATGATTAAAAGGCAAATTCTCAGTATGCCTTCTATCAGTCATGTCTAGAAGGTTGTGTTGGAGCTGTGCAGAATTTTGGTTAGGCCACAACTAGAACACTGTATGCAGTTCTGGCTGCCACACTATTGGAAGGATGTGATTACATTGGAGAGGGCACACAGGAGAGTCACCAGGATGCTGCCTGTAACTAGTGCAGTACCACAGGGATTAGTGCTGAGGCCACAATTATTTAAAATAAATATCTTGGATGAAGAAAGTGAATGAAGAAAGTAGCAGGTAACACAAAATATGTGGGAAGTTAATTGGTAAGGATTAAACCACAAGTCTGCAGAGTATATGGACAGGCTAAGCAAGTGGGCAAAAACTTAGCAGATGGAATATAATGTAGGGAAATGTGAGGCAATGCATTTTGGCAGGAGAGAGGCTGCATAAGCTCAGGTTGTTTTCTTTAAAGCAGAGAAGACTGAGGAGGGACCTGATTGAAGTGTATAAGATTATGAGGGGCATGGACAGGATGGATAGGAAGAAGCTGCTCCCTTAGCTGAAGAGTCAATAACAAGGAGGCACAATTTTAAGGTGAAGGGCAGGAGATGTAGAGGGGATTTGAGAAAAAATATTTTCACCTACAGGGTGATGGGAAGCTAGAATGCACTGCCTATGAAGGTAGCTGAGGCAGGAAAACTCACAACATTTTGAAAAAGTACTGGGATGAGCACTTTAAATAACATACCGTTCAAGACTATTGTCCAAGTGCTGGAAAGTGGGATTATTGTAGATAGGTTTGCACAGACTTGATTGACTGAAGACCCTCTTCTGTGCTATATTCCCAATTCAAACCATGTCTAAAAAGCAGTGTGTTAACACATGGGGACACTGCTACTAACCATCCTCCAGTCTGTTCACCACAACTTGTTGCTTCTGTTCTTCAACCAATCCTTTTTAACCACATTTGACATGGACCTACCTATTCCATGAGCCTCAATTTTATAAACCAGCCTTGTATGTTCACCCTTCCCCCTCATCCTTATCTCAGAAAGATTGCATTGCTTGAGAAATAAGGAGTAAAGTATTCCAGCATTATAGCTACACTCTGCTGGTATAATGACAGCATCACCAGTGAAATGAATGCAATATGATAAGTGCCCTATATCAATTATTTTAAAACTGGGTTCTATAGTAAAGACTTTCCACAAACCAAATCATCTCTGTTATAACTTCAGATCAAACATTTTGGAAAAAAAGCATTCTAACTAAAGTTAGCCTCAGTCATGAAAAATTAAATGTTACTAATTAGAATGAAAATATTCTCCAACCGACCTTGCTAAGCACTGCCTCTCTGCACTGCTTGGCTGGAAAACTAGTTAACAACAGGTATTCACTATTCATCACCCAATGGAAACAACTCAGTCATGAAATTTTAATTATTTCAAATTGAAACTCTTAACATTTAATCATGAATATGTGACGTTAAAAAAAATACAAAAGAATCCCACTCTTGATTGATGAGACCAACAACAGAAAAGCATTATTTGGAAGAAGTGAATATATTTTAGTGCCATTGTCAAACACCAATTCAGGGACAGATAGATATTGCATAGAAGGGCAGATACAGACATCTCCCTGATAGCTGTAAGGAAGAATTTGTTTGCTTTTTAAAAAGATAATTAGAACACTCTTTGCATGTAGCCCTTTGTATTATGAATATGTAATGAATATAGACAGTGAGTGCTAATTAATCTGAAGGTGTTCAACCAAAAAGGTTCAAGAACTTTTGCCTTTCTTGAAGGTGAGGCATTGGAGAGAGCTCATATTTAGATGGAACTATGCAAAATCCATCAGTCTCCTGGAGAATCATCAACAGTGATGCAAAAGTTCTTCAAATGGATCTAATGAGGAAATCAGTTAATGTTCTAGAACATATAAGAACATAGCAACAAGGAGCAGGAGTAAGCCATTATTCAACTATATCACAGCTAACCTTTTGCCTCAACATTATTTTTTACACATTAAATCTACACATCCTTTGATAGCTTTAATATTTAGAATTTTTCTTCATCAGTAGCAAGGACAGCATTTGCTGCCCATCTCTAATTGCTCATGAACTGAGTTGCTCGACTTTTTCAGAGGGCAGTTTAAGTGTCAATCACATTATTGTGGATCTGGAGCCATATGTGGGTCAGAGGAAATAAGAATGGCAGAGTTTTTTTCAAGTTTTTAAAACTGTTGATGATACTTGTAACATCACTGAGACGAGCTTTATTTATGACCATATCAATTTGGAGCAGGAGTTGGTCACTTAGGCCCTCAAGCATGCTTCACCACTCAATAAGATTGCAGTTGATTTTTCTGTAATCTCAACTCCATACTCCCACCTACCTCCAAAATTACATTGAATTGAATTCAAATTCCATCAGCTATCACAATGGAAGTTAAACCTATGCTTTACAATATTATTCTGGGTCTCTGGATTACTAATCCAGTGACATTAATGGTACCTCACTGATTTCCCCAATCTGTCATACAGATGTAAAGCATGGAAACGGACCCGTCGGTCCAACCCGTCCATGCCGACCAGATATCCCAAACCAATCTAGTCACACCTGCCAGCACCTGGTCCATATCCCTCCAAATCCTTCCTATTCGCATACCCATCCAAATGCCTCTTAAATGTTGCAATTGTACCAGCCTCCACCACTTCCTCTGGCAGCTCATTCCATACATGTACCATTCTCTGTGTGAAAAAGTTGCCCCTTAGGTCTCTTTTATATCTTTCCCCTATGCCCTCTAGATCTGGACTCCCCGACCCCCAGGAAAATACTTTGCCTATTTACCCTATCCATGCCCCTCAGAATTTTGTAAACCTCCATAATGTCACCCCTCAGCCTTTGACACTCCAGGGAAAATAGCCCCAGCCTGTTCAGTCTCTCCCTATAACTCAAATCTTCCAACCCTGGCAACATCCTTGTAAATCTTTTCTGAACCCATTCAAGTTTCACAACATCTTTCCAATAGGAAGGAGACCAGAATTGCACACAATATTCCAAAAGTGGCCTAACCAATGCCCTGTACAGCTGGAACATGACCTCCCAACTCCTGTAATCTCCGACCAATAAAGGAAAGCACACCAAACGCCTTCTTCACTATCCTATCTGCCCGTGACTTCACTTTCAAGGAACTATGAAGCTGCACTTCAAGATCTCTTTGTCCAGCAACACTCCCTAGGACCTTACCATTAAGTGTATAAGTCCTGCTAAGATTTGCTTTCACAAAATGCAGCTCCTTGCATTTATATGAATTAAACTCCATCTGCCACTTCTCAGCCCATTGGCCCATCTGGTCAAGATCCTGCTGTAATCTGTCAATCCCTTTTCTGAACATACACATTGGCTGAGCCTCCACACTTTCTGAGACACAGAGTTCCCAAGTTCACCTTTCTGAGTGAAGAAATTCCTCATATTTTATTGTTATTAAACTTTATTCTGAGATTGATCCAGGTTCTAGATCTCTGGTCTCGATTCAAAATTACAATAAATTGGCTTTGCAAATGCACTGTAATATTACAGATTGCCAAGAGATTGATTATTAATGTCTTAAAGCCAAGAGAAGATACATCAATGATGATTTTTCTTTACTGAAGTGCTGCCGCTATTATTACAGAGGCTGTGGAAGAGGTTTAATGATCAAAATTGGATCTTCCTTTCTTCCCCAACCCCCAACCCCTCCTCCCCCCACCAAAACACTTTCATTTTAATTTCAAATTTTTCATATCCAAGGGATAATTCTGTAACTTTCTGGTCTAACATAGAACAGTACAGCACAGTACAGGCCCTTTGGTCTTCAATGTTGTGCCTACTCTAAGATCAGACTAAATTACCCTTCATTGTACTATCTTCCATGTGCCTACCCAAGAGTTGCTTAAATGTCCCTAATATATCTGACTCTATTACCGCTGCTGGCAGTGCATTCCACACATCACCACTGTCTATGTAGAGGACCAACCTCTGACAACTTTCCTCCAATCACCTTAAAATTATGCCCCCTCGTGATAGACATTTCCGCCATGGGACAACAGAATCTGGCTATTCACTCTATCTATGCCTGTCAATATCTTGTACACCTCCATCAAGTCACCTCTCATCCTTCTTTGCTCCAATGAGAAAAGCCCTAGCTCCCTCAACTTTTCTTTATAAGACATGCCTCCAGTCCAGCAGCATCCTTATAAATCTCCTCTATACCTCTCTAAAGCTTCCACATCTTTCCTATAACGAGGCAACCAAAACTAAACACAAAATTCCAAGTGTGGTATAAACAGAACTCCACAGAGCTGCAGCATAACCTCGCTGCTCTTAAACTCAATCTCCTGCTAATGAAAGCCAACACACCATATGCCTTCTTAACAACCCTATCAACTTGGGTGGCAACTTTGAGGGATCTATGGACATGGCCCCCAAGAAGAACATCCTATCCAAATTATGCCTAGTGTCTAATCTTAATATATCTTAATATCCTCACTATGCAACAAATCTATTAAATACTTAACATAGGATTCAGGTCAAGTTTTTTTTTTCACTGATTGTTTAACTTCCTGGGCAGTCCCCCACAATTTCTCAGGAAATTATTAGTCTATCTCTGTATCAGAACATTCTTTAAAAAGCTAATACTTTTTGCCAGATCTTGATATAAAAACTGGAAAGTTTTAGTTCAAATTGAGTTTCATCACACAAAACTACACTTGAAATTTTTGGTCATTTAAATCACTTGACAAGTAGATTCTATAAAGACAATCTACAAGATCAAGTAATGTCTGAAATGCTGTACATTTGCTGCAAAGAGTCAAGTTCAGTTTTGTTAGCTCCCACAAATCTTAGACAGCATGACTGTGGGTGTAAATTAGCTCGGTCTGTTCAAATCAGCAAAATGCTTCTCCTTTTCTCATCCAAACAATGCCCCGGAGCAACAAAATGTTAAAGCACTGCAGTTTTCACACGCAATACCCAGCTCTGTCTCATTATCCCTTCATTCAAGTCTTCTGTTGTCTGTACATAATCAGACACTTTCCAATTAAATCTTGGACAGAATGAAGCCATTACCTTTGATCCTTGAAAGAAGGTCTGCCCACTAGCTACCAATTTTCATTGTACACTTTGTGTTAAAGTTGACCCAGAGTTTAATTTCTGACCACATATGCCTGATGTAAAAAAAAATCTACTTAATTTCATTTCTATAACATTTGGGCTTGTGTAAGTCAATTAGCTTTGAAACCCTAAAGCATTGATTAACTCTAGAAATGGCCATTCCAACGCATATCAAGTTGGCCTCCCAAGTTCTACTCTTCTTAAACATCAGGTCACCTAAAAGCCTGTTAACTGTCTTAACGTTCCAAGTTCCATTTACCCATCACCCCTGCGTATTCTGATCTATAATGGCTGGCAGTTAAGCAATGCCTTAATTTTAACATATCTATGCTTACTTTTACATCCCTCCGTGACCTTGCACCAGCCATGTACCTCCCTCCGCCAAGTATGTAATCTCTGCCAAACTCATAACCCTCCTCGGCACACTCCGTCCTTCATTTCCAACTCCTCAAACTCAACTAGCGCTGTTCCATCACAGGAAGTTACCTCTTGGATAAGGTTTTAACCATTTGCCTTCAGGTCCCTTTCAGTGACTCAGTACCAGATTTTACTTGACAAAGTTTCTATTACATGCCTTGGGATAGGAGAAAGTGAGGACTGCAAATGCTGGAGATCAGAGTGTCAAAGAGTGCAGTGCTGGAAAAGCACAGCCGGTCAGGCAACACTCGAAGAACAGAATCAATGTTTCAAACATAAGCTCTTCACTGGGGGGGGGGGGGGGGGGGGGGGGGAGGAGAGCAAGGGGGCTGGGGGATAAATGGGAGACGGGTGGGACTGGGGTTAAAATGGTTGGGAACACAGGGGTAGATGAACGCGGGGTGAAGGTGATAGGTCAGCGAGGGAGGTAGAGCGTATGTAATGGAAAATTATCCATTTACTGTGAAATTAATTATCCATTTACTGTGAAATTTAAAGAGAATGCTTTTTTTCAAATCAATGCTGTACTGAGCTTTGTAAACAATGCTTTGATGAAGATGTGCAGTTAGCTTATCTCTGTTTGAATTCTGTAAACATTCAACTTAGAAAAAATGTTCAGCGCAGTACAGGCCCTTTGGCCCTCGATGTTGCGCCGATCCAAGCCCACCTAACCTACACTAGCCCACTATCCTCCATATGCCTATCTAATACCCGTTTAAATGCCCATAAAGAGGGAGAGTCCACCTCTGCTACTGGCAGGGCATTCCATGAACTCACGATTCGCTGAGTAAAGAATCTACCCCTAACATATGTCCTATACCTACCACCCCTTAATTTAAAGCTATGTCCCCTCGTAACAGCTGACTTCATATGTGGAAAAAGGTTCTTATGGTCAACTCTATCTGAACCCCTAATCATCTTGTATACCTCCATCAAGTCACCCCTAAACCTTCTTTTCTCCAATGAAAACAGCCCAAAGTGCCTCAGCCTTTCTTCATACGATCTTCCTACCATACCAGGCAACATCCTGGTAAACCTCCTCTGCACCCGTTCCAGTGCCTCCACATCCTTCCTATAGCATGGCGACCAAAATTGCACACAATACTCCAGATGCGGCCTTATACAACTGCAACATGACCTCAGAACTCCGGAACGCAATTCCTCTACCAATAAAAGCCAGGACGCCATATGCCTTCTTCACAGCACTATTTACCTGGGTGGCAACTTTCAGAGACCTGTGTACATGGACACCAAGATCCCTCTGCTCATCCACACTACCAAGTATCCGACCATAAGCGCAGTACCCCATCTTCTTGTTACTCTTACCAAAGTGAATCACTTCACACTTACCTACATTGAACTCCATTTGCCAAGTTTCTGACCAGCTCTGTAGCTTACCTATATCCAGCTGTAACCTGCCACATCCTTCCTCACTGTCAACAACTCTACCGAATTTCGTATCATCCGCAAACTTGCTCACCCAACCTTCTAGCCCCTCCTCCAGGTCATTTATAAAAATGACAAACAGCAATGTCCCAAAACAGATCCTTGTGGAACACCGCTAGTAACTGCACTCCAAGATGACCTTTACCATCAGCTACTACCCTCTGTCTTCTTCCAGTCAGCCAATTCCTAATCCAAACCTCCAACGCACCCTCAATGCCATACCTCCGTATTTTTTGCAGTAGCCTACCATGGGGAACCTTATCAAACGCCTTACTAAAATCCATATACACCACATCTATCACATTACCCTCGTCCACCTCCTTAGTTACCTTCTCAAAGAATTCAATAAGGTTTGTGAGGCACGACCCGCCCTTCACAAAACCTTGCTGACTATCCTTGATCACATTATTCCTATCCAGATGTTCATAAATCCTATCCCTTACAATTCTCTCTAAGACTTTGCCCACAACAGAAGTGAGACTCACCGGCCTATAGTTACTAGGGTTATCCATACTTCCCTTCTTGAACAAGGGAACCACATTTGCAATCCTCCAGTCTTCTGGCACTATTCCTGTAGACAACGAGGACATAAAAATCAAAGCCAACGGCTCTGCAATCTCCTCCCTTGCTTCCCAAAGAATCTTAGGATAAATGCCATCAGGCCCAGGGGACTTATCTATTTTCACCCTTTCCAGAATTTCCATCACCTCTTCCCTACATACCTCAAAGCCATCCATTGTAATTAATTGTGACTCAATATTCACATCGGCAACAATGTCCTGTTCCTGAGTGAATACTGACGAAAAGTATTCAGTCAGTGTCTCCCCAATCTCTTCAGCCTCCACATGCTACTTCCCACTACTATCCTTGACTGGACCTATTCCTACCCTAGTCATCCTTTTATTCCTGACATACCTATAGAAAGCCTTTGGGTTTTCCCTAATCCTACCAATCAAGGACTTTTCATATCCCCTCCTTGCTGCTCTTAGCTCTCTCTTTAGATCCTTCCTGGCTACCTTATAACTCTCATTCGCCCCAATTGAACCTTCATGCCTCATCTTTACATAGGCTGCCCTCTTCCCTTTAACAAGGGATTCCAATTCCTTATTAAACCACAGCTCCCTCACACGACCCTTTCCTCCCTGCCTGACAGGTACATACTTATCAAGGACACTCAATAGTTGCTCCTTGAATAAGCTCCACATATCGATTGCGCCCTTCCTTTGAAACCTACTTTTCCAAGCCACACATCCTAAGTCATGCCTCACCGCATCATAGTTTCCCTGCCCCCAGCTATAACTCTTGCCCTGCAGTGCACACATCTTTCTCCATCACTAGAGTAAAAGTCACCGAGTTGTGGTCACTGTCCCCGAAGTGCTCACCTACCTCCAATTCTAACACCTGTCCTGGTTCGTTACCCAGAACCAAATCCAGTATGGCCTCACCTCTTGTTGGCCCGTCTACACATTGTGTCAGGAAACCCTCCTGCACACATTGGACAAACACCGACCCATTTAACGTACTCGAGCTATAGCTTTCCCAGTCAATATCTGGAAAGTTAAAGACCCCCATAACAACCACCCTATTACTTTCACTCTTCTCCTGAATCATCCTCGCAATCCTTTCTTCTATGTCTCTAGGACTATTAGGAGGCCTGTAGAAAACTCCTAACAGGGTGACCTCACCTCTCCTATTTCTAACCTCAGCCCAAACTACCTCAGATGGCAAGTCTTCATCCATTGTCCTTTCCACTGCTGTAATACTATCCTTGACAAGCAATGCCACACCTCTCCCTCTTTTACCCCCACCTCTGACCCTACTAAAACATTTAAACTCTGGAACCTGCAACAGCCAATCCTGTCCCTGTACTATCCATGTCTCCGTAATTGCCACAACATCGAAATCCCAGATACCAGCCCATGCTGCAAATTCACCTACCTTATTTTGATATGCTTTTTGCATTGAAGTATACACACTTCAAGCCACTTTCCTGTTTACAGGCACCCTCCTTCGAAATTGATGCCATGTTCCTAACCTCCCTACACTCCAGGTCCTGCACCCTAAAGCTACAGTCCAGGTTCCCATGCCCCTGCAGAGTTAGTTTAAACCCCCCCAAAGAGCACTAGCAAACCTCCCCCCAAGGATGTAGACCATCCTGTTTATAGAGGTCCCACCTTCCCCTGAAAGAACTCCAGTTATCCAGATACCGGAATCCCTCCATCCTGCACCATTCCTGTACCCATGCATTTAACTGTTCTCTCTCCCTATTCCTAGACTCTCTATCACGTGGCACGGGTAACAAACCAGAGATAACAACTCAGTTTGTTCTAACTCTGAGCTTCCAACCTAGCTCCCTGAAAGCCTGCCAAACATCCTCGTCCCTCTTCCTACCTATGTCGTTGGTACCAATGTGGACCACGATTTCAGGCTGCTCCCCCTCCCCCTTAAGGACCCGGAAAACACGATCAGAGACGTCACATACCCTTGCACCTGAGAGGCAACATACCAATCATTGAGTCTCTCTCGCCCCCACAAAACCGCCTATCTATGCCCCGAACTATAGAGTCCCCAATAACTATTGCTCTGCTCTTCTCCACCCTTCCCTTCTGAGCAACGGGGGCAGGCTCCATGCCAGAGGCCTGAACCCCATTGCTTACCCCTGGTAAGTCGTCCCCCCCACAAGTATCCAAAACGGTATACTTGTTCTTGAGGGGAATGGCCGCAGGGGGTCCCTGCACTGGCTGCTTCCTCCCAGTCCCCCTCACTGTCGCCCATCTGCCTGCAATCTTTGGAGTTACTACTTCCCTAAAGCGCCGATCTATGACCCCCTCTGCCTCCCAAATGATCCTAAGTTCATCCAACTCCAGCTCCAGTTCCCTAATACGGTCTTGGAGGAGCTGGAGATGGGTGCACTTCCTGCAAGTGTAATCAGCAGGGATTATACTTGACCTTGCGATAGTCGAACTCAGAGAAAGCTGAATAACTGCTATGTCTAGGACCAGGGGATGAGAGGATAACAACTTGAGTTTCCCCAGTCTCTGCCCTTGAGAGTGTGATAAGGAACGCTGTAAGGCAGGCGTCTGTGTAATGTTTTGGTAGTCTTTGCATTGAGTCATCTGACTTAGTGTAATGAGTCAAAATCCTGCAGGATTTTTAATAAAGATCCTTTCTTTGCTCTTGCTAATAACTGAGCCAAGTCGATTTAATTTCCACGACACGTATAAGTGCCTATTACCTATCCGCTCCATCCTCCCCTCCGATCAATCACCATCACCCCCAACCTTTATCTGCCTGTCGCATTTCCAGCTATCTTACCCCCAGCCCCAACCCCCTTCCATTTATCTCTCAACTCCTTTGCACCACTCTCTCATTCCTGGTAAACAGCTTATAGAACATAGAACATTGAACAATACAGCACAGAACAGGCCCTTCGGCCTACGATGTTGTGCCGAACATCTATCCTAGATTAAGCACCTATCCATGTACCTATCCAATTGCCGCAAGGTCGCCAATGATTCTGACTCTACCACTCCCACGGGCAGCGCATTCCATGCCCCCACCACTCTCTGGGTAAAGAACCCACCCCTGACATCTCCCCTATACCTTCCACCCTTCACCTTAAATTTATGTCCCCTTGTAACACTCTGTTGTACCCGGGGAAAAAGTTTCTGACTGTCTACTCTATCTATTCCTCTGATCATCTTATAAACCTCTATCAAGTCACCCCTCATCCTTCGCCGTTCCAACGAGAAAAGGCCGAGAACTCTCAACCTATCCTCGTACGACCTATTCTCCATTCCAGGCAACATCCTGGTAAATCTTCTCTGCACCCTCTCCAAAGCTTCCATATCTTTCCTAAAGTGAGGCGACCAGAACTGCACACAATACTCCAAATGTGGCCTAACCAAAGTCCTGTACAGGACTTGAAACATTGATTCTTCTCCTCTTCAGATGCTGCCTGACCGGCTGTGCTTTTTCAGCACCGCACTATTCAACTTGGGATATTTTAAATACAAGTTGTTATTGCAATTACTTTTCTACATAGTTATATTCTGGGCTTATATTCTCCATGAAACCCATGATTAAGCTTATGCATTTTTCTGTTATAAATGTGTAAATGGGACAGTGACTTCAGGCAAAGGGATGATATGAGGTCAAATGTCAAAGTTGCACTCTCTGCTATTAGCTTCATGAAGCTGGCATCTCAAATTGGCCTCCCTTTTATTTGAAGAAAGTTTCTGTAGTTTCTCAAGTACTTTACTAATTGTACTTTTGTTGTTAACAATTTCCAATGAATGTCAACCATTACTTGCCTTTTTTTAAAAATTTCAACGTTCCTTACATTCTTTTAATTTATTTTGCTAACCCTGATTTGACCTCAAACTATTCCTCCTTGCCGGTCCTGCTCATGAGTCCTTCATGTGCTTATTTTCCAATCATTAAGGAGACACCCTATTGCTTTCCTTAATCATTCTAGTCCAAGATCCTGACTGCCCTTGCTGTACCCTAATCAGATTATACTTTCAAAACAAAAGTCTTTTGAGTTAAAGGTTATAAGGCCATGCCTAACTAATGTCTCAGCCACTGCAAAAACAGGCTAGTTTCAATCAATGATATCTGACAACAGACATGCAAGGAAGCCCGCAACAAATTAAAGCACAAAATTACAGATTCTGGAACATGCAGAAGTACTCACAACAGAGCGCTTTCTGGAGTCGGCGGATCTTCATTGCTGTCCGGTAAGCAGAAAAACGCACGTTGTTTAAATCACCTGCATTTGAAAAATATTTAAACTGTTTTTTTCCTAATTTTCAGTACAACCATTTCAATTAAAACACATTCTCAACTGCCACCTCAATGAATAGAGGGGGATAAATAGCTGCCAAAAAATATAAGGTACAAAAAAAGGAAATGATAACAATTAGTTCAATTTTTGTTCACATCTTTTCTGGAATGGGAACATCTCTGGGAGGACCAACTTCATTACCCATTCCTAACTGGCCTCATGTCATAACTTGCAAGCATTATCTGGTGAATAGAAGGTGAGAGATAATAGTTGGTGACTCATGAAAGTCTCATTGCGGGCTTTGAGGCAGAAGGGAAAAGAGACAGTGTTTAGATTTTTACCACCTGATGTTTCAGGGCTATGAGTGCCCTTGGATCTAAAATGGTATCTGTGGCTCACGTGCACACATCAAGTGCATGTTGCCATGGATGCCATTCTGATAATTCTGTGTTGGATGCAGCGAATACCTGATGGAACGATATTGAGTGCTGCCATGTAGAGCTCAATGCTTAATGTTCTCAATGACGCATAGCTAGATGTATGTTCACCAGGAACATGATAGTCCCTCTGCCAGAGTTATTAAAGACATTATCAGATTGATTGCTGATGGATTTATACCAATTACTGCCCAATTGTACAGGTTAGTACTTTCCAGACTTCTTTTAAGTTGCTAAAGTCCACAACAGTAGATGCTGTTTATTTGGATTTTCGGTAAATCCTTTGACAAAGTTCTGTACGTTAACTAATTAGTAAAGTTGTCACATGGGATAATTTTGAACTTGCCAATTGGATACATAATTGGCTTAATGGCAGGAGACAAGAGAGTATTGGTGGAGGGTTGCTTTCCAGACTTGACGCCTGTGTTCCACAGAGATTGGTTCTGGGTCCTCTTTCGTTTGTCACTTCTATAAATTATTTGGATGTGAATATCGAAGGAATGGTAGGAAGTTTGCGTGTGACACCAAAATTGATGGCACAGTAGACTTTGAAGAACGTTTTCTAAGATTACAAAAGGATCTTGATCAAATCTTGGGTGGCACGGTGGTACAGTGATTCGCATTGCTGCCTTGCAGTGCCAGAGACCCGGGTTCAATTCCCACCTCGGGCGACTGTCTGTGTGGAGTTTGCACATTCTCCCTGTGTCTGCGTGGGTTTCCTCCGGGTGCTCCGCTTTCCTCCTACTGTCCAAAGATGTGCAGGTTACGTGAATTGGCCATGCTAAATTGCCCGTAGTGTTAGTTAAGGGGTATATGTAGGGGTATGGGTGGGTTGCGCTTCGGCGGGTCGGTATGGACTTGTTGGTCCGAAGGGCCTGTTTCCACACTGTAAGTAATCTAAAATAAAGGATCAATGGGCTGAAAAATGGCAGATGGAGTTCAATCTGGATAAATATGAGGCACTGCAGTCTGGTACAACAAACAAGGGTAGGGCTTATACAATTAATGGTAGGGCCTTGGATAGTGTTGTAGAACAGAGAAGTGCAGGCATATCATTCTTTAAAGTTTGTGTCACATGTAGACACGGTGGTTAAAAAGGCATTTGGCACACTTGTCTTCATTGCGCAGTCCTTTGAGTATAGGAGCTGGGATGTTATGTTGAGGTTGTACAGGACATTGGTGAAGTCTCTTCTGGTATACTGTGTCCAGTTCTGGTCACCCAGTTATAGGAAGGATATGATCAAGCTGGAGAGGGTCCAGCAAAAATTTACCAGAATGTTGCCAGGTATGGAAGACTTAAGTTAAAAAGAAAGCCTGGACAGGCAGAGACTTTTTTTCTCTGGAGCATTGGAGATTGAGAGGTGATCTGACAAAAGTTTACACAGAGTTAATGGTAGTGTCTTTTCCCTACAGTGGGGAATTACAAGACTTAGGGATCACATTTTTATGGTGAGAGGAGAGAGATTTAAACAAGACATAAGGGGCAATTTTTTTACACAGAGGGTGGTTCGCATGTAGAATGAACTTCCTAAGGAAGTGGTGAATGCGGATACAATTACAACATTTAGAAGACATTTGGATGGATACATGAATAGGAAAGGTATGGAGAGATATAGACTAGGAGCAGGCAAGTGGGACTACCTTTGTTTGGGATTATGTTCGGCATGGACTGCTTGGACCAAAAGGTCTGTTTCTGTACTGTATGACTCTATGTAGGTTCTGAAGGACTTTGTGCAAACCTCAAGGTTACTAGCAAATCATTCACAGACATGGATGCAGTCCATTTGTAGAAAACCATGTCTGTCAATGCCCAATATCGTGGCAACCGTCATAATGCCTCCAAGTTGTAAGTCTGCTGTGCTAGCCACTTTGACCCATCATGAAAATCCAAAGGATAGCTACTGAGCTACAGAGTCTACCCACAAACAACTTGGTTTCTGACTCTGATATGCAACCTATTCACAACCGGGCAGAACATTCACAGTAAAAACCAAGCTGCCACATGAAGTGTGACAGGGCAGGTGCTTGACTTGCTGCAACATATTTTCTGCTTTTAGGATAACTCGGGGGAGCCTTTCAGCACTTGCCAGAGGTAGGAATACACATACATGAAGTAGGTGAGATTGAAGGCTTTCAAAGTTTGAATTCTGCCAGGGCCACTCAGCTCCTAGCCTCATTATAGCCTTAGTTCAAACATGTCAAAAGAGATGAGGGAGTTGGGTGAGCGTGACCATCCTTGACATCAAGGCTGCATTTGACCAAATGTACAAAATTAAAAATCACACAACACCAGGTTATTGTCCAACAGATTTAATTGGAAGCACTAGCTTTCAGAGTGCTGCTCCTTCATCAGGTGGTTGTCAAGTGCTTCCAATTAAATCTGTTTGACTATAACCCGATGTTGTGTGATTTTTAACTTTGTACACCCCAGTCCAACACCAGCATCTCCAAATTTTGGCCAAATGTGGCATCAGGGAACCCTAACAAAATTCTTTTCAATAGAAATGTGGGGGGGAAGAACTCTCTGCTGGTTGGAGTCAGATCTAGCACAGAGAAAGATGGGTGTGTTTTTTCAAGGTTAGAGTCATGGAAACAAAGTTTGTGAGAAGATTTGTAGCTCGGGTGCTCGTTGTTGTGATTCTGTTCGCCGAGCTGGGAATTTGTATTGCAGACGTTTCATCCCCTGTCTAGGTGACATCCTCAGTGCTTGGGAACCTCCTGTGAAGCACTTCTGTGATGTTTCCTCTGGCATTTATAGTGATTTGTATATGCCACTTCCAGTTGACACGGAGGATATCACCTAGACAGGGGACGAAACGTCTGCAACACAAATTCCCAGCTCGGCGAACAGATCCACAACAATCATGGAAACAAACCCTACAGCCTAAGTTAAAAATCACACAACACCAGATTATAGTCCAACAGGTTTAATTGGAAACACACTAGTTTTCGGAGCATCGTTCCTTCATCAGGTGATTCTCATCAGGTGAAGGAGCGACGCTCCGAAAGCTCATGTCCGTCTAATATAACCTGTTGGACTATAACCCGGTGTTGTGATTTTTAACTTTGTACACCCCAGTCTAACATTGGCATCTCCAAATCATGCCTACAGCCTAATACCTCATGCATCCAGAGAATATGACATCAAAGGTTCAGCTTCTTAAAATGGTGCCTTGTTCCTCATAATGAACCTCCTACTTTGTCCTATATATGTCATTGGTACCTACATGGACCACAACAACTGGATTCTCCACCTCCCGCTGAAAGTCTTTTTCAAGACCTAGGCAGATAAGACCACAAGATATAGGAGCAGAATTAGGCCACTCTGCACAATGAGTTTAGATCAGAGTGGTGCTGGAAAAGCACAGCAGGCCAGGCAGCATCCGAGGAGCAGGGAAATCGATGCCTCGGGCAAAAGCCCTTCATCAGGAATACGCTCTATTTCCGATGAAGGGCTTTTGCCCAAGGCGTCGATTTTCCTGTTCCTTGGATGCTGCCTGACCTGCTGTGCTTTTCCAGCATCACTCTGATATAAACTCTAGTTTCCAACATATGCAGTCTTCACTTTTGTCCACTCAGTGCAAATGCTGTGTGCAGTCATTCACTCATGGCTTACTTGTTTCTCAACCCCATTTTCCTGCCTGTAACCCTTGATCTGCTCACTAATCAAGAAGCTAACCATCTCTGTCTTAAATACACTCAATGACTTGGCTTTCACACAGTCTTCTGCGGCAATGGGTTTCACAGTTATGGACTCTCACTCTTTGCTGCATAGAATAGTCTCAATCCCTCTGATAATACTACATTGCTTTTATCATTGAATGGTTCCCTCTATCAGTGCAATTGCGGAAACACTCTGTAGCTCTTGCCCTCCGGTTCCCCTGTCTGCCTCATTCAGGGTCATGTAGAAACCCAGAAACTAGGAGCAAGAGTCAGCCAATTAGCCCTTCAAGCCTGGCCCACCATTCAATAATGGTTAAGTGATCCTCTATTTCAATGCCATTTTCCCAGTTTCACCCCTACCCCTTGATGCTTTTAACATCTAAAAATGTATTATAGAATCACAGAATCCTTACAACGCCATTTGGCCCACTAAGTCTGCACTGATCTTTTGAATTGCATCACATCTAAGCCTTGACCCCACCCTTAGCCCACAACCTTACATTTACCACGGCTAATCCACTTAGCCTGCACATGTTTGGATTCTGGGAGGAAACCAGAGCACCTGGATGCAATCCGCGTAGACAAAGGAAGAGTGTGCAATCTCCGCACACAGTCATCCAAGGCTGGAATAGAACCCAAGTCAGTGGCACTGTGAGGCACCAGTGCTAAGCACTGAGGTACCGTGCCATTTGTCTTGTTCTTGAATATATTCAGTGACTGCCTCTGTGGCCTTCTGTGGTTGAAAATTTCACAGATTCACTTTCCTTGAGTGAAGACATTTTTCTTCATCCTTGTCCTAAATGGTCTACTCCAAATCCTGAGACTGTGTGCTCCGCTCTTGGAAACCCAATTAGGAAAAGCAGCTTCCTTGCATCTAGTTTATCCAGCTCACTTGGAGATTTTTATGTTTCAATCAGATCCCCTCTCATCTTTCTAAACTCTCATGAACACAGGCTCAGTCGAACCCATATCTCCTCATTGGACAGTCCTGTTCTTACAAGTATCAACCTAGTGAACCTCTGCTGTCGCACTTTCCTGTCCCTGATCACTGACCAAATCAGACAACCCAATCCTAAGGACCGTGACAGCCTCTTAGTACAAATAATCCACATAACTTTCCTGCTCCCTGATGTATCCCAGCATCTGCAATGAAGCCTCCAGCTCATAAACATGAACCTATTCAAACATCAAATATTTACAGCAAACATGCTTGCACTGGACCAAACTGGCATGCAGGAGCTCCCACATGCTGTATCGGAGTTCTAATTAACTACCTATCTTTTTATTCGATTATAGATATTTACATGTGTTTTCATATATCTTATTAACTTTAATTTTAGTTGCTATGCTATGTTGAACCTTAGAATAGAATAAGCCAGATTAACTACTGGATATTCATCAAATAGCTAGCTGCTTCTCCTCTAGCATTGGAAGGATCAATTACTGAAGGCTGAAAAGTTAGAAAAAGCAATGGTGCACTTCTTTCCCTTTCTCCCTTAATTATCCAACTGCAGTACTCCATCAACTGCAGTCAAGTGCTAAGTTGCACTAAGATGGCTAATGATACATTCCTAACACAAAATGCTGAGCTAACCCAATTAAGAAGAAAGAATTGATCTGTAACTTTGAATAATCAAGCTCAAGTGCTCTTCCAATGGTGAACAAGTTAAAATTCCACTTCAAATTGGGAACTTCTGAATTCAAACTGCAGATTTCAGTTAAATGCTCATAAATTACAAATAAAATTAGATTTGTACAAAGGGCTAAGACTTTCTTACCCATCAACTGCTAATATTCAGTTCAGTGGATGGAAAAGGTCAAAGTCCTGGCCAATACTTATCATTCAATCAATATCACAAATTAATTAGTCATTATAACAATGCTGTTTGTGGAAGTCTTCTTTGCATATATTTGTTGCTGCATTTCCTATGTTACAATTATACTTCAAAAAAATTATTTCATTGGTTATACAGTGCTTTCAGTTGTTCAGTGTTTGGTGAAAGTGAAATATAAATGTAAGTTCTTTGTTTCTTGTATTTATCCTATATTCTTAGTCACTTTGAGTTAGACATTATTTAAAGTATTTTTTGCCTTTGTGCATGCATCTAAACAATTCTAAACACACAGATATATCCAGAATGCATCTTTCTAATTTTTGGGGTTACAATGATCTAGTAGTGACACAGAATCCTCACAGAGTCCTATTTTCAATCTACTTACCTAATGAGTGAAACAGTTGAGTCATTTTTGGATGGTCCCAACAAGTACTCTGAATCTGGTGGCTAGATAGAGAATGCACAGAAATGAACATCAAATATAGAAGCTTACACTACAAAATTCTGCAAACATTTCTTACCAGAAGTATTATCTATCAATATACTATGATCAACAGCAAACAATTCAGAAGTGAAATCAGGAAGCAGTTTTATTTTAATTTTAAAAAAATAGACAAAATCTCACAAACTCTCTCCGAAAAGAAAGTGGGTGCTTTTTATTTCCCAATTCATTCAAAGGACGAGGACGTCACTGGCTGGGTCAGTAACTATTGCTTTAGTTACCCATAGTGTAGTTAAGAGTCAACCACTTTGCTGTGTGTCTAGAGTTACATGTAGGCCAGAGCAGGTAAAGATGGTAGATTTCCCACCTGAAAGGTCAGTGAACCAGGTGGGTTTTTCTGACAATCGATAATGGTTTCATGGACATCATCAATTCTTAATTCCAGAATTTTATTGAATTCAAATTCCACCATCTGCCATAGTGGGTTTCAACGAAGAGGACTGAGGAAGACAGAGTGGTGGATGTGATCTATGTGGACTTCAGTAAGGCATTCAACAAGGGTCCTTATGGAAGGCTGATTAGCAAGGTTAGATCTCATGGAATACAGGGAGAATGAGCCATTTGGATACAGACCTGACTCGAAGTTAGAGGACAGAGGATGGTGGTGGAGAGTTGCCTTTCAGATTGGAGGCTTATGACCAATGATGTGCCACAAAGATTGGTGCTGGGTCCAATACTTTTCATCATTTATATGAATGATTTGGATGTGAACATATGAGGTATAGTTAGTAAGTTTGTAGATGAAACCAAAATTGGAGATACAGTGGACAGCGAAGAAGGTTACCTCAGAGTATAATAGATCTAGATCAGATGGGCCAAAGGGCTGAGGAGAGGCAGATGGCGGTTAATTTAGATAAATGTGAGGTACTGCATCTTGCAAAGGCAAATCAGAGCAGGTCTTATACACTGAATGGTAAGGTCCTAGGGAGTTTTACTGAACAAAGAGACCTTGGTGTGCAGGTTCATATTTCCTTGAAACTGGAGTCACAGGTAGATAAAATAGTGAAGGCGGTGTTTGCTTTATTGGTCAGAGCATTGAGAATAGGGGTTGGGAGGTTATGCTGCAGCTGTAACCTACATTTGGAATATTGTGTGCAATCCTGGTCTCCCTCCTATCGGATGGATGTTGTGAAACTTGAAAGGGTTCAGAAAAGATTTACAAGAATGTTGCCAGGGTTGGAGGTTTTAAGCTATAGGGAAAGGGTGAAAAGGCTGAGGCCGTTTTCCCTGGAGCGTGGGATCTGTGCATAATTTCCTCAAGGTCCCTCTGCTCCTCTAAGCTACCTAGTGTCCCACTACTCATTAAATAGGCCCTCATCTATTGTTTATACCAAAATGTATTACATTGTTCTTATCAAAGTTAAATGTCATCTGCCACTGTTCTGCGCATCTCGCCAAAATAGAACATAGAACAGTACAACACATTACAGGCCCTTCGGCCTCGATGTTGTGCCAACCTTTTATCTACTGTAAGATCAGACTAAACTACATACCCTTCATTGTATGATCTTTCATATGCCTATCCAAGAGACACTTAAATGTCCCTAATGTATTTGACTATGTACCACTGCTGGCAGTGCATTCCACACACCCACCACACTCTTGTAAAGAAGCGACTTCTGACATTTCCCCAAAATCCTGCCTCCAATCACCTTAAAATTATGCCCCCTCATGATAGTCCTGGGAAAAAGTCATTGGCTATCCTCTCTATCAATGCCTCTCATTAAGTCATCTCTCATCCTTCTTCGCTCCAATGAGAAAAGCCCTAGCTCCCTCAACCTTTCTTTGTAAGACATGCCCTCCAGTTCAGGCAGCATCCTGGTAAAACTCCTCTGCACCCTCTCTAAAGCTTCCACATCTTTCTTTTAATGAGATCACCAGAACTAAACACAATATTCCAAGTGTGGTCTAACCCCAGGGTTCTATCGTGCTCTTAAACTCAATCCTCCGGCTAATGAAAGACAATGCACCATATGCTTTCTGAACAACCCTCTCAACTTGGGTGGCAACTTTGAGGGATCTATGTACATGGACCCAAGTCCCTCTGTTCCTCCACATTGCCAAGAATCCTGCCTTTAACCCTGTAATCTGCATTCAAATTCGACTTTCCACAATGTATCATTTCACACTTTCCAGGTCGAACTCAATCTGCCACTTATCAGTCCAGTCTGCATCCTGTCAACATTCCCATTGCAACCTACAACAGTCTTCCATGCTATCCATAAGTTCATCAACCTTCATATCGCAAACTTACGAACCCACCTTTCCACTTCCTCATCCAAGTGATTTATAAAAATCACAACGAGCAGAGGTCCCAGAACTGATCCCTGTGGAACACACTAGTCACCAAGCTCCAGGCTGAGTAATTTCCATCTACTGGTAAAAAATGAGGTCTGCAGATGCTGGAGATCACAGCTGAAAATGTGTTGCTGGTTAAAGCACAGCAGGTTAGGCAGCATCCAAGGAATAGGAAATTCGACGTTTCGGGAAGGGCTTATGCCCGAAACGTCGAATTTCCTATTCCTTGGATGCTGCCTAACCTGCTGTGCTTTAACCAGCAGCACATTTTCAGCTAATTTCCATCTACTACCACCCTCTGTCTTCTATGGGTCAGCCAATTCTGTACCCAGACAGCCAGATTTCCCTGTATCCCATCTCTCCTTACTTTCTGAATGAGCCTACCGTGGGGAACCATATCAAATGACTGTTAAACTCCACGTACACCACATCCACTGCTCTACCTTCATCAATGTGTTGTGTCACATCCTCAAAGAATTCAATAAAGTTTGTGACGCATGACCTGCCCCTCACAAATCCATGCTGACTATCTCTAATCAAGCTATGGTTCTCCAAGAAATCATAAATCCTGTCTCTCAAAAGCCTTTCGAATAATTTGCCCACCACAGACCCAAGACTAATTAGTCTGTAGTTCCCAGGATTCCGCCCTTTCCGCCACCTACAAACAGACTACACCACGATATATTTCCCTCCTCACCCCTATCTGCATTTCAGAGAGACTATTTCCTCCACAATACTCTTTTTAAGGCCATACCTACCCACCATCCACTCCCGGCACCTTCCCCTGCCGTCGCAAGAAGTGCAAAACTTGTGCCACACCTCTCACCTCACCTCTGGCCAAGCACTAAAGGATCCCTCCACATCTGACAGAAATCTACTTGTACTTCCACACAGCATCCTCCGTCATTTCCACCAACTACAAACAGACCCCACCACCAGAGATATATTTCCCTCCCCACCCGTACCTGCATTTCGGAGAGACCATGCCTTCCGCAACTCCCTTGTTAGGTCCATGGCAGCCCGCCAACCCAACCTCTACTGCCAGCACCTTCCACAGCTACCGCAAGAGGTGCAAAACCTGTGCCCACACCTCCCCCCCCTCACCTCCAATCAAGGTGTCAAAGGATCCTTCCACATCCAATAGAAATTTACCTGTACTTCCACACACGTCTTCTGCTGTGTTGCACGCAATGTGGTCTTCTTTACATCGGGGAGACAGGATGCTAACTTGTGGATCATTTCAGAGAACATCTCTGGGACACCTGCACTAACCAACCTCACTGTCTCATGGCAGAACACTTCAACTCCCCCTCCTATTCCACTAAGGACATGCAGGGCCTGGGCCTCCTCCATCGCTATACCCCAATCACACACACCTGGAAGAAGAACACCTTATCTTCCGCCTTGGGACTCTCGAACCACATGGGATCAATGTGGATTTCACTAGTTTCCTCAGTTTCCTTCCCCCCATCTTATCCCAGTCCCAAACTTCCAGCTCAGCACCGCCCCCTTGACCTGTCCATCTTCCTTCTCACCTATCAGGTCCAACCTCTTCTCCGACCTATCACCATTACCCCACCTTCATCTACCCATTACATTCCCAGCTACCTTCCTCTCCCAGCCACACCCTTCTCCCATTTATCCCGCAGCCCCCTTGGCCCGTAAGCCTCATTCCTGATGAAGGCCTTATGCCCGAAACATCGATTCTCCTGCTCCTTAAATGCTGCCTGACCGGCTGCACCTTTCCAGCACTACACTTTTCGAATCTTATCTCCAGCATCTGTGATCCTCACTTTCTCCTGGTTCCCAGGATTATTCCTATTTCCTTTCTTGAACCATGGAATATTATTTGCCACCCTCAAATCATTTAACACTACTCCAGTGGTCAGTGAGGACGCAAAGATCATCCCCAAAGGCTTAGCAATCTCTTCCCTCACTTCCTGTCGTAACCTTGGGTATATCCCATCTGGTTTGCGCCCACACCTCCACACTCACTTCCCTCCAAGGCCCCAAGGGATCCTTCCATATCCGCCACAAGTTCACCTGTACCTCCACACACATCATCTATTGCATCCGCTGCACCCGATGTGGCCTCCTCTATATTGGTGAGACAGGCCGCTTACTTGCGGAACGCTTCAGAGAACACCTCTGGGCCGCCCGAACCAACCAACCCAATCACCCCGTGGCTCAACACTTTAACTCCCCCTCCCACTCCACCGAGGACATGCAGGTCCTTGGACTCCTCCACCGGCAGAACACAACTACACAACGGCTGGAGGAGGAGCGCCTCATCTTCCGCCTGGGAACCCTCCAACCACAAGGTATGAATTCAGATTTCTCCAGCTTCCTCATTTCCCCTCCCCCCACCTTGTCTCAGTCGGTTCCCTCAACTCAGCACCGCCCTCCTAACCTGCAATCCTCTTCCTGACCTCTCCGCCCCCACCCCACTCCGGCCTATCACCCTCACCTTGACCTCCTTCCACCTATCCCACCTCCATCGCCCCTCCCCCTAGTCCCTCCTCCATACCTTTTATCTCAGCCGGCTTGGCTCTCTCTCTCTTATTCCTGATGAAGGGCTTATGCTCGAAACGTCGAATTCTCTATTCCTGAGATGCTGCCTAACCTGCTGTGCTTTGACCAGCAACACATTTGCAGCTATATCCCATCTGGCCCAGGGGCTTATCTATTCTCATGGTTTTAAACATTTTCGACATATTCTCATTCTTGGCATCAACCTGTTCAAGTATATCAATCTGATTCATGCTGCCCTCACAAACATCAAGGTCCCTCTCAGTAGTGAATTCTGAAGCAAAGTATTCATTAAGGACCTCTCCCACCTCCTCCAACTCCAGGCAGAAGTTCCCTCCACTATCCTTGATCGGCCCTACCCTCACTCTGGCCATCCTCTTGCTCCTCACGTAAGTGTAGAATGCCTTAGGGTTTTCCCTAATCCGACCAGCCATGGCTTTTTCATGCTCCCTTCTCTTTCTCCTAAGTCTATTCTTCAGTTCCTTCCTGGCTACTTCGTATCCCTCTTGAGCCCTGTCTGATCCTTACCTCTTCAACCTTAAGCAAGCTTCCTACTTCCTCTTCCTTCTCTCCACATCTCTTGTCATCCAAGGTTCCTTCACCCTATCATCTCTTCCTTGCCTCAGCAGGACAAACCTATCCAGCACTATCAGCACGTGTTCCCTAAACAACCCCCACATTTCTGTCGTGCATTTCCCTGAGAATATCTGTTCCCAATTTAGGTGCCCCAGCTCCTGCCTAATAGCATGGTAATTCCCCCTCTGCCAATTAAATACTTTCCCATACCATCTGCTCCTATACCGCTCAAAGAGTGTAGTAAAGGTCAGGGAGTTGTGATCACTATCACTGAAATGCTCTCCCATCAAGAGATCTGGCACCTGAATGTTTTGTTGCCAAGCACCAAATCCAGTATGGTCTCTCCCCTCGTTGGCCTATTTATGTATTGAGTCAGGAATTCTTCTTGGACACACCTGACAAAAACTACTCCTTTCAAACTATTTTAACCAAGGAGATTCCAATCCATATTAGGGAAATTAAAGTCACCTATGACTATAACCCTGTTACTTCTGCACCTTTCAAAATCTGCCTCCCAATCTGCTTCTCTGTGTCTCTGTTGCTATTTGGGGTCTGTTGAAAACTCCCAATAAAATGACTGCTGCTTTCCTTTTTCTGACTTCCACCAATACTGACTCTGTGGACAAACCATCTTCGATGACCTCCCTTTTCTGTAGCTGTGATAATATCCCTGACGAGCAATGCCACTTCCCTCCACCTCTTTTATGTCCCCTTCTATTCCTTTTGAAACATCTGAACCCTTGAACATCCAGCAACCATTCCTGCCCCTGTGATATCCAAGTCTCTGCAATGATCACAACATCATATTTCAAGTAGTGGACAAGATGTTTCCACTAGTAGGAGAGGCTAAGACATGAGTGCACAGCCCAGAGTCGAAGGGACAACCCTTTAGAAATAAGGCAAGGAGGAATTTCTTCAGTTACAGGATGGTGAATCTGTGGAACTCATTGTTGCAGGAAGTCAAGTCACTAAATGTCTTTAAGACAGAGAGAGATAGGTTCTTGGTTAGTAAGAGGATCAAGGGTGATGGAGACAAGGCAGGAAAATGGGGTTGAGAATCGTAACAGCCATGATCAAATGGCCCTAATTCTGCTCCTATACCTGGACTCTTTTGAAGAGAAAACTCAGAAAATAAATAAAAAATTTAAACCTATTTGGCAGAGTGCAGTTAATTATCTGTTTTAAGATGGTCAGAACTGAAAAGACATCAGCAGTGTATCTAGGACAGGCTTCCAGATGGTTACTGCAGTGACCCTGTCCATCATCTACAAGGCATAAGACAGGAACGCAATGGAATACTCTCTACTTGCCTTAGCGAGTAACAGCTCCAACAATACAAGAAGCTCAACACAATATATTTGGAGTCAGGAAGTTTCAACAAAACCTTTTGGATGAAATTTTGTGATAATCATGGATCAAAACCCCTAATTGGATAAGCCATAATTGGCAGCGGGCTCTAATATAAAGTGCTTAAAATTACAAGTTAGAACACCATCCAGGAGGGCAAATAGCAAATGCAGATACATTGAGCTGCCTCCCATTAATGGTCTGTAATGGTATTAAATTTTCTGGACACACTCCCAGTCAGAGCTGACAATATCAGCCTGGTGATGATGGGTGAAACTAAAGGGCCATCACAACAAGAATTGAAACTTTTATGGACCTGGAAATACCAGCACACTGCAGAGGATGCCATATTGTTATGGGGAGCAAGAGTGATTGTCTCGAGCAAATGTCCCCAACAAATACCAGCTGAATTTCACCCAGGCCATCCAGAGGGCTCTAAAAAGAATATGCTGGCGAGAAGTTATGTCTGGTGGCCAGGCCTGGATGCAGGTATAACTGCATTGGTGGAGCAGTACCCAGAGTGCCAACAGGGACAAAAATTACCACCTGCAGCTTCCTCACATCTGTCATTTATTCAGGTCCTTTCATGGGTTCAATGTTCTTAGTCTTTGTAGACACCCACTTAAAGTGGTTGAACATGCAGAGCTTCCATTTGCCAAACACTGGTATGGCAATAGAAGAACTTTGTGCTTCCTTTTCAATACATCAAGTCCTGGTCACAGATAATGGACCATTGCTTACAAACAGAGAATTCGGACATTTCCTAGAGTTGAATGGGATTTGATATACGAGGACAGCTGCATATCACACATCATCCAATGGCCTGCCAGAAACAGCAGTCCAAACTTTGAAGGATGGCTTGTCCAGTCTTGCCTTGCTAGATAGCAAGCTGGCACAGTTCTTATTTGATTATAGGGCCACCCCACCAATAGCACTGGTAGAGTTGCTAATGTATAGGAGACTCTGCACCAGTTAAGTCTGATCAGCAATGTTGTTGGGGGGCTGGGGGGCCCAAAAGGTTGCTGGAACTCATGGGTTCACTGTCTCCACCAAGTGTCGACGAGTCCTTTGAATCAGAGATGGACATGATTGACATAGCTGCTTCAATGCCTTTGCTGTTGGAAGAGGAGAATGAAATTTAACTGAGGCACTTCTGCTCAAGAGGTGACCTTCTATGCATTGTATGTCACCTGTATCAAAGTTAGAGAAGCGTGACCTTATGCTAAAATGCCCAGGAATCTCATCAAGAGAAAGGATCAGTCGATGTCCTCAAACTCAGAGGGGAAGGGATATAGCGATTATAAAGAGGTCAGTCTCACAGAATACGAAATCCCGAATTGGACCAGATGAACAGCCCCAATCAAGGAGCTCTGGCTGACAGACAAAAATGGGAGTGTCAGAGGTATTGATTCTTGAATCTGACTCTGAATGAGTCAAGGATTACTCATGTGTAAATAAAGAGTGACTTGGTGACAGGATACCAGCTTCTACGGAGTTACTTCACAGCTCACCATCATTTAATCATGCTTGTATTTCCACACATGCTTTCGTGAACCAATTCTCATTTCTTATGTTTCTTTTATGGAACAGTCCAACAAGGAGAAATTCCTTTAGGATACTTTCATTAACTCAAAAGCTGGTGTTAAAAAAAAATGAACACTATTATTCTGAGCCAAAAGGAAGCTACACACTTCAAGAGAAGACACTTTTGGCACACCTGCCTTCATTGTTCAGAATATTGAGTATAGGAATTGGAATGTTATGTTGCAACTATAGAGAACATTGATGAGGCCACAAATGTAGAAATTGATGGAAAAGCACAGTGGGTCTGGCAGCATCTGTGGAGAAAAAACAGAGTTAACATTTCAGGTCAAAACTGACCCTTCCTCAGAGTAGAGGTTTCTCTCCACAAATGCTGTCAAGCCTGTTGAGATTTTTCAATGCCCATTTTTTGACTCTTATTTACAGCATTTGCAGCTCTTTCAGTTTTTATTGATGAGGCCACTTCTAGAATATTGCATACAATTCTGGTCATACTTCTCTCAGAT
This sequence comes from Hemiscyllium ocellatum, assembly GCF_020745735.1. NCBI lineage: Eukaryota > Metazoa > Chordata > Chondrichthyes > Orectolobiformes > Hemiscylliidae > Hemiscyllium > Hemiscyllium ocellatum. The sequence continues at coordinate 114,505,088 of NC_083410.1, read as the reverse complement.
TATTGTTAAAACTTGAAAGGATGCAGAAAAGACCTACAAGGATGTTGCTGGGACTGGATTGTTTGAGTCAGAGGGAGATACTGAATTAGCTGAGACATTTTTCCTTAGAGTGTCAGAGGCTGAGGGGTGACATTATAGAGGTTTATAAAATCATGAAGGGCAAGGACAGGGTAAATAGCCAAAGTATTTTTCCTTGGATATGGGATGTCCAAAAACTAGAGGGTATAGGTTTAAGCTAAGAGGGGAAAGAGTTTAAAAGGGCCTCAGAGAACTACTTTATCACAGAGAGGGTGGTGCATGTATAAAACAAACTGCCAGAGAAATTGCTGGAGATGGGTACAATTACAACATTCAAAAGATCAGGATGAGGATGAGTTGGACAAATGGGTCTGTTTTCGATGCTTCATGACTCTATAACACAGCCTCATGTCTGAGACATTTCAGTCTTTCCATGTAGAATAAACAATCAGGTTTTTAAATCATGACAGCTTTCAAACTTACTCTTGAAAACAGATGATAGACAAAATTATGTAAACTCATTCTTAATTTGCCGATACATCTTTCTTAGGTCAAACAAATATTCCACATTTGTAATTTGAGAGTTTGTCATCTTTTTCAAACTTTCTTGGTTTTAATAAGTTCCAAGTACTCTGATCCATAGTTCATTAATCCCCTCAACCTTTCCAGTTATTACTGGAATGTTAGATTACTGTGCAAAACATATTTACATCTGAGCTCTTTAAATTTTATAGGATTGAGCAAAAATCCCCCTGTTCTGAAATACTGGACAAAGTTTTGGATTTTCTAGATTAACTTTTAAAAGTAAAAAGACAGCTGGTCTATGGGAAAATACACAGTCACAGAGATAGCTGTCTAAAAGCCTTATTCAACTTGAAACTCCAATTCACACCTCAACACTAACAGAACAATCATAAGAAAGTGAGGACGGCAGGTGCTGGTGGTCAGAGTCAAAAGGTGTGGTGCTGAAACAGCACCGCCGGTCAGACAGCATCCGAGGAGCAGGAGAGTTGACTTTTTGAGCATAAACTCTTCACCAGGATAGTGAGTTTATGCTCTAAATGTTGATTCTCTTGCTCCTCAGATGCTGCCTGACTGGCTGTGCTTTTACAGCACCACATTTTTTGACTCTAACAGAATACTCAACCAGGCCCAACACTATCTCAACCCAGACCCAGACTGACTAGAGCTTCGACAGATATCAGATATTCAACTTCAACCAATATTCAGGCACAGTAATACTAGACATTCCACTTAATCAAAATACATTCTCACCAACTCTAAAATATCAGGAAGCCAACTGACCTCAGAAGGCAACATTAGTAACACAATGCTGAAAATATGTTGCTGGAAAAGCGCAGCAGGTCAGGCAGCATCCAAGGAACCCCACAATCCTTCTGTACATCAGGGATGTACAGGTTCCGGTCATTAACTATATACTTTTCCTTGACATTTTACCTCCCAAAATGCAGCATCTCACACTTACCCATAATAAACTCTATCTGTCATTTCTCCACCCATATCTGCAACTGATCTGTATCTCACTGTATTCTTTGACAAACTTCTATACTATTCACAACTCCACCAATCGTTGCATTGTTTTCAAACTTACTAACCCACCCACCTACATTTTCATCCAAGTCATTTATATATATCACAAACAGCAGCGGTCTCAGTGGATCTCTGTGGAACACCATTAGTCATGGACCATCAGCCAGAAAAACACCCTTCCACGACTACCCTTGCCTTCCATGGAAAGTCAATTCTGAATCTACGCAGCCAAGTCACTGTGAATCTCATGTATCTTAATCTTCTGAATGCCGAAAGCCTGACTAAAACAATGTAGACAACAACCACTGCCCTACCCTCATCAATCATCTTTCTAACCTCTGTGAAAAATTCAAGTTAGGAAGACATGATTTGCCCGGTGAAAACAATGCTGACTGCCCCTATTTAGGCCATGCTTTTCCAAATGTGCGTAAATCCTATCCCTAAGAATTCTCTCCAATAGCTTTCCAACCAATGATGTGAGACTCACCTGTCTATATTTTCTTCACTATCTCCATTTCCCTTCTTGAACAGAGGTAAACTATTACCTACTCGCTAGTCCTCTAGGACCTCTCCAGAGGCTAGCGAGAATACAAATATCTTAGTCAAGGCCATAGCAATCTTCTCTCTTGTCCCTCTTAATACAAGATACCCAATTCCACTTGTTTCTTGATCTCAAAATGCCCTAGTATACTAGCATGCTCCACACTAATCTCACTAGCCTCCATATCCTTCTCCTGGCTTAATACGAATGTAAAGCACTCATTTGGGATCCTGTACCCATTCTCTGTATCAAGCACAAATTCTCTCCTTGATCCTTTAGTGGTATTAACATCTCCCTAGTTATCCTCTTGTTTTTAACGTATATATCAAATGCCTTGAGACTTTCTTTAACTCTACATACTAAGGTCCTTTCATAGCCCATTCTTGCTCTCTTAATCCCCACTTGTGCTCTCTTAATTCCTGCCTTGAGTTCTTTCCTGCATTTTTTATATTCCTCACAGGCCATGTCCGATTTTAGCTTCCTAAAACTTACATATGCTTCTTTTTCCCTTTTGACGAAGTTCACAACCTCCCTTGTTATCCAAAAGTCCCTTATCTTGTCATCTTTGTCCTTCTTACTGGAATATACCAGTTTTGAATTCTGATTAGTAGGTCTTCATACAATTCTCACATCTCAAATGTGGACTTGCTCGATAACAGCTCCACCCAATTAACACTTCCTAGCTTCTGCCTAATACTTAGGTAAATTGCCCATCCACAATTTAGCACCCTCCTGCAAGGTCCTGACATATCCTTATTCACAACCATCTTAAATCTTGAGGAGTTGTGATCACTGTGCTTAAGAATTTTCTAATATTTCAAAACATCATTCCAAAACAAAGTAAAATCATCCTCATTGCACAGAATTAATACAAAAAAGTAGAAATTGAGGACTTCCGTCCTTGAACACCACCCCTCCAACCGCAACAAGGACAGAACCCCCGGTCCTCACCTTTCACCCCACTAATCTCTGGATACAGGGCATCATCCTCCAACACTTACAGTCAGATCCCACACCAGGATATATTTCCCTCCCCAGCCCTATCTGCATTCCACAGAGACCATTCCCTCCACAACTCCCTTGTTAGGTCCATGCACCGTTCCCCCCCCCCCCCCCCAACCCACACTCCACTCCTGACACCTTCCCTTGCCACTGCCCCCACACCTCACCTCATCTCTCACCTCTGTCTAAAGCCTCAATGGATCCTTCGACATCCAGTAGATATTTTCCTGTACCTCCAAACAGCTAATCTACTGTGTCCATTGCTCTTAATGTGGTCTCCTCTACATTGGGGAGACAGAATGCCAACGTGCGCAATGTTTAAGAGAACATCCCTGGGACACACCAAACAACTCCACCACCCTGTGGCCTAACACTTCAACGCCCCCTCCCACTCTGCCAAGGAATTGCAACTGGGCCTCTTCCATCGCCAAACTCCTACCACTCGACTCCTGGAGGAAGAACGCCTCATCAACCGCCTTGGGACCCTCCAACCACATGGCATCAATATCGATTTCACCAGTTTCCTCATTTCCCCTCGCCCCATCTGATCCTAGATTCAACCCTCCAACTTGGCACCGCCCTCTTGAACCATCCCACCTATCCATTCCACTCTCTGCTCTGACCTAACACCATTACCCCTGACCTGCATCTACCTATCGCCTTCCCAGCTACCTTCCTCCAGCCCCAATCACCCCCCCTTCTATTTATCTCTCAGCTCCCTTCCCCAACCCCACATTCCTGATGAAGGGCTTATACCCAAAATGTCAATTCTCAGGATGCATTAATATAAGAAAACTTACTTGATGTAATATGGCACTTTATTGTTGTGTGATACAGCTCTCTGCCAAGGCAACTGAACGGAGGCTAAAGAAATGAAAATAGAGGATTATAATTAAAAAATGCCAAGTGTATACAAAGGGCACCCAGTTGTTATTATAATGCACACCTTAACTGCCTGAGGACACAACTTAATTTTTATACTGAATGTAAACAGTAAAACAAATCAGCGTAGAATTTTGCTGAGGTCATAAATTTATTAATAATCCAGTAGCACAACTAACAGTACTTCACTCGAATTGTAGACTGCATGGTTTACTTTTACATTTACATTCACGCACACACTTAAAATCTTCATGATTTGGAGGTGCCGGTGTTGGACTGGAGTGTAAAAAGTTAAAAATAAGCACTAGCTTTCGGAGCGCTGCTCCTTCATCAGGTGGTTGTGGAATATAGGATCTTAAAATCTTCAAATATTCTTCAATATTACTATACAAAATTAAAATACACCAAAATGGAGGCACTATATTTTTGCAAGTGTGACTTACTAGAAAGAAAGTGTTGTGATGAAGGACCAAAATCCCGGTATGCCTCTTGTAATTGCTTGATCCGATCTTCAACAGCAACCTAAATTTAAAAAAGGAGCCAAAATTGGTGCATTCCCTTTACAACTACAGTAGCAAAGGAAGTTGTACCTCTTTGATCTCAATGAATAAGTTGTTGTTAATATTGATAGAATCATAAAATGGTTGTGGCACGGGGTAATGAAGGCTGATTTGAAGAAAGGGGAAATAAGTTGTTATTAAAAAGGAAGAGGTGTTGTGAGTCTTAGAAAGTATGAAGATAGATAAGTCCCTGGGTTCTGATGACATTTATCCCAGAATATTGTGGGAGGCAAAAGAAAAATTGCTGGAGCATTGACAGACATCTCTGTATTCTCTTTGGCCACAGTTGAAGTCCCAGGACTGGAGAACAGCCAATGTCGTCCTATTGTTTAAGAAGGATAGCAGGGATAATCCAGGAAATTACAGGCCTATGAGCCTCACATTGGTGGTAGGGAAATTACTCAAAAAGATTCTCAGAGACAAGATCTACATGTATTCAGAAGCAAATGGAGTAATTAACAGACAGCATGGCCTTGTATGGGGAAAGTCATGCCTAACTAACTTGACTGAGTTTTTTTGAGGAGGCATCGAAGATGATTGATGAGGGAAATGTGGTTGATGTTGTCCACATGGACTTCAGTAAAGCCTTTCACAAGGTCCCTCATGGCAGACTGGTTCAAAATGTGAAGTCACGTCGTATCGGGGTGAGCAAGATGGATACAGAACTGGCTTAGTCGTGGGAGACAGAAGACAACAGTGGAAGGTTGTTTTTTGGAATGGTGGGTGTGACTAGAGGTATTCCATTGGGATCAATGCTAGGACCTCTGCTGTTCATGGTCTACGTAAATGATGTGGAGGAAAACATGACTGGTCTAATTAGTAAGTTTTGGACAATACAAAGATTGGTGGAGTTGCGGATAGTGAGGAGGATTGTCAGAGAATATAGCAGGATATAGATCAGTTGGAGACATGGGCGGAAAAATGGCAGATGGATCTTAATTGGAACAAACATGAGGTCATGCACTTTGGAAGGTCAATTATAGGTGGAAATTATACAATTAATGGCAGAACTCTTTGGAGTATTGATATGAAGAGGAATCTGGGTGTACAGATCACTGAAGGTAGCAGTACAGGTAGATAAGTTAGTCAAAAAGACTTATGGCATGCTTGCCATCACTGGAAGGGGCTTTGAGAATAAGGATAGGCAAGTTATGCTGCAGTGTTCTAGAACTTTAGTTAAGCCATGCTTGAAACATTGCATACAGTTCTGGTCACCACACGACCAGAGGGTACAGAAAAGAATGACCAGGATGTTGTCTGGTATGGGGGACTTTTAGCTATGAAGAGAGGGTGGATAGACTGGGTTTATTTTGACTGGAACCCAGGAGGTTGAAGAGTGACCTTCTAGAAGTTTATAAGATTACGAGTGAATGGATATAGTGGAAAATATGAGATTTTTTTCCCTCAGGGTGGAGAGGGCAATTACCAGGGGACACAGGTGGGGGTCGGGGGGGGGGGGGGGTGAAGTGGAGGAGGAGTTTGAAAGAGGTGTGCAAGGCAAATTCTTCACACAAAGAGTGGTGAATGCCTGGAATATGCTGCCAGAGGTGATGGTAGTGGAACAGACATAAGAGCTGCATTCAAGAAACACCTGGACCAATACAGGGAATAGAGGAAGGGAATAGACTGATGCAGACTCTAAGTGAAGATGGTTTTAGTATGGAAGGGAAAAATGTGTCGGTGCAGGCTTGGAGGGTCGGTGGGTGTGTTCCTGTGCTGTACTGTTCTTTGTTCTCAGTTTAGATTCTGGTACCTATCTGCCTTTATGTCTCCCAGACCAATATCCCTAGAAATGAAGCACTGGACATGCAAGACCTGTTGCAATGGGTGGGCCACATTGTTCATATGGCGGACACAATATTCCTCAAATAAGTGCTCTACTCCAAGCTCCACAAAGTTAAGCAATCTCTAGCAGGGTATAAGAAGCACCACTAGGACATCCTGAAAGCCTCCCTAAACAAATGCATCACTTTCACTGATATGAGAAAATTGCTTGCCCTAGAATATACAAACTGAAGAAGCAACTATGAAGATATCAAACACTTCAAAAGTTGAGTAGAGCACATGGAGGCAAAGCACAAGCTTCAGAAAGAATGCACAAAATCCAGAGTTTCCAATCCACCTGCCTCATGACCTGCGGCAGAATCTGCAGCTCCATGACTGAAGTGCTCAGCTCCCCCACTAACAATAGCATACAAAATAAGATATATGTACTTGTGGCGCATGTTGAAATTGCAGGTATGATGTGGTGGGCATCATGGAGATGTGGCTGCAAAGGGATCAGGACTGGGAGCTAAATATCCAAAAGTATACATCCTATCAAGAAGACAGGCAGGTGGCGGAGAGGGTGGGATTGTCTTGGTAGTAAAAAATGAAATTGAGTAAGTATCAATAAACGATGTAGGGTCAGATGATGTAGAATCTGTGAATGCCGAGTTGAGGAACCACAAAGGGACCAAAATACCATAATGTGAGTTATCTAGAGGCCTCCAAAAAGTAGTCAGAACTTGGGGCATAAGATACACTGGGAGATAGAAAAAGTGTATAAAAAAGGCAAGTTTAGTGATCATGGGAGCTTACAATATGCAGCTGGACTGGGAAAATCAGTTTGGTAGTAGATTGCAAGAAAAGGAATTTGTGAAATGTCTATGAGATGGCCTTCTGGTGGAGCCCACTAGGGAACAGGCAATACTGGATTTAGTGTTGTGCAATGAGGCTGACGTGATCAGTGAGCTTAAGGTGAAGGACTCCTGAGGAGGCAGCGATCATAGTATGGTAGAATTTACTCTGCAAATTGAGAGGAAGAAGATAGAAGCACATGTAACAGTATTACAGTTGAGTAAAGGCAACTGCAGAGGCATGAGGGAGAAGCGGATCAGAATTGACTAGGAAAGGAGTCTAGCAGGAAAGACAGGGCTACAGCAATAGCAAGGGTTTCTGGGAGAAGGCGCTGGAAAAACTGAAAGGTCTGAAAATGGATAAATCACCTGGACCAGATGGGCTACACCCAAGAGTTCTGAAGGAGATAGCTGAAGAGATGTACTGGAAGCTTTAGTAGTGATCGTTCAGGTATCACTGGAGTCAGGGAGGGTCCCAGAGGACTGAAAGATGGTTAAAGCACCCATTTCCCTCTTTTAAGATGCCTTAAAAGAGGTCATGCTTCACAAACCTTATTCAGGTCATGCCTCACAAATCGCATTGAGTTCTTTGAGGAGGTGACAAGACAGGTCGAGCAGTGGGTGTGGCGTTTATGGACTTCTGCAAGGCATTTGATAAGGTTCCCCATGGTAGGCTCATTCATAAAGTCAGGAAATATAGGATACAGGGAGATTTGGCTATCTGGATTGAGAATTGCTTGGCTGACAAAAGGCAGAGTGTGGTTGTAGATGGAAAGTATTCTTCCTGGAGGTCAGTGTTGAGTGGGGTCTCGCAGGGCTATGTTCTTGGGCCTCTGCTCTTTGTAGTTTTCATAAATGACTTGGATGAGGAGGTTGAGGGGTGGGTTAGTAAATTTGCAGATGACACAAAGGTTAGAGGTGCCGCTGATAGTATCGAGGGCTAATGCAGGCTGTAGCGCAACATAGCCAGGATGCAGAGCTGGGCTGAGAAATGGCAGATGGAGTTCAATCTGGATAAATGCGAAGTGATGCATTTTGGAAGGTTGAACCTGAATGCTGAATATAGGATTAAACACAAGATTCTTGGCAATGTGGAGAAACAGAGGGATCTGGGTGTGCAAGTACATAGATCGCTCAAAGCTGCCACCGAAGTCGATAGGGTTGTTAAGAAAGCATATGGTGTTTTAGCTTTCAGTAACAGGGGGATCGAGTTTAAGAGCCGCGAGGTTTTGCTACAATTCTACAAGTCCCTGGTGAGACCACACTTGGAATATTGTGTCTAGTTCTGGTCGCCCTACTATAGGAAAGATACAGAGGCTTAGGAGAGGGTGCAAAGAAGGTTGACCAGGATGCTGCCTGGAATGGAGGGCTTGCTTTATGAAGAAAGGTTGAATAAGCCTGGACTACTCTTTCTGAAAGGAAGGAGGAAGAGAGGAGACCTGATAAGGTATACAAGATAATGAGAGGTGAACAGATAGAGTCAATAGCCAGAGACTTTTCCCCAGGACAGGATTGACTGGTACGAGGGGTCATAGTTTTAAGATATTAGGAGAAAGGTGTAGAGGAGATGTCAGAGGTAGGTTCTTTACGCAGAGAGTTGTGAATGCATGGAATGCATTGCCAGTGGTGGTGGTGGAAGCAGAGTCATTAGGGACATTTAAGTGACTGCTGGACATGCACATGGATAGCAGTGAGTTGAGAGGTGCATAGGTTAAGTTATTATATTTTACATTAGGAGTAAACCTCGACACAACATCATGGGCCTAAGGGCCTGTTCTGTGCTGTACTTTTCTATGTTCTATGTTCTAAAAGATGGGAAATTATAGGCCAATTAGCCTGACTACAGTCGTTGGTAAGATTTTGGAGTCCATTGTGAAGAATGAGGTTTCTGAATACTTGAAAGTGCATGGTAAAATAGGGAAAAGTCAGCATGGTTTCATCAAGGGGAGGTCATGCAAATCTGTTAGAATTCTTTGAGGAGATAATGAGTAGGTTAGACCAAGGAGAGTCAATGAATGCCAAAAGGCCTTTTATAAATTGCCACACAGGAGGATGCTGACTAAGATGGTGTTAGAGGCAAGGTACTAGCATGGGCAGAAGATTGGCAGAGAATGGGCATAAAAGGGTCCTTCTCAGAATGGCAGCTGGTGACAAGTGGTGTTCCGCAAGGCTCAGTGTTGGGACTTTTCACTTTATACATGAATGATATAGATGAAGGAACAGAGGGCATTCTGGCTATGTTTGCAGATGATACAAAAATAATTAGAGAGGCTGGTAGTATTGATGAGGCAGGAGGCTGCAGAAAGATTTAGACAGGTTAGGAGAGTGGGCAAAGAAGTGGAAGACGAAATTCCACATGGGAAAGTGGGAGGTCATGAACTTTGGTAGGAAGACTAGAGACGTGGACTATTTTCGACATGGGGGACAAAATTCAGAAATCTGAAGTGGAAAGTTGGGAGTCCTAGTCCAGGTTTCTCCGAAGGTTAGCTTGCAGATTGAGTCAGTAAATTAGATTCAAAGAAATAAGATTCCCAGAGTGTGGAAACAGGCCCTTTGACCAAACAGGTCCACACCGACCCTCCGAAGAGAAACCCACCCAGAGCCGTTCCCCTCTGACTAAAGCACCTAACACTATGGGCAAATTTAGAATGGCCAATTCACCTGACCTGCACATCTTTGGATTGTGGGAGGAAACCAGAGCACCTGAAGGAAACCCATGCAGACATGGGGAGAATGTGCAAACTCCAGACAGTCACCCAAGGCTGGGTCTCTGGCACTATGAGGCAGCAGTGCTAACCACTGAGCCACCGTGCTGCCAGTAGTTAGTAAGGCAAATACAAAATTGTCGTTTATCTCAAAAGGTCTAGAATATGAAGGCAAGGATGTACTTCTGAGGCCTTTCAAGGCTCTGGTCAGACCACATTAAAAGTATTGTGAGCAATCTTGGGGCTCATACCCCGAAGGAAGGATGGATGTATTGGCACTGGAGCGGTACAGAGGAGAATCACGAGAATGATTCCAGGAATGAAAGGCTTAACCTATGAAGATTCGTTTGAGGATTCTGGGTCTATACTTGATGGTGTTCAGAAGGATGAGGGGGGGGATCTGATTGAGGCATACAGAATACTGAATGGCCTGGACAGAGTAGATGTCGGGAAGATGTTTCCATTGCCAGGAGAGACAAGGGCCTGACGGCACAGCCTTAGAGTAAAGGGAAGACTCTTTAGAACGGAGATAAAGAGAAACCTCTTTAGCCATAGAGTGGTGAATCTGTGGAATTCATTGCTACAAAACGCTGTGGAGGCCATGTCATTGAGTATACTTAAAACAGAGATAGATAAATTCTTGATTGCCAAGGGGTCAAAGGTTATGGGGAGAAAGCAGGAAAATGGGGTTGAGAAACCTATCAGCCATAACTGAATGGCAGAGCAGACTTGATGGGCCGAACAGCCTAATTTCTGTACCTATGTTTTATGGTCTAATATCAAATATCCAAGCAACAAAACTGTTCGGGACCCTGAAACAAATTGTGACCACAAAAGTGACCTCCCGTGCCTCCACGCTTGAATGCAACAGCAACATTCAGGATGTTCCAGAGGCACAGAGCCAAAAGGCAACCTGCAGTAGGACAAGCAGCACAGTGATGTCAGGGACTACAAGCAATAATGATGAGTGATGAACATGAACCATCTGAAAAGAAACCAGAAATATACAACTTTCCCACAGAATGGGAAAATGAATTTCTGTTCATAACCACAAACGTTAAGAGCATTTGCCTTGTATGTCACTGAAGCACATCGATAAGTTAAAAGGGGAAGTTGGAACGAAAGGGTTCCAAAGATGCGTAGACATTTCAAGGATAGCTTCCCCTTGAAGGACATGCTTCAGATAAAAATATTGATGAGCTGAAGGCCGCATAAAAGCTCAAGTCATTTTTCCAAAGCTGCAGCAAAAGCATATATTCATATTTGCCATCTTCAGATAAAACACAAGAAATCATTCACAGATAGTGCAGTAATTAAAGAAGCAATGACTGCAGTTGTAGCTTCTTTATTCAGAGAATTTAAGAACAATAAGAAATAAGAACAGCAATCCAGTACGTCCCTTGGTACACCCACGGTTGAAAGACGAACAGAATCTTTATCCAAATATGCCTTTCAGCAAGTACAGCAGGATGTGAAGGACTGTGAATGCTTCCCAATGAAATTTGATAAACGCACTGACATCGCTAACACAGCTGAGACAATTGTTTGTGTGTGTATGGTCATCAAGGACACAACAACTGAAAGAGATCTTCTCAACTTTTGACACATAGAACAAGGGCTGAGGATATCTACAGTTAATACAAAGCATATGTGCTTTAGGAAAAACATTCCTATCAAGGTAGAACATTACAGTGCAGTACAGGCCTTTCGGCCATTGATGTTGCTCCAACCTGAAGCCCATCTATCCTATATGATTCCATTATAGACAATAGGTGCATGAGTAGGCCATTCAGCCCTTCTAGCCTGCACCACCATTCAATATGATCATTGCTGATCATTCCTAATCAGTATCCTCTTCCTGCCTTATCTCCATAACCCTTGATTCCACTATCTTTGAGAGCTCTATCCAACTCTTTCTTAAATGAATCCAGAGACTGGGCCTCCACTGCCCTCTGGGGCAGAGCATTCCACACAGCCACCACTCTCTGGGTGAAGAAGTTTCTCCTCATCTCTGTCCTAAGATATCATCCATATGTTTATTCAATGACCATTTACATCCCCTTAACGTTGGTGAGTTTACTACCGTTGCAGGCAGGGTGTTCCCTCACACTTACTACTCTCTGAGTGAAAAGACTACCTCTGACATCTGTCCAATGTCTATCACCCCTCAATTTAAAGATATCTCCCCTCGTGCGAGCCATCATCATCCGAGGGAAAAGGTTCTCAATATCTAATCCTCTGATTATCTTGTGTGTCTCTATTAAGTCACCTTTCAACCTTTTCTTTATTAAAAACAGCTTCAAGTCCCTCATCCTTTCCTCATAAGACCTACCCTCCATACCAGGCAATGTCTTGGTAGATCTCCTCAAGCAATCTACCAAAGCTTCCACATCTTTCCGATAATGCGGTCACCAGAACTGTATGCAATTATCCAAGTGCGGCTGCACCAGTTTTGTACAGCTGCAACATGACTTCATGGTTAAGAAACTCAATCCCTCGACCAATGAAAGTTAATACACTTAACAACTCTATCAACCTGGGTGGCAGCTTTAAAAATCTATACGTATGGACACCGAGATCTCTCTGCTCATCCACACTGCCAAGAATCTTACCATGAGCCCAGTATTCTGTTACTCCTTACTCCTTCCAAAGTGAATCACCTCACGTTTCTGCATTAAACTCCATTTGCCACCTCTCACCCCAGCTCTGCAGTTTATCTATGTCCCTCTGCAACCTGCAACATCCTTCCGCACTGCCCACAATTCCACCTCAGTGTCATCCACAAATTTACTAACCCATCTTTCTGCGCCCTCATCCAGATCATTTATGAAAATGACAAACAGCAGTGGACCCAAAACAGATCCTTGCAGTGCACCACAAGTAACTGAACTCCAGAATGAACATTTCCCATCAACCACCACCCCATCTTCATTCATCTAGCCAATTTTTGATCCAAACCGCTAAATCAGCCTCAATCCCATGCCTCCATATTTTCTGCAATCATCTACAGTGAGGAACCGTATCAAAGGCCTTACTGAAATCTATATACATCACATCAACTGCTTTTCCCTTATCCAACTGTTTAGTCACCTTTTCAAAGAACTCAATAATGTATGTAAGGCACAACCTACCCTTCACAAAAATGTGTTGACTATCCGTATTCAAATTATTCCTTTCTAGGTGATTATAAATTCCATATTTTATGATCCTTTCTAACACTTTACCCACAACTGAAGTAAGTTTCACTGGTCTATAATTACCAGGATTGTCTCTACTCCCCTTCTTGAACAAGGGGACAACATTTACTATCTTCCAGTCTTCTGGCACTATTCCTGTGGACAATGCTGACATAAACATCAAAGCCAAAGGCTCTGCAATCTCCTCCCTGGCTTCCCAGAGAATCAGAGGATAAATCCCCATCCAGTCAAGGGGCCTCATTTATTTTTACTTTCCAGAATTGCTAACACCTCCTCCTTATGAACCTCAATCCTGTCTAGTCTAATAGCCTGTATCTCAATATTCTCCTTAACAACATTGTCTTTTCTCAGTGTGAATACTGTTGAAGGATATTCATTTAGCACCTCTCCTATCTCCTCGGACTCCATGCACAATTTCCCACTACTGTCCCTGATTGACCCTAATCTTACTCTAGTCATTCTGTTATTCCTGATATCCCTATAGAAAGTTTTCGGGTTCTCCTTAATCCTACCTGCCAAAGACTTCACATGTCCTGTCCTGGCTCTTCCTAGCTCTCTCTTTAGGTCCTCCTTGGCTAACTTATAACTCTCAAGCGCCCTAACTGGGCCTTCGCGTCTCATCTTTACATAAGCCTCCTTCTTTCTCTTGACATGAGATTCAACTTCTTTAGTAAACCACGGTTCGCTTGCTTGACCACTTCCTCCCTGCCTGACAGGTACATAGTTATCAAGGACACACAGTAGCTGTTCCCAGAACAAGCTCCACATTTCAGCTGCGCTCATCCCCGGCGATTTCCTTCCCCATCCTATGCATCTTGCCTAATCACATCATAATTACTTTTCCCCAGCTATAACTCTTGTCCTGCAGTATATACCTACCCTCTTCTATAGCTAACGTACACATAACCAAATTGTGGTCACTATCACCAGCATGCTCACCTACCCCCAAATCTAACACTGGCCTGGTTCATTACCCTGTACCATACAGTCATAGAAATGTACAGCACGGAAACAGACTCTTCGGTCCAACTCATCCATGCTGACCAGTTATCCCAACTCAAGCTAGTCCCTCCTGCCAGCATCCGGCCCATATCTTTCCAAACCCAAACTATTCATATACCCATCCAAATGTCTTTTAAACGTTGCAATTATACTAGCCTCCACCACTTCCTCTGGCAGCTCATTCCATGCACGTACCACACTCTGCATGAAAAAGTTGTCCTTTAGGTCCCTTTTATAGCTTTCCCCTCCCACCCTAAACCTATGCCCTTTAGTTCTGGACTGCCCGACCCCAGGGAAAAGACTTTGTCTATCTACCCTATCCATGCCCCTCATAATTTTGTAAACCTCTATAATGTCACCCCTCAGCCTCCGACGCTCCAGGGAAAACAGCCCCAGCGCCTTTTCAGCCTCTCCCTATAGCTCAAATCCTCCAACCTATGCAAGTTCCTTGTAAATCTTTTCTGAACCCTTTCAAGTTTCACAACATCTTTCCAAAAGGAAGACGACCAGAACTACACGCAATATTCCAACAGTGGACTAACCAATGTCCTGTACAGCTGCCACATGACCTCCCAACGCCTGTACTCAATACTCTGACCAATAAAGGTTTGCATACCAAAAGCCTTCTCCACTATCCTATTTACCTGCACTCCAAGGTCTCTTTGTTCAGCAACACTCCCAAGGACCTTACCATTAAGTGTATAAGTCCTGCTAAAATTTGCTTTCCCAAAATGCATGTCGCATTTATCTGAATTCAACTCCATCTGCCACTTCTCAGCCCATTGGCCTATCTGGTCAAGATCCTGTTGTAATCTGAGGTGACCTTCTTTGCTCTCCACTACACCTCCAATTTTGGTGTCATCTGCAAAGTTACTAACTACACCTCTTATGCTCTCATCCAAATCATTTATATAAATGACGGAAAGTCGAGGAACCAGCACCGATCCTTGTGGTACTCCATTGGTCACTGGTCTCCAGTCTGAAGAACAACTCTCCTCCGACACCACCCTCTGTCTTCTACCTTTGAGTCAGTTCTGTATCCAAATGGCTAGTTCTCCCTGTATTCCGTGAGATCTAACCTTGCTAACCAGGCTCCCATGGGGAACCTTGTCGAATGCCTTCCTGAAGTCCAGATAGATCACATCCACCGCTCTGCCCTCACTGATCCTCTTTGTTACTTCTTCAAAAAACTCAATCAATTCTGTGAGACATGATTTCCCATGCACAAGTCCATGTTGACTATCCCTAATCAGTTCTTGTCTTTCCAAATACATGTACATCCTGTCCTCAAGATTCCCTCCAACAACTTGCCCACAAGCGACATCAGGCTCACTGGTCTATAGTTCCCTGGCTTGTCTTTATAACTTTTCTTAAACAGTGGCCAACCTCCAGTCTTCTGGCACCTCAGCTGTGACTATCGATGATACAAATATCTCACTAAGAGGCCCAGCAATCACTTCCCGAGACCCCCACAGAGTTCTAGGGTACACCTGATCAGGTCCTGGGGATTTATCTTCCTTTGTGTGTTTCAAGACATCCAGTACTTCCTACTCTGTAATATGGATATTTTTCAAGATGTCACCATCTATTTCCCTACATTCTATATCTCCCATGTCCTTTTCCATAGTAAATACTGTTGCAAAATACTCATTTAGTATCTCCCCCATTTTCTGCGGCTCCACACATAGGCCACCTTGCTGATTTTTGAAAGGCCCTATTCTCTCCCTAGTTACCCTTTTGTCCTTAATGTATTTGTAAAAGTCCTTTGGATTCTCCTTAATTCTATTTGCCAAAGCTATCTCATGTCCCCTTTTTGCCCTCCCTGTTTCCCTCTTAATTACTCCTACTGCCTTTATACTCTCTAAGAATTCACTCGATCTATCCTGTCTACAGCTGACATATGCTTCCTCCTTTTTCTTACCAAATCCAATGTGGCCTCGTCTCATGTTGGCATATCTACATACTCTTCCTATTCCTTGGATGCTGCCTGACCTGCTGTGCTTTAACCAGCAACACATTTTCAACTGTGATCTCCAGCATCTGCAGACCTCATTTTTTTTTACCCGATATCTACATACTCTGTCAGGAAACCCTCATGCACACACTGGACAAAAACTGACCCATCTGAAGTATTCGAAATACATTTCCAGTCAATATTTGAAACTGGTTTCCATCACAAATGATGGTACACCAACCATGCTTGCCACCAATGTGGGCTTTGTTGAATTTTGCAGAAATGATTCTGATTTTGTCTGTTTTGGCAAACAAGTCTATAACCCACCAACAAAGATCAAAGTAATTACTTCATAATTTATTAAGGTTACACTAAGACACCAGCAGCTAATGCGAGAAGCAGAAATGAGTAGCTCTGGGACACGGTAAGACCATGTTTTCCAAAGTATAGGTCACAATCAACCAGTCGATTGCAGAATCTCTGATCATCAACATCGCCTGCCTGCCACATTCCCTCAGCTTTGTCGATCATCATGCCACTGTATAAATTTTGCTACCGGAAACTGCGTGACTAGGCAAAGGTGCGATTAGACATTAATGATCAAAGTTAAGGTGAATTGTGAAGATTGTAAGCTTGGTTTGAGCAAGAGCTACAAAGAACAAATCCTCCAACTTAATGTGAGGTAGCTAAGTCAAGGGGAGGTCCTGCAAGGATCTTTTGATCTGATGCCAGAAACTGTCACTTTTCTTAAACCGAGGAACGAAATGCGCAGTGAGTTGTCAATGTGAGGTGGCTTGACTTTAGGTTCCTTGCAGATGTAACATCAAAACTGAACAGGTTGAACTACAGGGAAAAGACAGAGATTTAGCAAATATAATGTGTGTCCATGCTTCAAATTCTGGTTTAGATTAGATTAGATTCTGCATAGTATTGAAACACGCCATTCGGTCTTACAAGTCCACACTGCCCCTCCAAAGAGAAACCCACCCAAACCCATTCCCCTACCCTATATTTACCCCTGACTAATGCACCTAACACTGTGGGCAATTTAGTATGGCTAATTCACCTGACCAGCACATCTTTGGATTGTAGGAGGAAACCGGAGCACCTGGAGGAAACCCACGCAGACACAGGGAGAATGTGCAAACTCCACACAGACAAGCGGGAATCGAACCCAGGATCCTGGTGCTGTGAGGCAGCAGTGCTAACTACTGAGCCACTGTGTCGCCCACCACAACGAACTAAACAAATCTGAATCCTCAGACAGATGGATGGAAATTATGCTACAATAAATCATCATGAACTATATTCAGGCCTTTCATGAAGCTTAATATTTTAAAAATTCATTTGTGGGACTTGGCCATCACTGGCTGGCCAGCATTGATAGGCCATCCCTATTTGCCCTTGAGAAGGTGGGGGTGAGCTGCCTTCTTAAATCGCTGCAGTGCACTTGTTGTGGGTTGACCCACAATGCCGGTAGGGAGAGAATTCCAGGATTTCGACTCAACGACTAGGAAGGAATGGTGGTATACTTCCAAGCCAGGGTGGTGCATGGCTTGGAGGGGAAATTGCAGGTGCTGGTGTTCCCAAGCACCTGCTGCCCTTGCCCTTCTGGGTGGAAGTGGTCGTGGGTTTGGAAGGTGCTGTCTAAGGAGCTTTGGTGAATTTCTGCAGTGCTTGTAGATGGCATACACTGCTACAACTGAGCGCCGGTGGTGGAGGGATTGAATGTTCGTGAATGTGGCAGGTTGCTTTGTCCTGGTTGGTGCCAAGCTTCTTGAGTATTTTTGGAGCTGCACTCATATAGGCAAGTGGGGAGTATTCCATCACACTCCTGACTTGTGTCTTGTAGATAGTGGATAGACTTTGGAATGTCAGGAGGTGAGTTACTTGCCGCAGTATCCCTAGTGTCTGACCTGCTCTTGTATCTATTGTGTTTATGTGGTGAGTTCAGTTTAGTTTTTGGTTAACGGTGACCCCCAGGTTGTTGACAATGGGGGATTCAGTGATAGTAATACCACTGAATATCAAGGGGTGGTGGTCAGAGCGTCCCTCATTGGTGATGGTCATTGTCTGACATTTGTGTGGCGTGAATGTTACTTGTCACTTGTTGGCCCAAGCCTGGATATAGCTCAGATATGGTTGCATTTGAACATGTACTGTTTCAGTATCTGAGGAGTCGCGAACACTGAACAATTATTAGCGAACATCCCCACTTTTGACCTTATGACAGAGGGAAGGTCATTGATGAAGCAGCTGAAGATTGTTGGGCCTAGGACACTCCCCTAAGGTACTCTTGCAGAGATGCCCTCGACCTGAGATGACCGACCTTCCACAACGACAATCATCTTCCTTTGTGTCAGGTATGACTCGAACCAGTGGATGTTTGCCCCTTGATACCCCATCGATTCCAGTTTTTCCAGGGGTCCTTGATGCCACACTCGGTCAAATGCGACCTTGAGTCAAGGGCTGTCACTCTCACCTCTGGAATTTAGCTGTTTTGCCCATGTTTGAATCAAGGCTGTAATGAGATCAGGAGCTGAGTGACCCTGGCAAAATCCAAACTGAGCATCACTGAGCAGGTTGTTGCTGAGCAGGTGCTGCTTGATAGCACTGTTGATGACCCCTTCCATCTCTTTACTGATGATGGGCAGTAGACTGATTGGGCAGTAATTGGCAGGGTTGGATTTGTCCTGCTTTGTGTGTACAGGACACACCTGGGCAATTTTCTATATTGTCAGGTAAGTGGCAGTGTTGTAATGGTACTGGAAGAGCTTGGCTAGGGGAGTGCCATGTTCTGGTGCACATGTCTTTAGTACTATTGCTGAAATGTAATCAGGGCCCATTGTCTTCGTAGTATCCAATGCCTCCAACTATTTCTCGACATCACGTAGAGTGAATCGAACTGGCTGAAGACCAGTATCTGTGATGATGGGGAACCACTGCAGAAGCCAGAGACGGATCATCCACTTGGCATTTCTGACTGAAGATTGTTATGAATGCATCAGCTTTATCTTTCGCACTGATGTGATGGGCTCCTCTATCATTGAGGATAGGGATATTTATGGAACAGTAAGTTCTTTAATTGTCCACCACCATTCACGACGGGATGTGGCAGGACTGCAAAGCTTAGATTTGAAACTCTGGTTGTGGGATTGGTCTATCACTTGCTGTCTTTGCCATTTGGCATGCAATTAGTCCTGTTTTTGACAACCGACAATAGTTTCATAGTTATCAGTCGACTCTTAATTCCAGATTTTGTTTTAATTGATTTCAAATTCCACAGTCTGCCATAGTGGGATTTGAACATAGGTCCCTGGATTTCTGGATTGATAGTTGAGCAATAATACCACTTGGCCACTGCCGCCTTCCTCAATGATTATCTGTATTCATCAAGAACTATTGTATATACCTTAATAAAAGATAAATATTACAATCTGATTTAAAAATAATTAAATTGCAGTTTTTAAAATACTTCTCCTTTCAATTACTTAGCTAAATATTTTCTAACTACCATCCCATCTATTTTATTGGAAAACTGATTAAACCTAAGGAGTAAGTGTTCTTACTTTTCAGTGACAAATCAGTTCAGAAAACACAGGTTGAAATCCAATTAATTAATGAGTCTTTATCAAGTTGGAAACCCATAACTAGTGGAGTACCTCATGGATCAATACTTTGGCTACAATTATTTACCATCTTTTACATAACTTGGAGAAGTGGACAAGGTGTAATGCATCCAAAGTTGCTGATGATATAAAAATCACACGGGAGAGAATGTTGCCATCAGGACATAAAGAATCTGCAAGGGGATATATAGGATAAGGAAGTGGGTGAAAAATTGGCAGATGAAGTTTAATGTAAGGAAGTACGCTTTGGTAAGTACAACCAAAAGGTAGATTAGTACTTAAATAGAGGGAGACTCCAACAAATGCAGGCAGGAGGACTTAGTTGTTCTAGTCCATGAAACACACATTGGCATGCAGGTGACTGATTGATATAGGCAGATCATATTATATCAAGTGCATCAGGATAACAGAACAGAGTGCAGCATACAGTATTACAGCTGCAGAGAATGTGCAGAGAGCATTCAGAATTAACATTTGAGGGGTCCGTTCAAAAGTCAAATAACAATGGGAAGAAGCTGTTATCGAAACTATTCATACATACATTCAAACTTTTATTGCTTCTCCCTGAAGGAAAACAGTATAACAAGGGCGCAAGGGTTTTTTGATTATGTTGGTTACTTTCCCAAGGCAGTGGTATGTATACATGGAATGGATGGAAGGCTGTTTTGCATGATGGATTGGGCTGTGTTCATGATTATCTGTAGTTTTCTGCAGTCTTGGGAAGAGCAGTTGCCATACTGCTTCAGATAGGATGCTTTCTGTGATGCACCTATAAAAATTGGTAAGAGTTCTTGTGGACATGCTGAATTTTCTTAGCCTCCTGAGGAAGTAGAGACATTGTTGTATTTTCTTAACCATCACGTCAGCATGGGTGAACCAGGACATATTGTTGGTGATCATCACTCCCAGAAACTTGACACTGTCAACCATCTCCATCTCACAGCGCCATCGATACAGACAAGAGCGTGCCCTGCCCACCATTTCCAATGACCAGCTCCTTTGCTTTGCTGAAGTTGAGAGATTATTATCTTTACACAGGCCACCAGGCACACAATATCTTTCCTTTCGTTGTTTGAGATCTGACCTACAATAGCAGTATTAGCAGTAAACTTATAAATGAAAATGTGGCGGAATTTGGCCACACAGTCATTGCATAAGGAGGGTAGTAGGGGCTTGAGTATGCAGCTTTGTGGGACACCGGTGTTGAGGATTATGGTGGATGTGGTGTTGTCACTATCCTTACTGATTATGGTCTATAGGTCAGGAAGTCAAGGATCCAGTTACAGAGTTGGGAGCCGGGACCTAGAGTCTCAGAGTTTAGAGATGATTTTGTTTGGAATTACAATGTGATAGATGGAGCTGTAGCCAGTAAGAGCCTCACGTGGGTATCTTTGTTATCCAGATGTTCCAGGGATGCGTGTATGGCAAGGGAGATGGTGTCAGCTGTGGAACTGTTGCTCTGGTAGGCGAATTGCAAAGGATCAAGGCACTTTGGTAGGGTGGAGTTGATGTGAGGCGTGACTGTGGTGACGCAAGGAATTAAGAAGGCAATGGGATTTTGGCATTTATTGCAAGGGGGTTTTAGTTCAAAAATAGCAAGCCTTATTGCAATTGTACAGGGCATTGAGAGGTTCACATTTGGAGTACTGTGTACAGTCTTGGTCCTTAAATATAAGAAAGGATACAGTTCAAAAGAAGTCCACTGGACTGATTCATGGAATAGCTAAACAGATTAGGTCTTTATTCATTAAAGTTTAGAAGAATGAGGGTTGATCTTTTTCAAACACAATATTTTGAGGGGGCTTGACAGGCTAGATGTGGACAAGATGTTTTCATTTGTGGGGAAATCTCAAACTCAGCAACACAGTTACAGAATAAGGAAACATTCATATAAATCCGAGATGCAAAACTATTTCTTCTCTCAGCAGTAGTGGTTGTTTAGGATACAATTGTGGAAGCTAGATCATTGAAAGTATTTAATGAGGAGGTAGACAGATTTTTGACATAGAGAAGTTAAGGGCTCTGAGAAGCTGACATAAAGGAGGAGTTGAGTCCTGGAGGAGATCAGCCATGAACTTATTGGATGTCAGGGCAGGTTTGAGAGTTGGAACATCCAGATGCTGGTCCAATTTCTTATGTTCTCATCTGTTTTCCAGGACTGAGGTGGAGTGTTATTGTGCCACATGGACAACTAGCTACAGGCACAGAACGAGATTGAACTTATTTTCCCAATAAAACACTTAATGAGGCTCTATGGGATTAAGAAAATTTTCATATTCTGCTTTGCTGACATCAACCAAAATCTGCTCAATTCAAAGAAATAAATACAGTCCATACAATATTATGTCATTTTTCCCTTCTGTGCATCAAGTATACCTTTTTTTTCATAATTTTTTAAAGTATGTCTTTCTCAGGGACTTAAAATGTATGAAACAACACATAATACTGAAGTGTGCAGCAGATACCACAATGGTCCACCTTCAAATTCTTTCTGATAGATCGAAAAAGTGCATGCTACCTGCTGCTTCATCAGAAGATATTAAATTATTCCAGTGCACAACCATTTTAGCAGAGCAGTTTGGGTGTTCACATCTCTCACTATTTATTTGGATTTGGTTCTGTGATTAAAATTTAAGGTGCAGACTAAACTGGCACATTGTATCTTTGAAAAAGAATTATTATAAAACTGAATACTTACATAAACCATGATAATGAAATATTAATTACTTGCTGGCAAGAGAGGGTTCTTTATTTTGTACTGAAACTGTGTTGCTGGAAAAGCGCAGATCAGGCAGCATCCAAGGAGCAGGAGAATTGACATTTCGGGCATGAGCCCTTCTTCTCCTGAAGAAGGGCTCAATGCCCGAAACGTCGATTCTCCTGCTCCTTGGATGCTGCCTGACCTGCTGCGCTTTTCCAGCAACACATTTTCAGCTCTGATCTCCAGCATCTGCAGTCCTCACTTTCTCCTTCTTTATTTTGTACTTGGGTTTGCAGACAAATTATTTGCTTATAATTGTAGGATAGTACATACTTTCTAGAGCAGATTAATTGGCTCTGAAAATGTTTTCCCTGTTACCTGTATAAGTTTCCATCTCATATTTAGGTCATCAAGCTGGTGAGAAATCTTTGGAGATAAAAAGACATCAAGTGGAGATAACTGACTAGCCAGATCATTTAATATTTTCACTTCTTGCTTCACCGGGGCAATTTCTTCTTTAAAAGCCTAATGGAGAGAGTAAGCAAACAAAATCTGAGAAACATGTTGAAGTTAATTATTAAACATCAATAAGAAATTAGGTTAAAACTAACATCCTCATATTAATACAGAATACAAAAGCATCTGGTGGAAATGACATTCCATGATTAAAATCTTGAATTAAAAGTAACAGTGACCATGAAACTTTCACAAATTGTTGGAAAAGAAAAATGAATTCACTAATTTGATTGAGGGAAGGAAATCTGCTGGTACATGATTTCAGCTTCACAGGAATGTGGTTGACTTTTTACTGGCTTCCAAAATGGTGTACCAAGCCGTTCCTGGGTGTGAAACGAATGCTCGCCTTGCCAGCAATGCGCTCATCCTGTGAAAGAATTCTTTTTAAAAAGTGAATTTAATAAGTGTGGCAGCATAGTTGCTTAGTGGTTAGCCAAGCTGCCACACAGCGCCAGATATTCGGGTTCAATTCAAGCCTCGGGTGACTGTCTGTGTGGAGTTTGCACATTCTCCCATGTATGTGTGGGTTTTCTCTGGGTGCTCTGGTTTCCTCCCACAGTCCAAAGATGTGCAGGTGAGGTGAGTTGGCAGTGCTAAATTGTCCATTGTGCTCAGAGATGCATAGATTAGGTGCATTGGTCAGGGGTAAAAATATTGGATAATAGGACTTGGAATGGATCTGGATGGTTTACTCTTGAGAGAGTCGGTGTGGACTTGTTGGGCTGAAGGACCTGTTTCCACACTGTATACATTCTATGAAATAGGTAAGACAATAGAACAAATCAACTCAACAGGACTTTGAGGGGCAATACTACCTAGTCCTGCTCCCATTTCTAACATTATGTTCTCGCAATGCAGAATTGTATTTGAAGATATGTATATCCCTGCCTGATGCACATCATATATAATGACATCCTGACACATAGTCTTAGAGGCATACTGCTCTGACACAGACCCTTCGGTCCAACCAGTCCATGCTGAACATAATCCCAAACTAAACCAGTCCTACCTGCTGGTCTGGCCTATATCTCTCCAAACCTGTCCTATTCGTGTATCCATCCAAATTTTCTTTTAAACACTGTAAATGTACTCACATCTACCACTTCCTCAAAGTTCATTCCACACGTGAACCAACCTCTGTGTAAAAACAACCCTCTTATGTATTTTTAAAATCTCTTTCCGTTCACCTTAAAAACGTGCCCTTGAATCTTGAAATTCTCCATCTTTGGGAAAAGTAATTTACCATCAACTCTATCTACCTCTCGTTATTTTATAAACTTCTATCAGGTCATCTCTCAACACTCCAGTGCAAAAAGTCCCAATCTCCCCAACCTTTTTTTATAACTCAAGCTGTTAACATCCTGGTAAATCTCTTCTGGATCCTTTCCAGAAACGCAGTTCATTAACCAGCTCCAATTCAAGCCACTTAAAAATCAGCATCCAGACATAGGGTTAGGTTTGCCTGAGTAAGTGCAAACTTTTCCTTTTTATACATCTCACCAAACAAAGAGTAGACAATTAGGATTAATGTGTAAAGGGTTTTAGATTTTGGTAGGGTAAGTCAGGGCAGAACTTTTACACTTAATACTAAGGTCCTGGGGAGTGTTGCCAAAGAACCTTGGGGTGCATGTTCATTGTTCCTTGAAAGTGCAGTCACAGGTAGACAAGGTAATGAAGAAGGCATTTAGTATGCTTGCCTTAATTGGTCAGTGCATTGAGTATAGAAATTGGGAGGTCATCTTGCGGCTGTACAGGCATTGGTTAGGCCAATTACTGCATTCAGTGCTGGTCTCCCTGCTATGGGAAAGATGTTGTGAAACTTGAAAGGGTTCAGAAAAGATTCACAAGGATGTCGCCAGGATTGGAGGGTTTGAGTTACAGGGAGAGGCTGAATAGGCCCGAGCTATTTTCCCTGAAATATTGGAGGCTGAGGGATAACCTTATAGAAGCTTATAAAATCACAAGGGACTTATATAGGGTTAACAATCAATATCTTTTCCTCAGAGCAGAGGAGTCCAAAACTGGAAGGCATAGGTTTAAGGTTTTAGATTAGATTACTTACAGTGTGGAAACAAGTCCACACCTACCCGCTGAAGCGCAACCCATCCAGACCCACTGCCCTACATAACACTACAACATGGCCAATTCACCTAACCTACACATTTTTGGACTGTGGGAGGAAACCAAAGCACCCGGAGGAAACCCACGCAGACACGGGAAGAATGTGCAAACTCCACATGGTCATTCGCCTGAGCCGGGAATTGAACCTGGGTCTCTGGCGCTGTGAGACAGCAGTGGTAACCACTGTGCCACCCATAAGGTGAGAGGGCAAAGATCTAAAAGACTTAGGGGGCAACATTTCCACGCAGAGAGGGGCACACATAAGGAATGAACTGCCAGAGGCAGTGGAGGAGGCTGGAAAAGTTATGACATTTAAAATGCATCCAGATGGCTATATAAATAGAAACGGTTTAGAGGGAAATGGGCCAAATGCTGGCAAATGGGAGAAGTTTAATTTAGGATATCTAGTTGGCATGGATGAGTTGGACCAAAGGGTTTGTTTCCATGCTGTACATCTCTATGACACCCAGGGATGTGTAGGAATAATGCTTAAAGGTAACCTGTGAAATCCCACTGCTTTGGAGCAGAGTATCCACAAGGGTCCTAATGTTTATTCATACAAGACAACATGACTTTATAATAGCAGTGGTTAGCAATGTTAACTGAGACCATTGGGAAGAAACACATTGTGCATCAGTGACAGCTTTACCAATTCATTACTGCTCCAGTTTGGTGTTAAAAATTGATAATGCTTTGTCTGGAATTATTTTGTCTAGTTGTTGAGTGTTTGTTGTGGTAGGTTAAGTTAGTTGCCCAAGGAGCAGCTGTATTATTGTAAAGATATTTCAGTGAAGTTGAGCTCTTACCAAAACTGAGGCAACAGTTTTTTTTTAAAAAGCTAGAAAGTGTCTTCAATAAATAGACAATAATGAACCTCAATCACCCTCCCTGAGAGTGCATTCCACTATGTCCACACCCCTCAATCTTACCGCATCTCATTCATGTCCCCCTCAACCTTCCCTGCTCTAAAGAAAACAACCTGAGCTTATCCAGACTCTCTTCATAGCTAAAATGCTCCGCCATAAGCAACATTCTGGTGAATCTCATCTGCAATGCCTCCAGTGCAATTATATCTTTCACATTGTGCAGTGATTGGGGGAATGACCTTTTCGAAGCTTATAAAAATCATTAAAGACATGCATGGGGTGATTAGCCAAGGTCTTCTTCCCAAGTTGAGTGAGTCCAAAACTCAGGACAAAGGTTTAAAGTGAGAGGGGAAAGATTTAAAAAGTATCTGAGGTTGAACTTTTTCATGGAGAGGATACATGCATATAGAACGAACTGCCGGAACAGTTTGTGGAGGCATGCACAATTACAACATTTAAAAGGCATCTGGATGAGTATGTCAATAGGAAGGGTTTAGAGTGATATGGGCTCCTGTACTTTTTCTCATTTACATAAATGATTTGGATGCAAGCATAAAAGATACAGTTAGTAAGCTTGCAGATGATACCAAAATTGGAGGTGTAGTGGACAGTGAAGAGGGTTACCTCAGATTACAACAGGATCTTGATCAGGTGGGCCAATGGACTGAGAAGTGGCAGATGGAGTTTAATTCAGGTAAATGCAAGGTGCTGCATTTTGGGAAAGCAAATCTTAGCAGGACTTAAACACTTAATGGTAAGGTCCTGGGGAGTGCTGCTAAACAAAGAGACCTTGGAGTGCAGGTTCATAACTCCTTGAAAGTAGAGTCGCAGGTAGATAGGATAGTGAAGGAGGCGTTTGGTATGCTTTCTTTTATTGGTCAGAGTACTGAGTACAGGAGTTGGGAGGTCATGTGGCGCTGTACAGAACATTGGTTAGGCCACTGTTGGAATATTGCGTGCAATTCTTGTCTCCTTCCTATCGGAAAGATGTTGTGAAACTTGAAAGGGTTCAGAAAAGATTTACAAGGATGTTGCCAGGGTTGGAAGATTTCAGCGACAGGGAGAGGCTGAACAGGCTGAGGCTGTTTTCCCTGGAACGTCGAAGGCTGAGGGGTGACCTTATAGAGGTTTACAAAATTATGAGGGGCATGGATAGGGTAAATAGACAAAGTCTTTTCCGTGGGATTGGGGAGTCCAGAACTAGAGGGCATAGGTTTAGGGTGAGAGGGGAAGGATATAAAAGAGACCTATGGGGCAACTTTTTCACACAGAGAGTGGTACGTGTATGGATTGAGCTGCCAGAGGAAGTGGTGAAGGCTAGTACAGTTGTAACATTTAAAAGGCTTCTGGATGGGTATATGAATAGGAAGGATAGGAGGGTATTGGGTCAGGTGCTGGCAGGTGGGACTAGATTGGGTTGGGATATCTGGTCGGCAGGGACGGGTTGAACCATGCTGTACACCTCTATGGCTCTATGAGTATGTCTGAAAGTGGTCTCATCCCAAGAAAAACAGACTTGCTCCAGGCAAGCTGTCTAAATACATCAAGTAAACAAAACATGAAATGTTTCTAGAAATTTCTGCAACACAACGATTAAATGACTGCATCATGAATACAACAGTTAACTGTTGCACTTGCACATCACAACTTGGAAAACAAGCAACACTGATTTTCTACTTTCTGTAAATGTGATTTTGGAAAGTTTTTATAACGCAGCACCACCGTGATTTTAAAAGGTGTAGAGTTTGAACTTAACCTACATCTAAACTATTTGCAGAATCTTTTAAACAAAATAAATTAAAATTGCCACATCTGTCCTAAAAATAGACAATATTATATATCAAAAAGCAGTGAAGTTGGAAAATGCATCATGATGCTACTTGAAGAAATCAAGGTAAATCTGTGTGGTACTGCTTTACGTCTGCTGCTTCAGCAAAACTCAATCAACTTTAAATGAAAATAACTGCTCAAGAGATATTCAAAACAATGGTTGCTGTCTTTCAAAACCAAATGTCAGATTTTGCAGATAGTCCTTACCCTGAAAAAATAGCAAATATGTTTACATATAAAGAAAAAAAATCAGAGATGAAACCATTCAAAAAATTTTCATTTGCACAACAAATATTAAAACTACAAAAGCATACGTATATGAAGACTTTGTGCTCAACCTTCTCACAGACACTTACAGCCAACAAATGTAAGATATCCATTTATTTGTGGATCACCAATTCTGCTGCTGGGAAAGTGGACCTACCACGAGATGATAAGTAGACCTAAATTTAGCGATGTAAATTCAAACAAGGCAGCACACTGACATCCATCCCTCCCAGAACTCAACACACAGTTGTAGAGTTCTGTTTTCACAAGTTGAAATTGTGTACATAAAGCACAACTCCTTCTTCAGTATATTTTCCTTCCATAAATCTGCTTTTAGTTGATGTGCACAGAATTCATTTTATACACATTTAAAAGACTATAAGTTCAAGGGCCAGTTCCAGCACTTTGTCTTGTATCTTCCTCTGCATCAAAACAGAACAAAGTAAAGACCGACTCACTGTAAGTCACATTTTCAGGTTTTAGTGACAAGCTGAAGTGTTAGAACTGCTCACGTGATGTTTAAATCTCTTAAACATGTATTTATACATGTATGTGAAATACATGGAAAGACTTTGAGAAAGGGATTAATTTTGTTGCTCTAGGAAAGAGCTGGTACAGATAAAATATGTTGAATGGCCTCCTCCCATGCTAACAATGTCCATAACTCTTCTTGGCCCTGCTAAATTAAAGTGGGCATCCCGTCATTATGACTGTGAGATAGCATATTATGAAAGACAGTTTAATGGAGAAATCCTTTGTTATTAATGACACTTTTTAGCAGTAGACTTCCTTCTGAAGTCAAATGTTCAATACATCCCTGTGAGACTGATTTGGTTCCAAACAGTTATTAAATGTGGTTTCAATCCTAGCATGACTTAATAATAAGGCAAATTCCTAAAAGTTTTAAAATTAGAATGTCAAGTGAAGTATTTCTAATCTTGAGCATTTACAAAAGAAAAGATTATAACAACGGGTGCTAGCAGGTGGGACTAGGTTGGTTTGGGATATCTGGTCGGCATGGACAGGTTGGATCGAAGGGTGTGTTTCCATGCTGTACATCTCTATGACTCTATAATAGTACAGAGAGACAGCAAAGACAGAGGCAATGCCTAAATGACAGTGTCTTACACCACGCAACTAATCCCCCTTATGGATGAAAGGTTGACCTTGTTCTCTACCTTCAGAAACACCCAGTTAATATCACCTTACCACGACTTATTCTATCTACCCGGTGTTCCACTTAATTATTTTCCATCTTGATCAAACCTAATGTAATTCACTTAAATTTTTAATAAAATAAATTTCGAGATAGTGAGGACAGCAAATGCTGGAAAGTCAGAGTTGATAAAATGTGGAGCTGGAAAAAGTTGAGTAGGTCAAGCAGCATCAGAAGAGCAGCACAGACTATATTTCAGGCAGGACCATTCATCAGGACTGGAGAGGGGGAAGGGGGCTGAGAATTAAATACAGGGAGGAGGATGGGGCTGGGGGGGAAATTTAGATGGGATGGCAAGAGTTGGATGCCTATCTGCATCGTCCTACCTAAATCCACCTATCACCATTCCACTTCTCTGTCCCCCAGCCCCACCTCCTCCCTCTATTGATTTCTCAGCCCCCTACCCCCCCTCCCCAGTCCTGATGAAGGATTGTACAATAAAATAAATTTAATCTTATATTCTACAATTTTAAAATGTCCTTTTAAGGCTCCAATGATTCAATTAGTATACTGAACAAAATGAACACCTGCACAAGTTTTGTTAATATTTGGAGAATACAGTGGAAAATCAAGACATATTGGTTTCACCGGTTGAAAGGTCTGTACTGCACTGTAATGTCCTATGTTCTATATTGACAAGTAAACAAATGACTAATTTTTGTTTTCTCGTCAGTAATACCCTTTGAACAGGACAGAAGTTGCAGGACTATGCAGAGAAACCAATTAAATATTGGGAAGACCAATGTTTGTGGCCCCCATACCAATCTCCATTCACTACCTACTGACTGCAATGATCCTCCTTGGTAACAGTCTAATATGAAGCTGGTCTGAGCACAACCTTGGTATTTTGTTTGATCCCACGAATCGCCGACCACATGTTCATGCAATTAGTAAGACCGTCTTTTCGCATCTCAGTAACACTGCCTACCTATCTCTTGTCTTGGCTCATTAGTTGTGAAACCTTCAACTGTAACTACATTACTTCTGGACTTGACTATTCCAATGCATTCCTGCTCGAGTTCCATATTCTCTCTATAAACATGAAGTCATCTAAAACTCCACTGCCTGAGTCTCGTCTTGAACCAAATCCTATTCACAGTACTTGCTCACTGACTAACATTGTTAACAGTAATAGATCAAGTAACTTTTTAAAAAGTTCTCGTTTTGTTTACAAATCCTTCCTTGGCTATGCCTGTCCCTATTTTGGTAACCTCCACCATTCCAACCATTTTTCAGGATATCGGCACTCCTTTAATACTAGCCTGTTGCATGCCCTTGATTTTAATAGATCCACCACTGGTAGCCACACATTCAATAGCCTAGACTCCAAACCCAAGAACTGACTTCATACACCTCTTGACCTCTGTACCTTATCAT
Organism: Hemiscyllium ocellatum; assembly: GCF_020745735.1. Taxonomy (NCBI): domain Eukaryota; kingdom Metazoa; phylum Chordata; class Chondrichthyes; order Orectolobiformes; family Hemiscylliidae; genus Hemiscyllium; species Hemiscyllium ocellatum. The sequence continues at coordinate 114,474,535 of NC_083410.1, read as the reverse complement.
TTTTAAAGCACTTTTTAAAACCAGCATCTTGGATCAAGTTTTTAATCATCTGATCTAAGAGCTTCTTATACAGCTCAAGTTGTATTCTGGGATCGCTAATACTTTTTGAGATACTTTTGATTGTTTTACTCCATTAAAGAGATTGAAGTCATTGCAAAGTAGGGGGGGGGGGGGGGGGGGGTGACTTGGGAAGTTCTTCCAAAGGACTGTGATAAACCAAATTACCTCCTTCTACATTGGCCAATTCTGTTTCCACGAAAATGAAAATGATTTTTAAGACTTGGGAAGGTCCTTCAGAAATGTCACTTGACAGATGCTTTTTGGGCAGAGGAGAGCTGTTGAGATGATAGAGCAGGAGTGAGAGGTACCAGTAGTGATTATATGCTGAACACAATCAAATGTTATGAGGTTGTTGAAAGATGTGGGTTTCAGCATTTTTGAAACTTTGATCATTTCCCATTATTTCCACAAAACATGAATAGGGGCAGCAGTTTGTTGCATGGCCATTCAAACCTACTCCACCATTCATGATGATTGTGGCTGATCCTCTACATCAATTAAACTTTGCCACCTTATGTTCATATCCCTCAAGTCTCATCCTCTTTTCAAGACATTTATATATTCAGGTGTGATCTCCCTTTTGTTAACTTAATGAGAATTCACACCAATTATTGAACTCTTAATACTGACCCAATTGTGGGCGGCATGGTGGCACAGTGGTTAGCACTGCTGCCTCACAGTGCCTGAGACCCGGGTTCAATTCCCGACTCAGGCGACTGACTGTGTGGAGTTTGCACGTTCTCCCCGTGTTTGCGTGGGTTTCCTCCGGGTGCTCCGGTTTCCTCCCACAGTCCAAAGATGTGCGGGTCAGGTGAATTGGCCATGCTAAATTGCCAGTGTTAGGTAACGGGTAAATGTAGGGGTATGGGTGGGTTGCGCTTCGGCGGGTCGGTGTGGACTTGTTGGGCTGAAGGGCCTGTTTCCACACTGTAAGTAATCTAATCTAAAAAAATCAATAAATTCAGCTGAGATCAGGAATTGACCTAGTCTGGGTAGTTGAGCTAGTTAATGCTTTTAAAAAGTTTTCTGTGCAAGAGCCCTGGTGAGAAACATTCATTTAAAAAAAAAACAATACAATTGCATGAATTGCACACCAATCCTAAACCCTATTCAAGCTCAGTTGGTACAGAGCGAAGCCAACAGCATAGGCTCAATTCCTGCACTGCTGAGGTTTCCATGAAGGATTTTCTTCTCAACCTATCTTCTCCCTGAGGCATGGTGATCTTTAGGTTTAACCACGACCAGTCGTCTCTCTCTCTCCCTCTCTCTAATTAAAGAGAAGCCGTATGATCTGGTAAGACTTTACCTTTAATCCTGATAACATTCCAACCAGCAGATAACTCATTAGATTAGATTACTTAATGTGGAAACAGGCCCTTCGGCCCAACAAGACCACACCAACCTGCCAATGCGCAACCCACCCATACCCCTAGTTTTACCCCTTCACCTAACACTACGGGCAATTCAGCATGGCCAATTTCACCTAACCTGCACATGTTTGGACTGTGGGAGGAAACCAGAGCATCTGGAGGAAACCCACACAGAAATGGGGAGAATGTGCAAACTCCACACAGTAAGTTGCCTGAGTCGGGAATTAAACCCGGGTCTCTGGTGCTGTGAGGCAGCAGTGCTAACCACTGTGCGACAATGCCGCCCACAATTCATCTGATGTCACTGAGTCATAGATTCTTCAACTATACTACTTTAATTAGATGGCATGCTCAATGAAGTAGTTTTAATTTGTAAATTAAGTCAACAACCATACAATCAATACTATTTAAGTATTCATATTATTGATAGTCTAGATACAACATTTTGAATATATCTGTTCATAAATGAAGGGTAATGTAATTGCACTTACTGTGGTTTTGTCAATGTGATCCTGCAAGGAGTCAATAAGCAGGTCACCCACAGGTTGCCATTCAGTACGGACCCCTTCGGCTGTTATCACATGAGCCTCAAGATCATCCATAGCTTTCTGCAATTCTTGAAGTTTCTCCAATGCCTTTTGCACCTGTTTCTGCCAGTTGCTTGCATGAGTGTTCAACAGTTCCCAATTTTCCTTCACTTCTGTTGATTGTTTGCGAACAGCTTTGGCAATTCTTTGGGCTCTCTCTTCTGGGGTAGGTTCTGGAAATGTAAAATGCAAATATTCATCAACCATCATGACATCGATCTATAAAACTTAAATTTCCTTTCCGAACTCCTTTCCTTTAAAAGGTCTCTTAGCACCTTCTCCAGGAACTAGGGTAAGTAGTATTAGATTGAAGGCTTTGTTACAGACAAATCAATGGTAAATCTTGTGATGAGCTAGCAATTAGTGGAACTGTTAATGGAGGAACAGAGAGAATCAATACAAAACCTACTAAAATTCTTCAGGTATTTGAAATTTGTGACTACTAAGGAAATTTTTTAAAAAGAAAAGGATTAGAGTGACTAAACAAGTACAATACTCAACAAAATTTTTGAAAAGTCCTTTCAGAATGTCTTTTACAGCTATGAAACAAACATCCAACACAAACCAACTTTCATCATTCAAGAGTAGCAAACTAGGGTAATAAACCCTAAGTTTACCCTGCAAAGATTTCTCTAGGTCACTCACTTAATGAAGTTGGCGAGAAACATAGTTCCACACAACTTCATAAATCTCTGTTTCAAATCTAATCTTTTGAAGCACATACATAATTTTTCATTGTTAATTAACGTTGTAATGTTGATTGCATAGAGATAATGTTTTAAGAGACTGATAGGCCTCGTATTGTCCATCCAATTATATTTGGCATGTCTGCGTTCATTGCTTCGGTAACAAGTCCAATCCTAGTAAGTGGAGCAAATGGCAAGGTTAACATTTCAAAATATCTCATACATGTTTGAATACTGAAGGGTATCAAAATTCAAACTAATTCAAACTACTGCTGATGCTAAATTCTAAAGAGTCACAAACAGCAAGCAATTTCAAATAATTAGGTAAAACACTCAACTGTATCATTTGCTCTGAGAAACATTATGAGGCCAAACGATAGCACTGCTCATGCATATTAAATAAAAATCAATAATGCTCAGAAAATACTCTGGCAGAAACGATATTAATGACATTCATCAGAATTGGAAAAAGTCAAAGTAAATGTATTTATGCAAGGTGGAGGGATCATGTGGAGGAGAACGGAAAGAGAACAAACAGGAAGATCACTTCATACAAACTTCTGCTCATTATGGAAAGTGAATGAGAAAAATACATACAGCAGAGGCATTAACGCATGATAGTTTATATTAACTTGTCTCTGAATCTACCAAGCACTGAAATCTTTGAAATATCATGACAACGTTGAGACATCTGGAAAGCTCAGGGCCCAAGGAACGGTTCCAAACTGTATACAGAAACATAATGAAATAAAAACTGCATGGCAAGAACAGTAATATAAAAGTTAACGGTACTATTTCAGCAAGCTGTAGCTGGAAGACACATAGCTTGAAGTACAAAATTAACTATCTATTGCTTGACGTACCAGTCTTCAGAATGAAGAAGAGATGAAGCTTAGTAATGACTTGTCTTACGAAGATAAATCGGAGCTAATTAATCTAAGTAAATAAAACAGTTAGCTAACATACAGAATGCTGGTTTACAAAGAGAGGAAATCTGCATTGATTGACTTCAAGAAAATAAAATGAAAGCTGTTTATCTCAAATGTTGATTCCACACAGAATTGAAAATGAAAGATGAAGTGACAAAATTGGAGGCACGATTTCAAAATTAACATTGGGTATTAAGCAACTGAAAAAGACCATCCAGAACTGGCACCGTTACAAATGACCAGGACAATGCCAACTCCATACAAATAAGAAACAGAAGACAGCTAAAATACAAAAATGGCTACACTGAATTAGAGTTACAAAATACTTAAGTCAAACAATTTTACTTCACACATGTATAACATTTGCAACAATATCCATTTAATATCAGTTCTTCCAACAGTTGCAGCATTTTGACATTAAAAGAATATACTATCACAAGTATTGCTTGCAATAGAAAACCCAGCATGTTCTGAAATCCTTTAAACTGTAAGTATTTTAATCCAAGAGTGCTCTTGCATTATCCTTCAGTTCCCCACTCATTGGATATGTTCTGTTGTGCTGTAATGCTTCAATATGGGATCAGACATTCACTTTGCACACTTCTAACAGAGGCAGCACTGACAAATGACAACCTTCTTTCTGTGGGCTCTGTTTTTCTCTTCTCTGTGATATTACATTAAAGATCAATAACATTCACCATTTCCTCAGTCTGAACATCTTCCATGTTAAAAAAGTGACCAGTAAAAGTGCTGCATTGCCTTCAAGTTAATAAAGATCCAACCAATCTGCTGCTTACAACACTCATTGCAAAATTTAAACATGAAATGATAACATGGAGATAGGGATTTTGGTAATGGAAAACATGTAATCATGTGGAAGGATGGTACCTCCTACAGTTCTGCCTCTACTCAGATTAAATCCACGATGAGAAGGTTTGTACATAACTTCCCGACCTCACTGAAAGTTGAGGTCCCCAATTGAGCAACTGACACACACTTGCATTATCCCACAACAATTGGTATTGACTCAGCAGTGGACAGAGGAATCACCATCAACAAGTCTGACAGGCCTTCAAATGCATTCATTCGCAATACTGAAAAGGGGAACGGGTGTGCTGAGAGTCACTCCCCCCTTTCTACTCTCACCATCACTCACGGGATGTAGCAATAATCGTAGGCCTTGGTTGGGTGCCATAGTAGTGATGAGGGAGATGGCACAGGGCAGGGTGACACTAGGCACACGGTTGGCCAACTTGACACACAAAATGGCCACTGGATCACAACATGGAGAGAAACAACAGAATAGATACAGACACTGCCTGGGGCCACCAATGCACCCACAAGCCAGTTGATTAGTTTAAGGTGGGTGGGGGTCAGAATACACATGAGTAATGAACACTACCTGCCGAAGTGTCTGGGTCCAGCCAGTACCTCTTATAGAAATGTAACAGCCTGATACAGACTCAGTACGATGTGCTAATAGCCAGAGCTGCAGTAATCATTCTTCTCAGGAAGATCTATTAGCGCCCATTACTACAGCAATGGATTTCCGTGCAGACATTGAAACTGACAATGTCTACACTGAAACTAACAATGGCCATGCGGAAATTAACAAAGGTTGCGCTGGAACCGACAAAAACTGAATTGAAACTATCAACGAATTTGCAATGATTGCCATAAACAAACCACGTTACAAAGACGATAATCTCACTGACCTATTGTATCACAAGATGTATAAAAGTTTCTTGACATGTGCTTCGGGTCGCAGCTGACCCTTGTGCTGTTGGTGTCTTTCTCTCCCCAGAGCTCTGGTATTTCCTTGTGCAATAAACTCTGCCAATGAACCCCAATTCTGACCTCAAAACTGGTGTTTTTCCTCACAACAGTAGCAGTGGCCATTGCCTCCCAAGTGACACTGCTGCTCAGTTCAGCTGCTGGATTCTGATTAGCAAACAGCAAATTCCACCATATCTGTCATTGGCCTATCAAGTTCCAGAGGGAAGCAAGATCTGACTGCCTACCCATGAAGGGAGCAAGATCAGCGTGGCCTTCCCCACGAAAGGAGTAAATTGGGGCTGGCCTTTTCTTTGACACTTCCACAGGATTCTGTCTAGAATGTGAATAGCTGCCAATTCATCATCTGCACAATCCATGCAACTTCTTTGCCTCCTATTTACAGCTGGGCCTGCAGGCAAACGTTCAAAAACACTGTCCCTGAATAAACTGTCAGATTTTTTTGCATAAAAGGCCTATTTTCGAGCTAGCAAGTCCAGGTAAATCAATCTCTCACAACCTTTGATGCTGGAAATCAGTCAAGTACAAAGTTGCAACTTATCAGGGATGTTTTATCACTGGAATTCAATTAAGTCGAAACTAAACAATATTGGTATAATTGCAAGAGATAGACAGCAGTGAAACGGTCGTTTTTTGGACTGGGGCCTGTTACGACTTTGTTCCACAGGGATCGTTGTTGGGTCTATTTTTGTTTGTCATTTAAGTAAATGATTTAGGTGAAAATATAGAAGGCATAGATATCAAGTTTGTGAATGGCACCTAAATTGGTTATATAGTGGACAGTGAAGGAGGTTATGATCATGACCAATTGGGTCAATGGGCTGAGGAGTAGCAGATGGAGTTTAATTTAGATATTTCCAAGGTCTCGCACTTTGGTAAAACAAACAAGGGCAGGACTTGTACAATTAAAAAAAGGGCCTTGGGTAGTGACTTAAAAAAGAGACGCCTAGAGTTTCAGGTCCATAATTCTTTGAAGTTTGCGTCACATATAGACAGCGCAGTTGAGGAAGCCATTAGCAAACTAGCCTTCATTGCTCAGATCTTTGAGTAGAGGAATTGAGATGCCATGTTAAAGTTTTACAGGATGTTGGTGAGGCCTTTTCTGGAGTATTGTGTCCAGTTCTGGTCGCCCTGTTAGAGACAGGATATTATTAAGCTGGACAGGGTTCAGAAAAGATTTACCAAGATGTTGCCAGGAATGGGGGGTTGGAGTTTTAAGGTCAGACTGGAGAGTTTGGTACTTTTTTCATAGGAGCGTAAGAGGTTGCAGGGAGTCCTAATGGATGTTTATAAAATAATGAGGGATATAGATAAGGAGAATGCCAGGGGTCTTTTACCTAGGGTGGAGGATTTCAAAACTAGGGGGCGTATTTTTAAGGTCATAAAATCATAGAGACACAGAGTTCTACAGCACAGAGACAGGCCTTTTGGCCCAAACAGGTCCATGCTGACCAAAATGTCTATCCACGCTAACCTCATTTCCTTGCTCTTGGCACATATCCTTCTAATCCTTTCCTATCCATGTATTTGTCCAAATGTCATTTAAATGCTGTTAATGTACCCACCTCAACCACTTCTGCTGGCAGCTCATTCCAAACACATTTCCCTTTTATTCTTTCCCATTTTACCTTAAACTGATGTCCTCTAGTCCTCAATTTCCCAATCCTGGGAAGAAGACTGAATGCTTTCACTCTCATGACCTATGCATCTCATGGTCTTGTACCTCCAAGAGGTCCCCTCATCAGTCTCCTAAACTCTAAAGAAAAAAGTATTAGTTTGTGCAATCTCTCCCTGTAACTTAAGACTATCAAGTCCAGGCAACATCCTTGTAAATTTCTTCAGCACTCTTTCCAACTTAATAACATTCTTCCTATGACAAGGTGACCAGAACCGTGGACCTGAAGGCCCTACCATTCACCACGAAACTCCTACCTTGATTTGACGTGCCAAAATGCAAGACCTCATATTTATCTATATTAAACTCAATTTGCCATTTTTCAGCCCACTTCCTTAACTGATCAAAGTCCTACTGCAATTTCTGATAACCTTCCTCACTGTCCACGATACCACCTATTTTAGTGTCACCAGTAAATTTACTAATCATGTCTTGTATTCTCATCCAAATCAATGATACAGATAACAAACAGAAATGGACCCAGCACCGACCCCTGAGGCACTCCAATACTCACAGGCCTCCATCTGGCAAGCATCCTTCCACTAGGACTCTCTGCTTACTACCATCAAGCCAATTTTGTATACAATTTGCCATTTCTCCCAGATTCCACCAATCTAATGTTTCAGAGCAGCCCGTGTGGAACCTTATAAAAAGGATTTACTGAAATCCATATCGACTATGCCTACTGCCCTGCCCTCGTCAACCTTCTTGGTCACTTCATCAAAGAACTCTTAAGTTTGTGAGGCATAATCTCTCATTCACAAAGTCACGCTGACAAACCCTGTTAGTTGCATGCATATTTTATCTTTCAGAATTTTCTCAAGTAACTTACCCACCACAGATGTTAAGATGAAAGGAGAAAAAAAAGACATAAGGGACAACATATTTTTTTAGACAGAGTATTTCGTATGTGGAATGAAGTTGTAGAGCAAGTGGTGGATGTGGGCACAGTTACAATGTTTAAAAGACATTTGGGTTAGTACATGAATAAGAAATATTTGGAGAGATATGGTCAAGTGCAGGCAGGTGGGTCTAGTTTAGTTTGGGATTATGATTGGTATGGACTAGTTGGACCAAAGGATCTGTTTTTGCTGCATGACTTTATGACTCGACAATTATAATTTTATTTAAATGCGAGTGCAACTTCTTTGGAATCGTTCAAAGGGGAGGTCATGGACAAAAGAGCTTTATATTTAGTCTGCTCCCCATTGTTTAAGGTGAAATATCCCCTGTCAGAAAGGTGGCCTAAATAGCCAAATCTAGGAAACAAATGCAAGGTTGGGCTCATTGAATTGAGGTTAACTACAGATCCATGTCAAATATTTGGCTCAGATTCAGAATTACATTGCTTGACATACTATTGTTTTACACCACTTCAACTACTGAATATGGTGGATTACTTTACAAGAAAAATAGTGAAGGGCTCTTTTATGTCATTTTGTAATTTACAATAGATTATCAAGATCATTGGTGTATGAAACTTGAATGAGAAATTTAGTGATAATATCAGAAAAGTCCTTTGTAATTACAAGTGCTGTGATCCATTGATGGTGAGACTCGACAATCCAGATCTCAATTTCTTTCTCTTTACTGTGGTATTCAATTGCTGAAAATGTGTTGCTGGTTAAAGCACAGCAGGTCAGGCAGCATCCAAGGAACAGGAAATTCGACGTTTCGGGCCAGAGCCCTTCATCAGGATCCTGATGAAGGGCTCTGGCCTGAAACGTCGAATTTCTTGTTCCTTGGATGCTGCCTGACCTGCTGTGCTTTAACCAGCAACACATTTTCAGCTCTGATCTCCAGCATCTGCAGACCTCACTTTTTACTATGGTATTCAATTACTGGACAAACTCACAACATGATGCTTACGTATATTTTTAACAAAAGAACATGGAAAATTATTAAATTAAAAATCATGCCTTGCCCTTCTTATTACATGTAATATAGATATCTAAATCAAACTTAAAACTTATGCATAATTCCTCCAGTTTAGAATCCAAGCTCACAAACAACAATAATAGATGAATACTAAGAGGGTTAGACCCTAAGACATAGGAACAGAAATTAGGCCATTCAGCCCATCAAGTATGCACTGCCATTCAATCAAGGCTGATAAGTTTCTCAACACTATTCTCCCACTTTCTCCCTGTAACCGTTAATCCCCTTTGAAACTTAAGGACTTATCTGTCTCAGTCATAATATACTCAATGACCTGGGCTACACAGCTTTCTGAAGCAATGAATTCCACAGATTCATCACTCTCTCTGGCTGAAGAAGTTTCTCCTTATCTCAGTTTTAAAAGTTCTTCTCTTTCCTCTAAGGCTGTGCCCTCAGATCCTAGTCTCTCCTACCAACAGAAACATCTTCCCAACATTAACTTTGTCCAGGCCATTCAGTATTCTATAAGCTTCAGTTAGGTCACCCTCATCCTTCTAAATGCAGAGTAGGGGATTTTAATTTTCCTGACAATGACTGGGCCTGCCAGAGCGCTAAAGGCCAAGATAGGATGGAACTTGTTAAGTGCATTCAGAAAAGTTTCCCCAAGGAGTATATCGACAGTCCTACTTGGGAAGGGGCAAAACGCGACGCACTCTTGGAAAATAGTGCACAACAGGGGACAGAGGTAACAGTTTGGGAGCACTATGGGAGCAGTTACAATAGGTCTTTTGATTTTATAATAGTTATGGAGAGGAACAAAACTGGCCCACAGGTTCACGTTCTAAAGTAGAGCAAGACAAATTTTGTTGGATTAGACAGGAGCTAGCAGGGACTGATTAGCCTAGTTTGTTTGCAGACAAAGGGACCTCCGGCAAGTGGGAGGCTTTTAAAAGTCAGATAGCTGGAGTTCAAGGTGCTTACGCTCTTGTGAGAGCAAAAAGGCAAGAAATAGGGAACTCTGGACGACAAGAGATATAGAGGCTTTGATCGGAAAAAGGCGGTAGCATGGCTCAGTTACAGGCAGCTGGAATCAAGGGAATCTCAGGAGGTATATAGGGGATACAGGAATTTACTGAAAAAGGAAATCAGGAGGGCAAGAATGGAATACAAGAAAGCCTTGGTTCTGAAGATTACGGTGAATCCAAAGAGGTTCTTTAAGTATATTAAAGGAAAAAGAATAACTAGAGAGACGAGGACCCCTCAAGTGCCAAAAATGGACAAATATGTGTGGAACTGCAGGAAATGGGTAAGACCCGCGATGAATATTTATCCTCTGCATTTACCGTGTAGAAAGAAATCAAAACTTAGGAACTTGGGGAAGTTAGTGGTGATTCCTTGGGGCCAATCCATATCACAGTACAGGAGGTGCTGGACATACTGGAATGTATGAAGGTGGATAAATCTCCCGGTCCTGACCAGATATATCCAAGAACACTCTAACAAGAGACTAGAGAAGCTATTGCAGGAGTCCTGGCTGATATATTTGCACCATTATTAGCCACAGGTGAAGTCCCTGAAGATTGGAGGGTAGCAAATGATGTATGCTTATTCAAGAAGGGCTGCAAAGAAAAACCTTGGAACTACAGACCAGTAAGGTAGGTGAAAACAATGACTGCAGATGCTGGAAGCCAGATTCTGGATTAGAGTGGTGCTGGAAAAGCACAGCAGTTCAGGCAACATCCGAGAAGCAGGGAAATCGATGTTTCGGGCAAAAGCTCTTCATCAGGAAAGACCCACTATAGACCAGTAAGATTGATGAGGGCAGGGCAATAAATGTAATCGTTATGAATTTCAGCAAGGCCTTTGTTAAGCAAAAAAGTATTCTAATTAATTAATGACCATAACTTAAACTCTTGGTTCTTCAATTCAACCCCCACTCTCACAAACAATCAAGCAGGTATAATTAAGGGATAAATCAAAGGAAAAATAAATGAAGTATAACTGGCCAGTTCACTTAAGCAGACTCCATGATCTATAGTGTCACAAGCCATGAGATTGTATATTAAGTAAAAACTAAAAAAACTATCGATGCTGTAAATCAGAAACAAAAACAGAAATTGCTGGAAAAGCTCAGCAGGTCCAGCAGCATCTATGGAGAGAAAGCAGATTTAATGTTTCGGTTTGAGTGACCCTTCTTCTTGCTTAGCTTTTCCAACAATTTCTAAGATTGTATCTTGGTTGGTTTATGAAAACACCGATGCATGCTAATAGCTTCCAATGTACTCTGAGGAATATTGACTTAATACTTGTAACTGAGGTTCTCTGAACTTGAAATAAGTTGATAACGGGAGGTCAACCAATCAAACCTTTGTCTTGTAGCTTTCACAGGAACAATTCTTCTGATTTAAAGACAATTCATTCTTAGTCATGACATAGAAACTTCAAAAAGGGAACAGACAGGCCTGGACCTAACATTCAGAAATTAACCCTGGCGGGTGGAAGGAGAATCATTTGGGAGTGTTTTGGAGGCACTGACTATACCTTAATTAGACTTAAGAGTACAGTGGAAAAGAATAAGGATGGGCCAAAAATAAATTTCGAAACTGGGCAAAAGCTAATTTTATAAAGATAAATATGATTTGCCCAAGTGAGCACATTGCAGATAACTGTCAGAACAGGAGGAGTCTTTCAAGGAGAAAATAGCAAGAGAACAGGACAAATAAGTTCCCATAAAGACAAAGGGTGGGACCATGACTACAGGACTGTGGATGCCCATGGACATAAATCTTAGGATTAAGAAAAAAAAAACTTATGGCAGGTACAGAGGGTTCAATAAGGCAATCCCTAAAGGAGTATAAAACATGCAGTAGGGAGCTTAACAAATAAAGTAGGAAAACAAAGAAAATGCATAAGGAAGTACTGGCAGATAGAACTAGATTTTTAAAAATACATATAAAGAGCAAGGGAATAAGTAGGAAAAGAGTAAGGCCCATTAGGAACCAATAAAAAATCATCTGTATGTGGACCTGGAAGACATGGATACAGTTTTCAATTAATACCATGTACTGGTCTTCACAATGGAAAAGGATGATACAGGTATAAACATCAGGACAAAGGTGCAGGTTAGATAATGTTACAAGAAATTGAGAGAGAACAGGAGGTACTGACAGGTTTAGCAGTGGATAAATCTGGAGGTCTGGATGAAGTATATCTTAAATTATTGTGAAAGCATAAGGATAGTGCAGAAGTTAAGTTGGTCGGTCAGTTTCAATATCATTAGACAGGATGTGGCACACAGGTTGAGAACAGCTTCAGAAGGGGAACAGGGTTAATCCAGGAAATTATAAAATGGTGAGTCTTACATCAGTGGTAGGGAAATTAATGGAGATGATTCTTAGGGACATGATTTACTTGAATTTGGAAAAGAATTGACGATTTAGAGATTAGATTAGATTAGATTACTTACAGTGTGGAAACAGGCCCTTCGGCCCAACAAGTCCACATCGACCCGCCGAAGCGCAACCCACCCAGACCCATTCCCCTACATTTACCCCTTCACCTACCACTATGGGCAATTTAGCATAGCCAATTCACCTAACCCGCACACTTTTGGACTGTGGGAGGAAACCCACACAGACACGGGGAGAATGTGCAAAATCCACACAGTCAGTGCCTGAGGCGGGAATTGAACCCGGGTCTCTGGCACTGTGAGGCAGCAGTGCTAACCACTGTGCAATAGAATGTTTTTGTGTGAGGGAGGTCTTGACTCACAAATTTAATTGAGTTTTTTTGAGGAAATGACAAAGACGATTGATGAGTGAAGGACAGTGGATGTTGTCTACATGGACTTGACTGAATCATTTAATAGAGTTTACAGAATCCCTACAGTGTACAAACAGCCATTTGGTCCATCACATCGACAGCATCCCTCCAAAGAGCAACCCCTGTCCAGACCCACCTGCCTGTCCTTTTCCTGTAACCCTGCATTTCCCATGGCTAATCCACCTAACCTGCACATCTTTGGATTGTGGGAGGAAACCGGAGTACCTGGAGAAAACACACAGGCACAGGAAGAATGGGCAAATTTCACACAGTCACCCAAGGGTGAAATTGAACCCGGGTCCCTGGTGCTGAGAGGTAGCAGTGCTAGCCACTTTGTCATCATGGTGCCTACCTAAAGCTTTTGACAAAGTCCCTCATGGTAGGCTAGTCCAGAAGAGGTAGTCACACTAGATCCAAGGTGAGTTGGCAAGTTAGATACAAATTTTGCTTGGTCGAAGGCGACTAAGGGTAGTTATAGAAGGATTTTTTTTCTCACTCAAGGGTCTTGACCAGTGGTGTTCTGCAAGGATTAGTATTAGGACCTCTGTTGCTTGCAATACCGGTAGTTCTCCTATAATGTGGTAGTTGCATTCCCGTGCAATACGGAGTTACAGTAAATTACACAATATAAATAATGGGGCCTGTGGGAAAAACAAGGTTGGGGCAAACCACCAAAAATATCAGTAAAAACCAAAACAAGAATAACACATTATCCTAACAAAAACGATAGTACAGCCTGAGTAAGGCTTTAAATCATATATTTTAATGAAATAATAAAGTAAATGTAACCCTTTAACACTAATACCACTGACTACAGCACTGTACCTTTCATGAAGCTTTTCACCAGAAAGCATGCGAGCTGACTGACCATGTGGTTCCAATGTGGACATCGAGTCCTCCACAAGATTGTCTCCCAGTTTGAAATAAAATTCTTTTTAAATGTAGACTACAGTTTGCAGTTTCAAGCTAAGTTATAAGTTGCAGAGCTGATTGCATTCCTAATTTTGCTGAACACAGTGCATTTGCATTTTGCAGACAGAGGATCCTGAAACTGGGTTTTGTTGTTCAGCTAGTGCCAGGGATGGAGTTGCGTAACAGCTAACAGGAGTTCGCTTTATAAAGAAAAGGTCTGCAATTCACAAATCCCATTACAACTGCCTTATATGAGAAATGATTTGGATGGAAGTGTAGGTGATCTGATTAATAAGTATGCAGACAATGTGAAAATTGGAGTTGTGGACAGTAGGTAAGTTTGTCAAAGGAAAAGTAGGATATAATCACTTGGAAAGATGGGCTGAGAAATGGCAGATGTTTAATCTGGACAAATGCAAGGTGATACATTTCAGGTGGTCAAATGCAAGAGGAAAGTAGTCAGTAAATGGCAGGACATTTAGGAACATTGCTATACAGAGCGACCTTGGTATGCAAGTCCATAGCACTCAAAGTGGAAACCAGTGGTAAGGTGCTAAAGAAGGCATACGGCATATTTCTCTTCATCGGTCAGGCCACTCAGTGTAAAAGTTGGCAAATAATGTTGTAGCTATATAAAACTTTAATTAGGCCATATTTGGAATATTGTGTGCAGTCCTCGTTGCCACACAATGGGAAGAATACGGAGATTTTGGTGAGGGTGCAAAAGAGGTTTACCAGCATGTAGTCTGGATTAGAGAGTATTAGGTATGATGAGAGGTTGGACAAATTTGGACTATTTTCGCTACAGCATTGGAGGCTGACCTGATACATGTACATAAATTATGAGAGGCAAAGATAGGCTGGATAGTTGGAGTCCTTCCCCCAGGGTAGAAATGTCAAATACTAGGGGCCATAGGTTTAAAGTGAAAGCAGAAGTAGGTTTAAATGAGGTGTGCAAGGTTTTTGTTTACAGAGGAGGAAGTTGAAGCAGACATACTTCAACATTTAAGAGGCATTTAGTCAGACACATGAACAGGCAGGAAGTAGAGGAATGTGGACCAGGTGCAGACAGATAGATTGGTTTTGGAATGGCATCATGGTCAGTGCAGACATGGCGGGCTGAAGGACCTGTTTCAGTACTATACAGTTCTATGCTCTACTCACAGGTAAATCTACATTTGGAAAGACTTCTAAACATAGGACACAAAGGGCAAGGGTTTTCCTCGAAGAATGAAGGGGAAGGGCAGCAAGTCCAGGCACCTAGGATATCAAGGGATAATGACAGTTTGATAAACAAAAAGAATGAAGCATTTGTTACAAAGAGACCATTAAAATCAGCGTGTAACCTTCAGTTACACAGAGTGTGGAAGGCAGGCTGCTTAAAAAATAAAATAGCAAGGTAACAAGGGGTCTTTGGAAAGGTAGGATTAAGGAAAAACCCAAAGTATTTGGGAAGTATATTAAGAGCAAGAAGATTGTCAGGGAAAGACTGGGGCCAATTACAGACCCAAGTAGAAATCTATGCATGGAGCTGGGTGATCCAAGGTGAGTCAACTAGGAGAAAGTGAGGACTGCAGATGCTGGAGATCAGAGTTGAGAGTGTGGTGCTGGAAAAGCACAAGGGGTCAGGCAGCATCCGAGGAGCAGGAGAATGGGCTTATTGGGCATATGCCCTTCATAAGGAATCCTGATGAAGGGCTTATGCCCGAAGCTTCAATTCTCCTCTTCCTCAGATGCTGCATGACCTGCTGTGCTTTTCCAGCACCACACTCTCGATTGTAGGTGAAGCCTTAAATGAGCATTTCTCATCTATATTCACAAAGCATTGTGGCTAGAGATTTCAGTTAGGATGCTGAGGTTCTAGAGCACATTAAGACCATAAAATATAGGAACAGAAACTAGGCCATTCAGCCCATCGAGTCAGCTCCACCATTCAATCATGGCCATTCTCCCTGTAACTCTTGATCCCCTTGATACTCAAGAACCTATCTATCTTAGTCTTAAATATACTGAAAGACCTGGCCTCCACAGCCTTCTGTGGCAATGAATTCCATAGATTCACACTCTCTGGCTGAAGAAGTTTCTCTTTATCTCTGTTCTAAAAGACTCTAAGACTATGCCCTCGCATCCCAGTCTCTCCTGCCAATGCAAACATCTTCCCAACATGTATTCTGCCCAGGCCATTCTTTATTCTGTATGTTTAAATTAGATCCACCCTTGTCCTTCGAGTGTAGACAGAATCTACAAAGAACAAAGAAAATAGCAGCACAGCTACAGGCCATTCAGCCCTCCAAGCCAGCGCCAACTCAATCTAAACCTGTCGCCTATTTTCGAAGGATCTGTACCTTCCCATTCATGTATCTGTCAAGATACATCTTAAATTATCGCATGCCCGCTTCTACCACCTCTGCTGGCAATGCATTCCAGGTACTCACCACCTTCTGAGTAAAGAACTTTCTATGCATACTTACCTTAAACTTTTCCCTCTCACCTTGAACTCGTGACCCCGAGTAATTGAGTTCCCACTCTGGGAAAAACCTTCTTGCTATCCACTCTGTCTATACCTCTTATGATTTTGCAGACCTCAATCAGGTATCCCGTTAACCGCCATCTTTCTAATGAAAATAATGTTGATCTACTCATCCTCTCTTCATAACTAGTGCCCTCCATGCCAGGCAACATCCTGGTGAACCTCCTCTGCACCATCTCCAAAGCATCCACATCCTTTTGGTAATGTGGCAACCAGAACTGTATGCAGTATTCCAAATGTGGCCAAACCAAAGTCTGATACAACTGTAACATGACTTGCCAATTCTTATACTCAATACCCCTCCAATGAAGGAAAGCATGCCATATGCCTTCTTTCTTTTTTGTAAATATATTTATTAGCAAATTTTTTTTAACTTTACAAATATATAAAATTATTGAAAAATACAATCAATAACAACTATCAGTATACTAAAAAGAAAAAAACACAAATTACAAAACAATTACTGTCTCCTAACTATTAACCTACCCTCTAATACAAAACAAACCCTAACACTGTGCAAAGCAACACCAAATAAAAGAAAGAAAAGCAAAAAACCCAAAAGAAACCACAAAATACAGAACAGCTATGCTCGGTGCAAAGCTCCCGAACAGAGGAACGGGAGCATTGTATTTATACCCGTATTAACTCAGGAGACCCCCTCTAGGGCCCAAGGCTTGACAAATCTAACCATCCTGATTAAACAAATGCCCTAGTTAAGACAACTGACAAATCTGTTTCCAAATAACTCAAGTAGGGCTGCCATGTCTTATAAAAATAGTCTGTTGTGTGGTGCACCATGTTTGCAAAAAAAGGTCCAAGGGAATGTGCTCCATTACTAATTCCTGCCATCCCAGCAAGCCCGGGGGTTCTCAGACACACAATTCATCAGAATATTCTTCCGTGCACAGTATGCAAGAATATTAAATAGTTTCTTCCCATGTCCGTCTCAAGATGATAAATTCAGTAGACCTAAGAGGAGAGATATCAGGTCTACTTTGACTTCAGTCTTCAATAAAGTAAAAAATGAGGTCTGCAGATGCTGGAGATCACAGCTGAAAATGTGTTGCTGGTGAAAGCACAGCAGGTTAGGCAGCATCTCAGGAATAGGGAATTCGACGTTTCGGGCATAATCCCTTCTTCAGGAATGAGGAAAGTGTGTCCAGCAGGCTAAGATAAAAGGTAGGGAGGAGGGACTTGGGGGAGGGGCATTGGAGATGTGATAGATGGAGATGACCTGGGGGGTGCAGTGAGAGAGAGACTCACTGAAATCCTTGTAGAGGGAGGAAGAGAGCTTCTTCAAGGAAGGCATCCTTGCAAGAGGATTCGCAGTAGGTTAAAATCTTCGAGTAAAAAATGAGGTCTGCAGATGCTGGAGATCACAGCTGAAAATGTGTTGCTGGTGAAAGCACAGCAGGTTAGGCAGCATCTCAGGAATAGGGAATTCGACGTTTCGGGCATAATCCCTTCTTCAGGAATGAGGAAAGTGTGTCCAGCAGGCTAAGATAGGGAGGAGGGACTTGGGGGAGGGGCATTGGAGATGTGATAGATGGAGATGACCTGGGGGGTGCAGTGAGAGAGAGACTCACTGAAATCCAGCAGGCTAAGATAAAAGGTAGGGAGGAGGGACTTGGGGAGGGGCATTGGAGATGTGATAGATGGAGATGACCTGGGGGGTGCGGGATTATGTCCGAAACGTCGAATTCCCTATTCCTGAGATGCTGCCTAACCTGCTGTGCTTTCACCAGCAACACATTTTCAGCCTTCAGTCTTCAATACCCTCTCTATCTCTCTCGCCACTGCGCTCCAGTAAACATGGAGCCTGTGGCATGTCCAGAAGCAATGGGTAAGAGTACCTACACTTATTTTACATTTGGGGCACAGTGAAGATGCCCCTTTTTTAAACTTCGCCAAACGGTCTGGTGCCAGATGAGCCCTGAGGAGAACTTTTAAATGCGTAGCGCATGTCCTACAACAGATTGAGATCTTTCGAGTATTCTCCCATGTTTCAGAAGAGATCGCCACTCCTAGCTCTTGCTCGCAGACCTCACATAACCGGTTAGTATCCTGCCAGGCCATGCCACCCAGCAGGAGATAGAAGGCACTAGCCGAAAGGGTGCTTGCGGAGCATAGCAACAACCTCTCTGTATCGAGCTTATAGGGCTTAGTGAGAAGCGTAGTCTTCCTCTGGATGAAATCCCTAACCTGAAAAAAAACGGAAAAGATCTCTGCTGGGTAACCCGTACTTGCAGCTCAGTTGCTCAAAAGACATCATAACCTCCACCTCAAACAAGTCTCCCAAACTAGAAACTCCTCTCGCTGCCCATAGTTTGAACCGTCTCCATCATTCCTGGTCGGAACCCTGACATGCCAACTATAGGTGTAAGTGGCAAAGTCTTGGATAAACAACTCTGATGCATCACCCTCCAAGCCCTGACTGTACTAATGGCAATGGGGTTCCGGCAGTGGTCCATAACTTATCCATGAACAACAGGTGAATGAGAGGGCACTTTGCTTGTGAGGCCTCGATATCCAGCCATATTGAGTTTGGATCGTTACCTACCCAATTGTAGACAAAGGACCGCAGGGAACTCAACTGATACCTTCTGATGTCTGGGAAATCAACTTCTCCCCTTCTTTGAGGCAACTGCAATTTAGTAAGTTTGATGAGGGGGCTGCCCACGATGTCAGATAAAGAAACCAAACCACCCCATAAGCTTCTGTGGAACTGACCTGGGAAACATTATAGGGAGCATACGCATGGGATAAAGCAAATGAGGAAGAACATTCATCTTAATGAGAGATATTCAGCCCAGCCATGAAATTGGAAGAGCCTCCCATCTCTGGAGATCTCGCCTAATATTGTCAAGCAACTGAGCAAAGTTAGTCCGAAACAACAGATCAAACTTGGGGGCAATAAAAATGCCTAGGTACCGCAACCCCGCCCGTGACCACTTCAAAGGGAATTTTGAGTCGCCTTCAACTTCTGGCACATCCTTAGTGGGCGGCACGGTGGCACAGTAGTTAACATTGCTGCCTCACAGCGCCAGAGATCCGGGTTCAATTCCCGACTCAGGACGGACTGTGTAGAGTTTGCACATTCTCCCCGTGTCTGCGTGGGTTCCCTCTGGGTGCTCTGGTTTCCTCCCACAATCCAAAGATGTGCGGGTCAGGTGAATTGGCCATGCTAAATTGCCCGTAGTGTTAGATAAGGGGTCAATGTAGGGGTATGGGTGGGTTGCGCTTCGGCGGGTCAGTGTGGACTGGTTGGGCCGAAGGGCCTGTTTCCACACTGTAAGTAATCTAATCTAATGCTTAAGGTTCCACAAAGGCATAGCCTCCGATTCTGTAAAGTTAATCTTATATCCTAAAATAGCCCCAAATGAATTGATATATTGTATCAAATGGGGTACAGAAGTCATCGGGTTCGATAAAAACAGAAGGACATCATCCGCATACAGTGTAATCTTGTGTGCCCTCAATCCCACTTCCGGAGCGGTTATGTGGACATTCTGATGAATGGCCTCTGCCAGCGGCTCTATCACCAACATAAACAACAATGGTGAGAGGGGGCAGCCTTGCCGACTACCCCTACCAATCGTAAAATTCCCAACTTCACCCCGTTGGTGATAACCACGGCCAGAGGGTGGCGATATAAAACCTCCACCCACCTCGCAAAGACTCCACCCAACCCAAACTGTTCTAAGACATAAAAAAGATACGACCATTCCACCCAGTCAAATGCTTTCTCTGCGTCCAAGGAAAGCACCAACCCTTGAATCGATCGTCGCTGACAAACTTGGACCACATTCAGCAACCTTCTAATATTATTAGAGGATCTACAGCCCCTTATAAAGCCCATCTGGTCCTCTTTAATAATATGGGACAACACCCTTCCCAATCTCAGCGCCAGGATCTTGGACAGAATCTTGAAATCTGAACTTAATAGAGAGATCGGCCTGTATGAGGGACAATCCTCAGGAATCTTCCCCTTCTTAAGAATTAAGGAAATATTAGCTTCTCTCAAAGATGGTGGTAGACATTCATCCATATAGGAGTGATTGTACATCTCCAAAATCAGCCCTGACAGAACTTCTATAAACTTCTTATAAAACTCACTTGTAAGTCCATCAGGGCCATGTACTTTCCCACTCTGAAGTTGCCTAGCTGCCTCCTGAATTTCCTGAACTGTCAAGGGGGCATTAAGAAGAAAGGCCTGTTCCAAGGTTACCCCTGAGAGGTCCAGGTTCCTAAAAAAGATCTCCATTTTAGCATCCTGTCTTCGCAACCTTCAGACCGATACAATTCAGAGAAAAGCCTCATTAATCTTTTTAGCAATGTATGTAAGGACCCCGGCGCTGTCTCTGATTGCAGTAATGGATTGGGGAGCACGCTTTTTCCTAGTCAGGTACGCTAAATACTTCCCTGGCCTATCCCCATATTCGAACAGCCTTTGTCTAGCAAAAGCAAGTTCTTTCTTTGCATTTTGTGTCAATATTGAATTCAAGGCAGCCCGAAGGGCCGTGATCCGCTGTAGCTTAGTCACCAAAGGCTGCGCAAAATGTGCCACCTCCGCGGCTTTCAACCGCGTCTCAAGTAGACACTACTGCTCCTCCTTCTGTCGTTTCCAGTTAGCCGAACAGGAAATAGCTAAGGCCCTAGCAAAGGCCTTCGCAGTCTCCCATAGCAGGACAGACTACCTTGCCATGCCTGAGTTGATAGTCAAGAATTCCTGAAACTTCTTCAAAAAGCATTCCATAAATTTGGAATCCTTAAGGTGAAAAGGGTCCAAACACTAGTGCCGCAAACCTAGCCCTTCACTCTCGGCCTTAACCTTCAAATATACTGCCGCGTGATCAGAGATGGCTATATTCCCAATTTTACAACCCATAATCGAATCCAGGAGGGCCGAGGGAGCCAGAAAGAGGTCTATTCTCATGTGACATTTATGTGGGTTTGAAAAAAAAGGTGAAGTCCCTGCCGGCAGGGTGAAGACATCTCCAAATATCCACCAGCCCCAAATCCTTGCATAAGTCAACCACCTGCTTGGCCTACGAAGAAATAGTTGGGGGCCCACAAGGCATCCTGTCCACTGTTGGATGCAAAAGACAATTAAAATCCCCCCTATACTAATGTGCTGTGTTTCAAAAGCACTCAACTTAGAGAAAGCACTAATCAAAATTTGAGGGGAGACGTTTAAAATGCCATATTCCTCCCCATGTATCAGTGCTTTAAGTATCACAAACCGTCCCTACTCATCTTTCACCTGCTCTAATAATGTGAACGGATGATTTTTCTGGATAAATACCGCCACTCCCCTACTTTTAGTAGTAAAGGATGAAAAGAATACCCGGTCATAACCCCCCTGTTGAAATTTCAGGTGCTCCCCATCAAGATGGGTTTCCTGCAACAAAGCGATATCAACCCTTTCCCTCTTAAGGCTAGAAAGCACTTTTCTCCTTTTATCAGGCGAAAAACTTCCCTTAATGTTCCAGGTGCACCATTTAATAAGCCACTTAGCCATATCCCCTTTCAGACACCCTTGAACCCCTCTGAGAGGGAGCCCTGTTTACAAAGCGCCGAGCAGAGTAAATAAAGACTCATAGAATCAAAAGCTATATATACAAAAGCTACTCTATCATAACTATTAACAACTATTACTACCAAAAAAACTAAAAAGAAAAGTAACTATAAAACCTTGAATGGAAGACTCTTCCCCCTGTTCATAAGGGGCACTCACCCTACCCATCCCCTCCTTCACAGCTCCTTCAAACCCAGTCTGTGCCCCAGATTTTGGCCAGGAAAAAAACAAGGAGATGATCCTTAAATCAACAGAAAAAAAACACAAAGTCAGGATGAACACTCCATCCATCCCTGGCTTCATGTCACCCTTTTTGTGACTAAAAGAGAAGCAGAACAAACAGAAAAAAAAAGAGAGACAACAAAGAACATCCACAAAATTTCCCATCAGAAATCCAGTTATTAAAAAAAATTGGAACAACTTATTCCAAAGTCTTTTCCCCCCTTTCCAAAAAGGAAATTATTAGGGAGGAAGAAAGGAATAAAAAAAGGAAGGGAAAACATGGGGAAAGATAGAAAAGAGAACAAACATTAACCATATTCTTCATGCCAATCTGTCTATTTTAAAGTGTCCTCAAAACTTTTAGCTTTATCCGCTGAGTCAAATGTATAAACTGAGTCTTCATGGCTGAAACAAAGTACTGCAGGGTATCTCATGGAGTACTGGATGCCCAGGTTCCTCAGCCTCCTTTTAACTTCATCGAAGGACTTCCTCTTTTGAATTACAGCTGCAGAGAAATCCTGGGTAAAACATGATTTTTGACCCCTTATACAGCAGTGCCTGCAGATCTTTTCCCAGGGAGCTGGAAGCTTGTCCTTATATGATTGGCAGTGCACTAGGACCAAGTGGGCGCTGCACTGGGCCTGACCTGCGCACTATCATCTGATATGCCCTTCCAATCTGAAGCCTGCTGGACTCGATGTGAAGGCCCAAAAACTTTGGCGGCCATGCTGGGACCTCTGTGGGACACCACTGGTCACAGTTCTCCATTTTGAGAAACTCCCTTCCACTACTACTCTCTGTCTCCTGCTGTCCCACCAGTTTTCAATCCATCTAGCTAGTATACCCTGGACCCCATGAGACTTCACTTTCTCCATTAGTCTACCATGGGGAACCTTATCAAACGCCTTAATGAGGTCCATGTATATGACATTCCCTCATCAATCAAATTTGTCAATTCCTCAAAGAATTCTATTAATTTGGTAAGATGTGACCTTCTCCGCACAAAACCGTGTTGCCTATCAATGATAAGCCCATTTTCTTCCAAATGTAAATTGACCCTATCCCTCAGCAGCTTCCCCAACATTGGCATCAGGCTCACCGGTCTATAATTATCCTTGCTACCCTCTTTAGACAAAGGGACAACATTAGCAATTCTCCAGTCCTCCAGGACCTCGTCCGTGTTCAAGGATGCTGAAAAGATATCTGTTACGGCCCCTGCTATTTCCTTTCTCATTTCCCTCAGTAACCTGCGATAGATCCCATCCAGATCTGGGGACTTGTCCAGGTTATGCCTTTTAGAATACCTAACACTTCCACCCTCCTTATGCCAACTTGACCTAGCATAATCAAACATCTATCCCTGACCTCAACATCCGTCATGTCCCTTTCCTCAGTGAATACTGATGCAAAGTACTCGTTAAGAGTCTTTTGGACAGAAGGTTGAACAGGTTTGGGGGTGGAATTGATGGGTTTGGGGGGGGTGGAATTGATGGGTTTGGGGGGATGGACAGAAGGTGGGTTAGGGGGTGGATGGGAGTGGGTGGGTGCAGGGACTCAGGTGCTGTGTGTTCCTGCTTTTTTCTTGAACGGGGAGCAGACATAGCAAGTGTTCGCTGTGTCAATCCCATTGAACTGATTAGGACGGGAGCGTGAGGCTTCATCAATGCTGCAGGTCCCTAACGCACAAGTGTTTGTCTGCTCAGAAACAAACATTAAAACAAGAGAGAGAGCAAAGCAGGCAGAGCAAGGAAAAAGGAAATTTCAGAAAACTCAGAGCCCCAGAGGAGAGGCATTGAATCAATTAACCAAATTATCAAATATCTGAGCGAAATACTGCCCACCCATCTTGTTTGGATAATCGAGGTTCCTCTGTATTCATTATGTAAATCTTTCCTTTATCAGACCTTCCAAAATGCATCACTTCACATTTACACTCTCAACTGGGATGACCAGATTTAATTGTTATCCAGGACAGACACTGTAGTGCTGTCAAATCAGGAAATAATTGGATTCATTAATGATTCTCCCATTTCCTCAAAGTCAGTTGATCTTCTGATTGTAAGGCTAAGGCAGCATTTTGGAATGGTTAATGTCCAACTAGTGGTACCCACGAAACTGTGCTCTGCAAATAAAACACACCAATACATCTCCAAAATATGGTTGGATAGTAAAAAGTGCAAGCTTTTTGCATTTGAACGTGGTAATTAAGAACATTTTGCGGAAGGTAAAGTTGTGTAACTTTTTATGAAAATGCAAAAGTAGATTTCAAGTTGCTGTTCTATCCAGTTTCTAGTGATTCAAAGTTACCACAATTATTAGATAAATGGAAACATTTTCCATTGTTGCCACAACAAACAATTCTAAGTAACTGCCACGGAATCTTCCATCACTTGTAACAGGTTGCATTTTTAATAACAATATGAAAAGGATATGAGCTCCTGCATTATTTCTGATTCTCCAGCTTAGCATTAGTTTATTTCTAATGTCTTAGTCCTCTTTCAGGCCAAGTGTTATACAGAAAAGTGCTTCTTTCTGCAGTAAATTAAGTGGCTGACCTGTTTTAACATGAAGGTGTCGGCGTGGCTCCTCTGGCCCCTCTATGGGCTGATCTGCAAGGAATAAGCGAGCTGAATCCAGGGCAGTTACAATCGTCACCTCCTTATCCATTAGTTCTTGTCTGAGTGCCTGCATGCAAAATTTCATTAAGAAATTATTACAGCTTGAAAGTAACACCTTACATTTCCTTTTAATAAATCCAATCAATCTGCACAGTCAAAAATAACATACACTATCAAAAAGAATAGATTGTACTGACATAGTCAATCAGTGAGGTTTCTAATATTGGAAGTACCTATAATGCAAAAAGACTAATTATTAGAGCAACATTAAACATCAGCCAGGCAAAGCTGACACAATGTGTAAATGGCCATTATAAGGGCCACATTTATCAGGAGGGTGTTCTTAATATTAAATGAACTAATTTGTGGATGGGGACAAAGGAAGAAGGAAGGCATATTTGTAAAATAAAAGTGATTGACCAATCTCATGACTTGGCAGAAGTGAGAATTGAGAAGATGATACCAAGATGCTTCAAGGGGATTTCGACGAGATGAAGTGAGTGGGAAAAAAATTTGTTTGAATCACTTTTTTAAAAAAAAGTGGCTCATGCTGGGTTTGTCCTCCCCTTCACCAGCTCTCATCTGTGGCTCCAAAGAATTATTAGCATCTGACAGAAGCCACTTCATTGTAAAATCATTTTGATAGTTAGGCCAAACCAGGGGAAGCTAATTACTGGATCTCTTACCTCGGTGAAGACTGATTCTCCTAGACTGAAATTATGAGACCAATCTGAAGTGATATGGTCAGAAGCATAGGACTACGTTGTGGAACGTCTGATTATTGGGACAATTCACTCCAGATACTCCCAGTTTAGAATACTGAAGAACTTGCAGCTTCTTGTGTTGTTGTTTCAGTTTCAGAAAAAGAGAGCTTGATTTTTGTTTTTCTTGAGATGCACCCAAACACATAAAAAGCATTTTGAAAAGACACAGTTGGCTTCTTGCGATTGAGAATAGGAATTGTTCACACAACAATGATGGGAAATTTAGAGGAAAAATTTCCATATAATGGAATAGGGAATGCTTTTACTGCAAACGGCTATCAAAGCGTTACTGCTTCAGCTAAAAGGGAACTAAGTGAAATATTTACAAGAAGTGACAATTAAAACAAAAGGAATAGGTAGAGAAATTGATTGAAAAGATTTTTTCTTCCCTCGAGTTAGGAGGGCAGCACTGGCATCAGAAAGACAAAACCAATTCTCCTCAGGGCAATTTCTTTTAGTCAATTAGAGGAGGAGTGCAAATGTGATTCTGTTGTTTAAAAAGGGTGCAAAGAAATGCCAAATAATTATAGACCTGTTCCTCTTTCTTCAGTGGTGGGAAAATTGTTAAAATCAATCTGAGAGATCAGATGAACTTGCTTAGAAAGGCATGGATTAGTCAGGGATAGTCAGCATGACTTTGTTAAGGAAGGTCATTCCTGACAAATTTGATTCAATTCTTTAAGGAAGTGACAAGGAGGATCAATGAGGGTTGCATAACGGATTTGTCCACATGGAATTTAGCAAGGCAATTGACAGTATCCCACGTGACAAGTGCAAAAGAGTAAAAGCCATGGGATACCAAGTAATGTGTTGACTGATCGGCTTAGTTACAGGAAACAAAGAGTAATCGTTGATGGGCTGCTCTTGTGAATAGAAAGCTGGTGTTCCACAGGGCTCTGTGTTGGGACCTCTGTTTATTTTATATTTGAACAATTTGGACTTGAACTGGGGTGGGGGTCATTATTGGTAAATTTGCAGACGACTCAAAAATGGCCGTGTAGTGGATGACGTAGAGGATATCTCTAAGTTCCAAAATCTAGATGGGTTGTTGGAGTGGGCATGAAAGTGACAGATCGAATTCAATTGTCATAAGTGTGAGGTCATTCTTTTAAGGAGGTCAAACAGTAAAGGGAATACACAATAAATGGGAAGATACTGAGAGGGGAGATGAAGTGAGAGATCTTGGCCTATAAGTGAACAGGTTTCTAGAGGTAGCGCTACAGGAAGACAAGGTTGTGAAGAGGGCATATGAAATCTTTTCCTCATTGGCAAAGGTATAGAATACAAAGTAAGGATATAATGATAAATATGTAGAGTACTGGTGAGCCCACAATTGCAGTATTGTGTGCAATTGTGATCATTACATTACAGGAAGGGCATAATTGCTCTGGACTGGGTGCAGAAAAGATTTACTAGAACATTGCCAGAGATTAAAACAGTGTAAATATGAGGAGAAATTGGAAAGATTAAATCTATGAAAACAACCTTAATCTAAGTGGCTGAAAGATTAGAAGGGATGTGGAGAAAATCTTTTTTCCGCAGAGGGTTGTGGGTGTCAGGAATTTGTTACCTGAGTT
This sequence comes from Hemiscyllium ocellatum, assembly GCF_020745735.1. Lineage (NCBI taxonomy): Eukaryota > Metazoa > Chordata > Chondrichthyes > Orectolobiformes > Hemiscylliidae > Hemiscyllium > Hemiscyllium ocellatum. The sequence goes on along the minus strand of NC_083410.1, from coordinate 114,447,533 downwards.
GGTGTTGGAGGCGGAGACTCTAAACTCTTTTAAAAAGTACTTTATGTGCTGCAGGATAATGTGCATTGGACGGAAGACTAGAAAGGTCATTGGGTGTCTTTGGGACGGCATTGACAAAGATGGCTGAATGGCCCCCTTCTGTTCTGTATTATTTCTGCAGCTCTATGTGGGCATTCCAGTAGGGCCACCATACATTGATCACCCATTAGCACCGTTGAAAAGGTATTGACCTAGCTTCATGGACTGCTACAGTCCATTTGGGATAGATATCCTGCACAAGGGTGACAGGTTGGAATTTTCAGGATTTTGGCTCAGCATTTGATCTGATTTATTTGATTTATTGTAGTCATGTGTAATGAAGTACAATGAAAAAGTTTGCAAGCAGTACAGACAGATCATATGGTGCTGAGACAGAGTGAGGCATAGAGATTACGTGACACAGAAGATGTGCAAAGCAGGATCAACATTATCTGAAGTTACAGAGTCCTTTCATCAGTCTAATAACAGCAAAGAAGAAGCTGTTTTTGAACCTATTTGTGTATGTTCAAGCTTCTGTATCTTCTGCCTGACAGAAGAGGTTGTAGGACAGCATTACTGGAATGGAAGGGGTTTTTGATGATGTTAGCAGCCTTTCCACAGCAATGAGGTGTAAATGGAGGTTATGGATGGGAGATTGGCTTCATGATGGTCTGGACTATGCACACAACCTTCCATAGTTTCTTATGGTCCTGGGCAGAACAGCTATCATACCAAATCATTATGCTCCATGACAGCATGCTTTCTATGGTGCATCTGTAAAAGTTGGCGAGGGTCCATATGGATAAGTCAAACATCCTAAACTGCCTGAGGAAGAGGAGACATTGTTGTGCCTTCTTGACCGTCGCATCTATTTTGGAAGTCCAAAGTAGGTTGTCAGTTATCATCAATCCTAGGAACTTTATGCTCTCAACCTCCATTTTTTTGATGTAGATAGGGGAGTGTTCTCCTTACTTCTTGAAATCAATGATCAATTGTTTTCATGACACTGAGAGACAGGTTGTTACCATTGCACCATGACATCAAGAACTGAAGGAACAGCAGTATATTTCCAAGTCAGGATGCTGTTTGTTGCAGAGGGCAACTTGGAGTTGGTGGGGTTCTAGTACACCAGCCCCTCTTATACTCCTAGGATAGCAGGAAACCCTGGGGTTGAAAGGTATTGTTGGAGAAATCTTGCTGAGTTGCTGCAGTACATCTTGTAGATGATGTACACTGATTACCCAAAGCATTGGTGACTGAATGAATAGTTGAAGTGTACCATGGGGTGCCAACTAAGCAGGCTATGTCCTCCAATCACATTGAGGTCTTGGATGTTATGGAGCTCCCCTCAGCCAGGCATGGACAATGTTCAATTAGATTCCTGATTTGTGTCTCAGAGATGGTGGAAAGGCTTTGGGCAGTCAGGTGGTGAGTCACCTGTTAAAGAATCCACAGCATCTGAACTGTTCCTGGCTCCACAGTATTTATCAACCGTGTCAAGTTAAGTTTCTGGTTCATGTTCTCCCTTAGGATGCTAAAGTTTGGAATTTCAGGGATGGTCATTTCATTTAACACAGGTGGCTGTTTACTCTCTCAGATTGGGCACGGTCATTGTCTGACACACGTGTGGTGTAGGAGTTAGTGGCCATTTTCCACCTGAAGCCTGAATGCTGTCTTGCTGTAGGTAAACAAGGACTGCTTCATTATTTGCAAATGAAATTACATTCAATCATTAGTCAACATTCTTCACCTCTGACCCTAAGATGGAGTGCAGATCAGCGATGAAACAACTGGAGGAGGTTGGGCCAAACACATTACCTGCTCCAACAACATCCTGGGACTGGGATGATTGAGCTTCTCCAACCACCACTATATTGCTTTGTGCTAGGTATGACTCCAAACAGTGGAGAGATATATATTCCATTTCCACTGACTTCAATTTTGCTCACAATCCTCGATGACATACTTGGTCAAATGCTACGTTCATGTCAAGAGGAGTCATTCTTACCTCACCATTCAGCTTCTTTGTTCATGTTTGGACTAAGATTGTAATGTGTTTCAAAGGCGTGTAGTCCTGGCAGAATCCAAACTAAGCATTGCTGAGGCATTTTATTCTGTGTAAGATTGTTTTTATTTGTTCGCATGTTCATCACTAGCTAACATTGTGCAATTATTAGTGCTCATCCCTAACCTTCATTCCTGAGTTGACCAGTTTCTCATTCTTCCACTGTGAAGTTGAGTAAGTATAATTTAAATATATAAATGGAAATAGTTCTGTTCAGACTTCAAATCCAGAACTTCCAAAATATACACTTTCTGTCTCAGTGAGACTTCAATTTTTTCCTTGGAACCATGCAGCCTGTGCACAGTACAAAGAAAAAGGCTCATATAGTAGCTGATGGGTGACCTCAGTGCAAGTGTTTTAATCAGTTGATTTTTATCAACAAACAAGTCAGTGTACAAACATCCAAGTGTTGTTTGTCATGAGAAACACAAAACCTGTATTGTGAGAACAGAGAAATAAAACATTATATTCTATTATCCTACATCACAAGGCAAAGGGAACCTTTTATCAAATTGAAAGAAAGAAAACATATAATATTGCAAAGGTTAGTGGTAAGCCAGAGGATTGGGAAAGTTTTAAAAACCAAAGACAACCAAAAAAAAAGCTAAATTTTGAGGGTGAACTTGCAAGTAATATCAAGATAGGCAACAAAAACTTCTTTAAATATATTAAAGGCAAGAGAGGCCAAAGTTAACACAAACCCTTTAGGGAATGAGGTTGGGATCATAATATTGGAGAACCAGGAAATAGCAGAGGAATTGAATAAGTTATTTGCATCAGTCGACATAGTAGAATACACTAACAGTATTCCAAAATTCCTACATAATCAAGGGGCAAAAGGTCGGGGAGGATAAAATACAATAGCTATGCCTAGAGAAAAGATATTAGGGAAACTAATGGGGTTAAAGACTGTTCAATCCCCTCGACCTGAAGGGCTGCATTAAAGGATATTAAAAGTAGTAGCTACAGTGATAGTTAATGCACTGGTCCAAATCTTTCAAGAATTCCCGGATTCTCAAAATGTCCCAGAATCCATGGGGTAGCATGGTGGCACCGAGGTTAGCACTGCTGCCTTTCAGTCTAAGGGATCAGGATTTGATTCCACCCTCAGGTGACTATCTGTGTGGTATTTGCACATTCTCCCTGTGTCTGTCTCGGTTCCTCCAGATGCTTAGTTTCTTCACATAGTCCAAAGATGTGCAGATTATTGTCATGGGAAATGTAGGTTTACAGGGATAGGGCAAGGGGTTGAGTCTGGGTGGGACGCTCTTCAGAAGGTCGGTGTGGACTCGATGGGCTGAATTACCAGCTTCCACACTGTACGGATTTTATGATTAATACCTTTATTTTAGAAAGGTAAGGAGACAAAGAAAAACTAACTGGCCAATAATTATCTTATGTTTATTATTGGAAAATGCAAGAGTCTATTGTAAAAGATGCAATAGGAGATCATAGTTAATACAAAGAAATACTGCATGACAAGTTTAAAAGAATTATTTGAGGAGACAAGTAGAATATAGTAGAGAAAAGGGAACGAGAGTATATAACATTCGAAAACAGGTTTGTAAAAATAACTACACTTAAAGCTATTTAATAAGATAAGACCACGAGGTTTTGGAGAAGAATATTAGCATAGATAAGAGGATTGGTCAAATAATAGAAAACAATGAATTGGGATAAGGGGGACATTTTCAGGATGGCAACCTGTAAATACTGAAGTGCCACAGGGATTAGTGCCAGGGCTGTAATTTTTGTGAATAAATATTAATGACATGGTGATGAAAATGAATGTACTATTACCAAGTTTGTGGATAACACAAAAATAGGTGGGAAGACAAGTGCTGAGAACGACAGAGCGCCTGCAGAGAGATGTAGACAAGATAGGCTGAGATAGATGGATCTTAATGAGTAAAGGAATCAAGGGCTCTAGGAAAATGGCAGGAAAGTGGAATTGAGGACTATCAATTAAGTCATGAGTGGCAGAGCAGTCCCAATGGGCTGGATGGCCTGCTTCTGTTCATACATCATAGCTGAAGAGTAAAATCTACAGACAATGGTAATCGAATCTAATGCGATATGGTAAATCAGCAAGAACATATGTGAAATTGCATAACTGAAAGTCAAAGCACAAAAGCCACCAAGGTAGCATATTCTTTGAGATTCCTCTTACTTCCAGACCAAAACATTGCAACAAAAACTTGCTAATATCGAAACAAGAATGCAAATATTCATGTGGTTACTTTCATGATGTGAAATATCAATATGATCTGTCACCACATCAGTGCTAAAATAAGCAATGTTGCAGTAACAGGTCAAATAGGCAATAGGGATGTTTATTAATAATTAGTTTAGGTGTTCAGAGACAGTGAGGGAGTTCTAGGATAATAAGGAGATCTCAGTTATCTGTAAGAATAATAGTGTGGTTATGGTAGGGGATTTTAATTTTCCAATCATAGACTGGAACTGCCATAGTGTTAAGGGTTTAGATGGAGAGGAATTTGTTAAGTGTGTACAAGATAATTTTCTGATTCAGTATGTGGATATACCTACTGGAGAAGGTGCAAAACTGGACCTACTCTTGGCAGGCAAGGGACTGAGGTGTCAGTGGGGGAGCACTTTGGGGGCCAGTCACCATAATTCTATTAGTTTTAAAATAGTGATGGAAAAGCATAGACCGGATCTAAAAGTTGAAGTTCTAAATTGGAGAAAGGCCAATTTTTTTGTGGTATTAGGCAAGAACTTTCAAAAGCTGATTGGGGGCAGATGTTTACAGGTAAAGGGATGGCTGGAAAATGGGAAGCCGTCAGAAATTAGATAACGAGAGTCCAGAAACAGTATATTCCTGTCAGGGTGAAAGGGAAAGCTGGTAGGTACAGGAAATGTTGGATGACTAAAGAAATTGAGGGTCTGGTTAAGAAAAAGAAGGAAGCATATGTCAGGTATAGGCAGGAGAGACTGAGTGAACCCTTAGAAGAGTATCAAGGCAGTATGAGTATACTTAAGAGGGAAATCAGGAGGGCAAAAAAGAGGACATGAGGTAGCTTTGGCAAATAGAGTTAAGGAGAATCCAAAGGGCTTTTACAAATACATTAAGGACAAAAGGGTAACTAGGGAGAGAATAGGGCCCCTCAAAGATCAGCTAAGGCCGCCTTTGTGTGGAGCCACATAAAATGGAGGAGATACTAAACGAGTATTTTGCATCAGTTTTAATGTGGAAAAGGACATGGAAGATATAGAACTTAGGAAAATAGATGGTGACATCGTGAACAATGTCCATATTACAGTGGAGGAAGTGCTGGATATCTTGAAATGCATAAAAGTGGATAAATCCCCAGGACCTGATCAGCTGCACCCTAGAACTATGTGGGAAGCTAGGGAAGTGATTGCTGGGCCTCTTACTGACATATTTGTACCATCAATAGTCACAGGTGAAGTGCCAGAGCTTGGAGGTTGGTTAACGTGCTGCCACTGTTTAAGAAAGGTGTTAAGGACAAGCCAGAGAACTATAAACTGGTGAGCCTGACATCAGTTGTGGGCAAGTTGTTGGTGGGAATCCTGAGGGACAGGATGTACATGTATTTGGAAAGGCAAGGATTGATTAGGCATAGTCAGCATGGCTTTATGCGTGGGAAATCATGTCTCACAAACTTGATTGAGTTTTTTGAAGAAGTAACAAAGAGGATTGATGAGGGCAGAGCAGTAGATGTGAACTATATGGACTTCAGTAAGGTGTTCCGACAAGATTCCACACGTGAGACTGGTTAGCAAGGTTGGATCTCATGCAATATAGGGAGAACCAGCCATTTGGATACAGAACTGGCTCAAAGGTAGAAGACAGAAGGTGGTGGTGGAGGGTTGTTTTTCAGACTGGAGGCCTGTGACCAGTGGAGCGCCACAAGGATCGGTGTTGGGTCCACCTCTTTTCACCATTTATATAAATGATTTGGATGTGAGCATAAGAGGTGTAGATAGTAACTTTGCAGATGACACCAAAATTGGAGGTGTAGTGGACAGCGAAGGTGGTTATCTTCGATTACAACAGAATCTTGATAAAATGGGCCAATGGGCTGAGAAATGGCAGATGGAATATAACTTAGATAAATGCTGCATTTTGGGAAAGCAAATCTTAGCAGGATTTATACACTTTATGTTAAGGTAATAGGGAGTGCTGCTGAACAAAGAGACCTTGGAGTGCAGGTTCATAGCTCCTTGAAAGTGGAGTCACAGGTAGATAGGATAGTTTGGTATTCCATGAGATCTAACCTTGCTAAACACCTATCAAACACCTTACTAAAGTCCATGTATGTGACATCAACAGCTCTTACTTCATCTATCAACTTTGTCACTTCCTCGAAGAACTCTATTAAGTTGGTAAGGCACGATCGCTCCCACACAAAACCATGTTGCTTATCACTGATAAGCCCATTCTTTTCTAAATATAAATAGATCCTATCCCTCAGTACCCTCTCCAGCAACTTTCCGACCTCCAACTCAGGCTCACTGGTCTGTAGTTACCCGGAATATCCCTACTACCCTTCTTGTACAGGGGGACAACATGAGCAACCTTCCAGTCGTTTGGCACCTCACCTGTATTTAAGGATGCCACAAGGATATCTGTCAGGGCCCCAGCTATTTCCTCTCTCAATTCCCTCAGCAATCTGGAATAGATCCCATCTGGTCCAGGGGATTTGTCCACCTTAATAACCTCTAGCCTACCCAACACATCTTCCCTGCTTATGTTGACATGATCCAGACTAATCAAACTTCTGTCTCTAATCTCAAGATTCATCATTTTCCTCTCCTCAGTGGACACTGATGCAAAGTAATCATTCAGAATCTCACCCATTTTCTCACATTCAACACACAGCCTTCCTTCATTATCCTTTAGTGGACTAATCGTTTCTCTAGTTACCCGCTTGCTTCTTATATAAGAATAAAGTGCTGCCAGATGTATAATTAACTGTATTAAAACTTGCTGAACTGACATGATTACATTTGCTCTGGTGTGTCCACAGCGCTCAACAGATCTCTGGATAATATTATTGTTATACTGCTATTTCTTTCAAAGCAACCTTTTGTTTTCTTCAAAGCTTAAAATTTTGGACGAAGTTTCTCTTTCCCATTTCATCCTCTTTACATATTTCATATGTTTCTCTTGCCTTTGCAAAACCTCATTACTGTATGTTTACCAGCCATGAATTACAACCTGCCACTTTTCTGCCCATAAATATAGTACTGCTTTTTAAAAAATATGTTGCTACGCATTCTCATTTCTCACTGCTCCCATTCTGGTTCCAACACCTGTGTTCAGCAAATATTTATCTTCAAAGTTTGGGAGAAGATTTGTAGCTTGGGTGCTCGTTGTTGTGGTTCTGTTCGCCAAGCTGGGAGTTTTTGTTGCAAACATTTCGGCCTCTTTCTAGGTGACATCCTCAGTGCTTGGGAGCCTCCTGTGAAGCACTTCTGTGATGTTTCCTCCGGCATTTATAGTGGCTTGTCTCTGCCGCTTCCGGTTGTCAGTTGCTATCCGCTGCAGTGGCCGGTATATTGGGTCCAGGTCGATATGTTTGTCGGCCACTGCAGTGGACAGCAACTGACAACCGGAAGTGGCAGAGACAAGCCACTATAAATGCCGGAGGAAACATCACAGAAGCGCTTCACAGTAGGCTCCCAAGCACTGAGGACGTCACCTAGAAAGGGGATGAAACATTTGCAACAAAAACTCCCAGCTCGGCGAACAAAACCACAACAAATGTTTATCTATTTCGGATTTAAAGTTAACAAATGATCAAGCAAAAATTGTCTAACACAATTCCAAATTTCAACCACCTTTTATGAATAGAAGTGCTTCCTAACATCTCTCCAAAATGGTCTGGCCCTACTTTTTAGATTGTGCCCCCAGTTCTAGAATCCCCAACCAGGAGAAGCAGTTTATCAGGTTCACATAGTAATTCATTTTTTATCTACTTTTCACGTACAAATTGAAGCATAATAGTTGGACGAAACACTCTGAAACCATGGAATGGGATCTTTTACAACCATTAGAAAGGGCGAACAGCAATGTTTCTTCTCAGCTTCACAACTGTACAGTAAACAGGGAGAAGGCCTTGCAGGCCATTCACAAGTTCTGCCTTTCGAGATATATGCATGCGTAGCCATGAAAAGAAAAGGTACCATGTACTTAAATAAATAGGCTGCACCCAACGAAAACAAAAATGGAGGAACTTTCCTTTTACTTATTCAAGGGATGTGGGCTTCTTGGGATTAGTGTTACCAGCTGAGGAGCAGGACACTTGACGTTCTGGGCCTAAGCCCTTCATCAGGATTCCCAATGAAGGTTTTATGGCTGAAACATGAATTCTCCTGCTCCTTGGATGCTGTCTGAACTGCTGTGTTTTTCCAGCACCACATTCTCAATTCTGATCTCCAGCATCTGTAGTCCTTACTTTCTCCTCATATGTTAAAAGGTCAACCTGCAAGTTTACCTTGAAAGAATCCCGGACTAGAACTCTCAAGTCTCTTTGCACTTCAAACGTCTGAATTTTCTCCCCGTTTAGAAAACAGTCCATCCCTCTATTCTTCCTACCAAAGTGCATGACCTCACACTTTCCCACGTTGTACTCCTTCTGCCACTTCTTTGTCCACTCTCCTAACCTGTCCAAATCCTTCTGCAGCCTCCTCATCTCCTCAATGCTACCTGTCCCTCTACCTATCTTTGTATCATCTGCAAACGTAGCCAGAATGCCCTCAGTTCCTTCATCTAGGTAATTAATGTATGAAGTGAGAAGTTGTGGTCCCAATACTGAGCCTTGCAGAACACCACCCGTCACCAGTTGCCATCCTGAGGAGGACTTTTTTATCTCCACTCTCTGCTTTCTGTCAGATAGTCTAGTATGGTAAGACTTTGCCTTTGACACCAGGTGCCCTTATCTTATTCAATAGCCCCCTGTGATGTGAAGTAACTATTCAGTTCCTCAGCCATTTCCAACGTCCCCACTACTATCTTTCCAGTGTCATTTTTTAGTGGCCCACTGTCCACTTTTGCCTCTCCTTTGCCCATTATATATCTGAAAAACTCTGACAGTCTTCCTTTATATTATTGTTTAGCTTAACTTCATATTTAATCTTCTTCTGTTTTTTTGTCGCCCTCTGTTAGGTCTTTGTGAGCTTCCCAATCCTGCGGTTTCCCACTACCCTTCGCCACATTATATGGTTTCTCTTTATCTTTGATGCTATCCTTAGTCAGCCATGGTTGCCTCAACCTCCCTGTAGCATGTTTCTTTTTCCTCAGGCTGAATATCTGTTGTGTCTTCTGAACTACTCCCAGTAAAAAGGAACGATGGTCATTTTAAGAGCTGATATAGGCATGATTGATTGAATGGACTCCTTCTGTGCTGTAACAGTGATGCTGCGATCATTTGGTCCAATATCTGTCCCATGCCATGATCCAAGTTTTGCAATGAAACTCTACACGTTGTCAGCCCACAATTTAAGAAAGGAACAAGATTTAAAAAACAGGGAACTATATTCCGAATAAGTCTAACATCAGTAGGATGGAAAATGCTGGGACCTAACATAAACAACATGATATATGGATATTTGTATAACAAATATCTGATTGGATATTGTCAGCATTTATTTGCAAATGGTAAACTGTGTTTGACAAACGTTTGAGTTTTTGAGGATGTTACTAACAAAATTGATAAAGGAGAGTTGATGGATATTGTATAATTGGATTTTCAGAAGGCTTTTGATAAGATCCTCTCCAGAAAGTTGATTAATAAAATTAAAGCACAAGGTGCTGGCATGAATTAAGAATTGGCTAACAGACAGAAAACAGAGTAGGAATAAATGGGTCACACTATTTGTGTTGACAGGTGAGGTATCAGAAGGATCAGTAATGTGGATCCTAACTGTTCAGAAGTAATGAAGTCTTGCTTCAATTGTATAAGAGTTTAGTTAGATTCCACCTGCAGGACTGTGTGCAGTTGTGGTTTCCTCATCTTCGGAGATATATTATTACCATAGTGAGAATGTGATGAAAGTTCACCAGACTGGTTACTGGAATAATAGGACAGTCCTATGAAGACAGATTGGGCAGACTGTGCCTGTATTCTCCACATTTTCAAAGAATGCGAGATGAAAACTGTATTGAAAATTACAAAATACTTAAAGGGATAGATAGGATAGAAATGGGCAAGATGTTTCCCATCTATGGGGAGTTACAGCTGAAAATGTGTTGCTGGTTAAAGCACAGCAGGTTAGGCAGCATCCAAGGAACAGGAAATTCGACATTTCGGGCCAGAGCCCTTCATCAGCTCTGGCCCGAAACGTCGAATTTCCTGTTCCTTGGATGCTGCCTAACCTGCTGTGCTTTAACCAGCAACACATTTTCAGCTCTGATCTCCAGCATCTGCAGACCTCACTTTTTACTATGGGGAGTTACAACCAGGGACAATTTAAAAATAAGGGTGATGCAATTTAGGATCAAGATGAGATTTTTTTTCAACTCATTGTTGTGAATTTTCAGAATTCTCTACCCTAGATGGCTGTGAAAGCTCAGTCTTTAAGTACTTAGAGGTTGAAAACTTTAGGGTTACTAGTGGTATAAAGGCTATTGAAATAATACGTGTGAAAGGTACTGAAATGTTCAATTAGCCAAGATGTATTGGATTGAATGGTGGAGCTGGCTTGATGGACTGGATGGCCAACTTCTGTGCCCAAATTCCTACATTCCTAATCCCTTTTTTTTGTATATTAGATGAATGCTGGAAATGCTTCTGAGTGCTATGACTTGCTAATTAGGCTAATGATACATAGCAAATCATATACCAGTTATGTATATATGGTATCACAGCCACGAATAATTGATAACAAATAAGCAAACTCCCTTCTTCAGTCATGTGTAAAATCAATTACAATCATTTACAGCAGTACAATCTTCAGGGGTAATTGACAAAGCAATTCACCCTTCTAGGCAGTAACAGAAGTGTCGCTATAGAGTACTGGAATGATGCTGCTCTTTTAATACGGTTATGCTGTCCTTGGCTTTTTTTCAGAGAGGTCATAAAAGCAGTGGATCTGAAAAGTCTAGGTTTGAAGGGTTTAAGAGCTAATTTGATTATAATTAACAGATAATGCCTCAGACAATAGGCTTTCAATTTTTAGAAAAAAAAACACTGGAACAATGAAAGGGAAGAGGCTAGTTCTCGCAGCTCAGTTTTTCTTTGGTTGGATTTAGTTTGGTGTTTAGCAGTCTGGCTGTTCACTGAAAGCCAGACTTGAGCTGCTGGTCCAAGAAACAGCTACATGGAAGAAGGCATTCCATGCTGAATCCATCTGCCATATCTCTCTCTCCTGTGATACACTGTGTTTGATTTTACCTTTTGTGCCAAGGGATATTTATAGGGATTATTGCAAGTATTTGGAACAACATTATTAAGTTGGGGTAATTTTTGGGTTTTCAAATAGGTTGTTATTCCATATTGTTCTCTTTTGTTTGTGTTTCATTCGGTAATTTTGCAAATAAATTCTGTTTTGTTTCAAACTAAGTTGTTTGACTAACTGCATCACTCCTGGAATATCTGCATTATACCTGCTTAAAACAATAAGCAAAGTTAGTGTCCAGGCTACTTTCTTGAAATGTTTTGAGGGACTCTGGCCTGGTCCATAACAGCACCCTTTGTCATTCAGTACCTCCCTGGAGCAGAGAAACAAATCCATGTCCTTCGCAGCCTTCAACATGCCATCAATGATATCAAACATCTTGCCATTACCATCTGTATGCTTCCACTTCTCGCTTTCAAACAGCCACCTAATATCAAACAGACCACCATTCAGCAAACTACCTAGTTGTCAGGAGAATAGTGACCACAACCGTGCCACAGCAACCTCTGCAAGACATGTCAGATCATTGACATGGATACTACCATTACAAGTATCACCCACCATGTACACAGTTTATACTCATTTAACTCAGCCAATGTTGTCTATCTCATACACTGCAGAAAAGGATGCCCAAAGGTATGCAATATCGGTGAGTCCATGCAGATGCTACAATGAATGAATGGACACCATGCAACAATTGCCAGACAGGAATGTCCCCTCCCAGTTGAGGAACACTTCAGCGGTCAAGTACATTCAGCCTCTGATTTTTAGGTATGCGTCCTCCAAGGTGGCCTTTGAGAGACACAATAACGTAGAATTGCCAAGCAGAAACTGATAGCTAAGTTCCATATCTGGCCTCAACCGTGATCTTTGGTTCATGTCACGCTAAATGTAATCCCATTGTTCTGTTCTATTTTGATAGAATACCTTGATAACTTGCTTTTACCTCTTTACCTTAATTAGTTTGTATAGTTTGGATTACTTGTTAACTATAAGAGTTGCATGACTAAAGGTATGTTATTCCAGCCCTGTGGTTTGTCTCTAGCACCACCCTACTTTTGATTTTTTTCTAACTACCGCCCTGGATCTTAGGTCATCTCTTCACTGGCTATTCAGCTGTTGACAGTTTACTCATACCATTTGACACTTTTGATCTCCTTCAAAGACTTGTTATTCAGCCTGTCGACATTTCACTCACACTATTTGTATTTATCTTTTGACACTCTTAATCACCTGGAATTATCTTGCCATTATTTCTCTGCATATAAATTCTACGCTGTGCACTTTCCTCCACTTTACCTGAAGGAGCAGCGCTCGAAAAGCTTGTGATTTCAAATAAGCCAGTTAGACTGTAACCTGATGTTGTGTGTCTTTTGACTTCGTCTACCCCAATCCAACACTGGCAGCTCCACATCAGTAGCACCTTATGCAGGCCTCATTGACAGCTAAAAACTGCATGCCAAAAAGACAATAAAAGACGACAATAGGAGTAAAAACTAGGCACTTTAGTAAGGGTGATATGCAATAGAAACGCTACTTTATTTGCCAAGTTTTAATCAGCACCTGCAAGATAATAATGGATAAATAAGGCAAAACTACAGGGAGAGGCAGGAAAAGAAATGTTACTGTCAGCTAATGAGTACACTCACCCGACAATGATCATGTTGCTGCAGTAGAGTCTGAACATCACCTCCAATGGGCATCTGTTTTGTCAGCACCTCGTTCTTGAGCTTTAACCACTTACATAGTTCTTCTAACGATGTGAGCAACCTGTTCCAACGTTCTGTGTTGGCTTCCAAATGAGCCCTGCAACAAATCGGGAAAGCAATCAGCAAGTCAGGAAACAGCGACCAATTAAATCATCTTAACATTCTTTTGCACTTAAGTCAATCAAGTAAAAAGCATTTTTAAAAAAATCAAACTTTTATTTCAAATGATAAAAGTTTAGGTTATTCGCTGAATTCTTTGTTCACAAATTACCAACAGTTCTGTCAAAATGGCAACGCACTTCCAATGCTTTAAACAGAATGGCTCCACCAAACCCAATCCCATTGGAAAACAGCTGTTTGAAGACCTAGTACAAAGCAGGATGGTTATCATTATTTTAGGTTAATCATCTCAGCCACAGACATCACTGCAGGAGTTCTCAGGCCCTGTTCCAGAATCTAAAGGAAGAGGTCAAGTAATAAAGAAGATTGATGAGGGCAGAGCAGTAGATGTGATCTATATGGACTTCAGTAAGGCGTTCGACAAGGTTCCCCATGGGAGACTGATTAGCAAGGTTAGATCTCATGGAATACAGGGAGAACTAGCCATTTGGATACAGAACTGGCTCAAAGGTAGAAGACAGAGGGTAGTGTTGGAGGAGGGTTGTTTTTCAGACTGGAGGCCTGTGACCAGTGGAGTGCCACAAGGATCGGTGCTAGGCCCTCTACTTTTTGTAATTTACATAAATGATTTGGATGCGAGCATAAGAGGTACAGTTAGTAAGTTTGCAGATGACACCAACATTGGAGGTATAGTGGACAGCGAAGAGGGTTACCTCAGATTACAACAGGATCTGGACCAGATGGGCCAATGGGCTGAGAAGTGGCAGATGGAGTTTAATTCAGATAAATGCGAGGTGCTGCATTTTGGGAAAGCAAATCTTAGCAGGACTTTTACACATAATGGTAAGGTCCTAGGAAGTGTTGCTAAACAAAGGGACCTTGGAGTGCAGGTTCATAGCTCCTTGAAAGTGGAGTCTCAGGTAGATAGGATAGTGAAGAAGGCATTTGGTATGCCTTCCTTTAATGGTCAGAGTATTAAGTACAGGAGTTGGGAGGTCATGTTGCGGCTGTATAAGACATTGGTTAGGCCACTGTTGGAATATTATGTTCAATTCTGGTCTCCTTCCTATCAGAAAGATGTTGTGAAATTTGAAAGGGGTCAGAAAAGATTTACAAGGGTGTTGCCAGGGTTGGAGGATCTGAGCTACAAGGAGAGGCTGAACAGGCTGGGCTGTTTTCCCTGGATCGTCAGAGGCTGAGGGGTGACCTTATAGAGGTTCACAAAATTATGAGGGGCATGGATAGGATAAATAGGCAAAGTCTTTTCCCTGGGGTCGGGGAGTCCAGAACTAGAGGGCATAGGTTTAGGGTGAGAGGAGAAAGATATAAAAGAGACCTAAGGGGCAACATTTTCACGCAGAGGGTGGTACGTGTATGGAATGAGCTGCCAGAGAATGTGGGGGAGGCTGGTACAGTTGCAACATTTAAGAGGCATTTGGATGGATATACGAATAGGAAGGGTTTGGAGGGATATGGGCAGGGCGCTGGCAGGTGGGACTAAATTGGGTTGGGATATCTGGTCGGCATGGACAGGTTGGACTGATGTGTGTGTTTCCATGCTGTACATCTCTGTGACTATTTCCATGGCCTATCTCCTTTAGAACCCGGAGATGTAGATTAATAGGCCCTAGGAATTTATTAGCTTTCAATCACAGTAATTTTTACAGCACTTTTACTTTTAATCAATACTATTTTTCTTTAATTCCTCCTTTCCAACAAACCCTTGCTTCCCTAGCCCTTTGGGGAAGATTTTTGTGTCTTCTTCTGTGAAAGCAGAACAAAATTAATTGCTTAACTGCTTTGAAATTTGATTGTTTTTGTTATCAAATTATCAATTCTCTGGTTTCAGTCTGTAAGGAGCCTACAGATATCTTCACTAATCTTTTCTCTTTACATACTTAGAATCTCTTCCAGTCTGCTTTTATGTTCCTTACAAGTTTACTCTCATACTTTAGTTTTCCACTCTCAATCATACTTTTGGTCCTCCGCAGCGGAGTTCTGATCTGCTCCTACTCTTCAGGCTTGTTACTTTTTCCAAGTAATTTTATGTGTTTCTTCTTTGGATTGACTACTATACTTATTTTTTGTTAATTTGCTCTGTATGGGCCACTTTTCCTGCATACATTTGTTCTTTAAATATTAACCTTTGCCTGATAAGCATCATGCCTTTTAATGAAGTTGTCCAGGCTATCACAGCCAACTTGCCTTCACATTTCCCTTTCTTTAGATTTTGGATCCTAGTTTTGGATTGAACTACTTCATCCGCTACCTCTATAAAGAATTCTATCATGTCAGGGCCACATTCTCCTGAAGTATCTCTCAGAATAACATCATTAATTAATCCTCTCTCCTTACACAAAATTAAATTGAGGACAGTTTGTCCCAGTTGATCCTTCAACACATTAGTCTAAAAATCTATCTTGTTCACATTCCATGAATTCATCAGCCCCAGCATTATTGTTAATCTGGTACGCCTAGTCGATATGCATCTCTAACTTACTGTTTAATGCTGTCTCCTACCTCACCAATAATGTTTAGAGGCTTAGAGATAACTCTCACTCAAGTTTTTCACTCCTGGTTGCATCTTAGCTCCGCATGGACTAATTCCACTTCTTGATTTGCTGAGTTGATATCCTTTCTCACTATTGCCAATGATTTCATCTTCCAGAAATAACACCACCCCAGCCCTTTTCCATTTTCCCTGTCCTTTCATAAGATTAAACATCCGCAGCTGTTCAGTTCCTAGCTTTCGTCATCAGCAGCAAGTCTCCGTAATCACTAATATCTTATGCCTGTTAACAACTATTTGCTCTGTTAATTTATCTTATTGCAAATGCTGCAAACATTCAGATATCATAGCTGTAGACTTTTTGTTCCCATTTATGCTGCTAATCCTGGTTTTGTCTGTCTTTCACTTTTGGTTTCTACTTTTCTATCTGTCATTTCTGTCTTTGTTTCCATCCCTCATCTCCCCACTCATATTCAATTCTCTGCCACACTATTTGAAACTGAGTGTCTTTCAGGGCTATTTCCAAAGGCAGTTAAAAGTTAATGAAAAGGGGATTTTCTTGATTAGTAAGGGTTACAGGGAGAAGGCAGAAGAAAGGGGTTAAGAAACATATCAGACGTGATCAATTGGTGGAGCAGACTTGAAGGGCCAAATGGCCCAACTATGCTCCTATAACTTATGTCGTTATGGTCACACCACACTGCTGAGAATCTGGAGTCACGTCACAGGTACCAGACAAGGCAAAGTTGGCAGTTTTCCTTCCTTAAAGGGGATTAGGGAAGCTGATGCATTTTCACTGTCAACACTGGTTCCAGACTTCCTGAAACTCAAATTCCAAAATCTTCCAAGCTAAGATTTACACGTCGGTCCCAGAAATGCTACCCAAATCACATTCCTTTGCAATGGATGCCTGCGAAACCTAGATAAAGGAGAAAGTGAGGACAGCAGATGCTGGAGGTCAGAGTTGAGAGTGTGGTCCTGGAAAAGCACAGCATGTCAGGCAGTATCCGAGGAGCAGGAGAATTGATGTTGCAGGCAAAAGCCGTTCATCAGCAATAAGGCTTGTGAGCCAAGGGGGTGGAGAGATAAATGGGAGGGGTTGGGGCTGGGTGGGGGGGAAGGTAGCTGAGAGTGCGATAGGTGTCCCACCTATATTCAGGACATCACCCACGTCCTCCAAGACTTATGTTTCCCTGGCCCCAATGCTTCATCTTCACCATGGACATTCAGTCCCTATACACCTCCATCTGCCATTGGGAGGGCCTCCAAGCCCTCCATTTCTTCCTCTCCTGGCATCTCCACCAGTGCCCCTCCACTGATACTCTCATTCATTTGGCTGAACTGGTCCTCATCCTCAATAATTTCTTTTTTGAAACCTCCCACTTCCTCCAGATGAAAGGGGTAGCCATGGGCACATGTATGGGCCCCAGCCATGTTTCACTGGTTACGTGGAACATCCATCTTCCGCAGTTGCATCGGCACCAATCCCCACCTTTTCCTCCACTACACTGATGACTGCATCGGTGCCACCTCATGCTCCCACAATGAGGTTGAACAGTCATCAGTTTCACCAACACATTCCACCCAGACCTTAAGTTCATCTGGACCATCTTGGACCTCCCTCCCCCTCAACGGTGACAGACTTAACATGGCCATCTTCTACAAACCCACTGACTCCCACAGCTACCTGGACTACACTTCCTCTCACAATGCCTCCTGTAAAAATGCTATCTCTTATTCCCAATTCCTCCACCTACACCGCATCTGCTCCCAGGAGGACCAGTTCCACCATAGAGTACATTAGATGGCCTCCTTCTTCAAAGGCCGCAATTTCCCCTCCCACATGGTCGATGATGCCCTCCAGTACATCTCACCCACTTCTCACACCTCCGCCCTCAAGCCCCACCCCTCCAACCGCAATAAGGACACAACCCACCGGCCTTCACCTTGCATCCCACCAACCTCCAGATATATCGCATCATCCTCTGCCATTTCCGCCAACTACAAACTGACCTCACCATCAGAGATATAATTCCCTCCCCACCCCATGTGCTTTCCATAAAGACCATTCTCTCCGCGACTCTCTTGTCAGGTCCACGCCTCTCACCAAACCCCTGGCACCTCCCCCTGCCATTGCAGAAATTGCAAAGCCTTCGTGCATACCTCCCACTCACCTCTGCCCAAGGCCCCAAAGGAGCCTTCCACATTCATCAGACTTTTACCTGCACTGCCACACGTCATTTACTGTATCTGTTGTTCGTGATGCAATCTCCTCTATGCTGGGGAGACAGGACACCTACTTGCAGAGCGCTTTAGAGAACATCTCCACGACACCTGCACCAACCAAACTCTCCGCCCCGTGGCCGAACACTTCAACTCCCCTCCCACTCCATTAAGGAGATGCAGGTCCTGGGCCTCCTCTATCGCAAACCCTAACCATCAGACACCAGTAGGAAGAACACTTTAACGTCCGCCTTGGGACCCTGCAATCACATGGCATCAATGTGGATTTCACCAGCTTCCTCATTTCCCCTCCTTCCACCTTATCCCAGATCCAGCCTTCCAACCTAGCACTGCCTCATAACCCTTCCCACCTGTCCATCTTCCTTCCCACCTAATCGTTCCACACATCTCTCCACTTTATCACCATTACCCCCACTTCCATCGACCTATTGCATTCTCAGCTACCTTCCCCCCAACCCCATCCCTCCTCCCATTTATCTCTCCACCCCCTTGGCTCATTAGCCTCATTGCTGATTAAGGGTTTTTGCCCGAAACATCCATTCTCTCGCTGCCTGACCCTGCTGTGCTTTCCTAGCACCACACTCTCAAAACTTAGATATAGTTAGCTTGAACTCATACTATTCTGAAGACCTCAAATCCTGAATTCCTGAAAATGCACCTAACCCAGAATTTTGGCTTCCTCCTAAAATCTTCTGTGGGGCGGCACAGTGGCTTAGTGGTTAGCACTGGGATCCGGGTTCTCGTATCGGGCAACTGTCTGTGTGGAGTTTGCACATTCTCGCCGTGTCTGCATGGGCTTCCTCCAGGTGCCCCGGTTTCGTCCCACAGTCCAAAGATGTGCGGGTCAGGTGAATTAGCCATGCTAAATTGCCCGTAGTGAGAGATGGATTAGTCAGGGGTAAATATAGGGTGGGGGTGGGTTTCTGTTTGGAGGGTTGGTGTGGACTTGTTGGGCTGAAGGGCCTATTTCCACACTGTAGGTAATCTAATCTAATCTAACCTAAATTGGGAGTTGTTCTTACCTCATAAGAACTCCCTGTTTTACCTCAGGTTCTTTGTCAACTTTGACACTGGTATTCTGCATTTGGTCCAAAGCATATCAATGGATAGTCAACCCACTGCAGTTTACTGACCTGATATTGACAGATTTGGTCTTTAGGTCACTCCATCGCTGGTTCATATCATCAAGTCGATGCTGGAGCAAGGCAGCTTCCTCTGAATTTCCCAAAACCTTCACCATTCTATGTCTGTTGCCATCAATACTCTTAAAGATGTCATTGTGAGCATCAATTTCAGCCTGGATATCCTGAAGAAAGCAATATTATCAAGACTTTTTCTCTCTTCAGACATGTAACTGCACATTTTTAAAGTATGTGCAATCTTTCTGTGTTGAACATACAATGGAAGCATTACAGAAAATCTAGGACCCAATTTTAAAAATTATAAAAATACACTATAATTTAGGCACCAACTGACACCTAGAATATACATCTGACAGAACACTTTGTTGTATTGTCTGCACTGCAATAGCAGATGGAGCAGTGATAGGATTACGCTTTTTCAAGTTGTACCAACAAAACTAAGTGCAGAATTAAGGATTCTATACACTTTGCCACTGCAACATTTTTCTCTTTCCACATTAGGGTACTTAGGGCTTGTCAAAAACTGACAAGAGTGGGCCAAATTCCAGCAACTTTATATTAATGGCTCATACCCACTTAAACCTGCAAATTATCCAACTCATTTCACAACATCACAACTGCTGAACAAAAGATTTTCATCACACCACACTAGGCTTAACATCAACTCAGGTTTTAGTTGAAAGTACATGCATCATTTTACCTTAAGACCAAGACTATGTTTTCTAAATTAGTCCAAACCAGTACATAAACATTATGTCTTTTCATATTTCAAAATAAGAAGAACAGCAGATCAATTGTATTTAGAACCATGATGGGGACGGGTGTTGGGGCACAATGCCCTTCAAACGATCGATGCAGACCCGATGAGCTGAAGACCTTTTTCCACACTGTCGGGATTCTATGATGTGAGAAACATTAATCTCCTCACATTTTTAGCTGCCCACTAATTCAACAAGGTTACTGAAAAGTAATGCTTTAGAAAGAACTTTGAAGTATGTCTACACAGCACTGAAGACCAAGCAATACAAGGAGGATATATTTAAATTAAGTTAGAAATCTATAACTGTAATGCACTTATATCTGCAAATATAAAAAGTATCCGCATCCATCTTCCAGTCAATGGACCTTTAGATATATGAAACAAAAACAATAAATTGTACTCAGGTTTTAATCACGTTATCTTCCTGTTCTCTGTGTTTACCCAAAGAACTACATGTTTCCAGACCATTGTTTCCATTTTGGATTTCCAGCATTTACCGTTTACTTGTAGCGCACATCGGCAGTAAGCCCTGGAGAATAGCCAATATTTGGCACTAAGTGACAAATAATATACAAATACCAGGCAATAAACATTTCGAAAGAAAATCTAACCAAGTACTCATTTAAATTCAATGGCATTAACACCACTAAGTTCCCTACTATCAAAATCTTGAGGGTCTCCATTGATCATTGAGCCATGTTAAAAGCTGTGACAACAACAGCAGGTCAGAGGCTCGGCATTCTGTTATCTCTATTCACTACATACAAAGCATAAGTTGGGAGTGTGATGGAATACCTTCCTCTTGTCTGGATCAATAAAGCTCCAACAATACTCGAGGAATTTCAAAACCACCCAGGATAAAGCAGCCCATTTGAGTGGCAGCCATTCCACCACATTCACCTTCACCTTGAGGCCAACCAGGAATGGTCAACAAATGCGAGCTCAGCCAGCAAAGTTCACATCCCAACTCACTGCAGCAACTCACCGGGGGCCCTCTAATAGCAAATCTGTGACCTCTACTGTCTAGAAGGTCAAGGCAACAGACATGACATTGCCACCACCTGCAAATTTCCCTTCAAGCCACATACCATGCTGGCTTGGAAATATATCAATATTCCCTCACTGTGACGGGGTCAAAATCCTAGAACACCTTCTTGCGCAGAACCACGCATTTTCCTGACATTCCAAGGTAATCAGGCATTCAAGAAGGCAGCTCACCACCACCTTTTCCAAATCAAATAGGAATGGGTAACAAATGCTGGCCCAGCCAACATGCTGTGAATGAATTAGTCATTTGGAAACATGTAATGGAGAACATGCAGACCCTGTATTTGCATTATCCATTTGAATTAAATGCACTGCAAGAAGTGGTCAGTCCAAGTAATTAACCTAATGGGTTGCTGGAACTGCAATCATCCAGGCAGTTGGACAGTATTCTATCACTCATCACAGGGAAGGTGATGACCTAGTGGCATTCTTGCTAAACTACTAATCTAGAAATTCAGCTAATGTTCTGGGGATCTGGGTTTGAATTCCGCCATGGCAGAATTTGAATTCAAAAGAAATTTTAAAAATCTGGAATGAAGAATCTACTGATGACTGTGAAACCGTTGCTGATTGCTGGTGAAACCCATCTGGCTCACAAATACCATTCAAGAGAGGAAATCTTCCATCTTCATCTGGTCTGGTCTTCATGTGATTCCAGACACACAGCAATATAGTTGTCTGTCAACTTCCCTGTGAAATGGCCTCGCATACCTCGGTTCAAAGGCAGTTAATGACGGGCAATAAGTCATGTTCAGCCCATGAACCACGAGTGAATAATGATGAAAAAGTCGGTGGACAGGTATTGGGAAGAGAGGAGGCAATGTACTCACTGCAGAATTCCTATCATATGACCTTCCCTTATAGCCACAATATTTTGATGACTGATTCAGTTCTGAGTAAATGGTAACTCCTAGGATATTGACAATACAGAAATTCAGCAAGCAGATTATTCCTTTGCATATGCTACAACATAGCACTGTCAAAGGCTGCTTCTATCACTTTGCTGAAGTTGTGATTATAACATGATAGATACCAATATTCAGTTCGAGAATGAGAAATCTGGATCACAAACGACTGTACTTAAATAAAGGGAATTACAATGAAATAAGAATAGAATTAGCTAAAATAGGTTGGTGAATAGATTAGTGGTATGACCATAAGCAAGCAGCGCAGACAGTTAAGGAGGTCATTCATGAGTCTCAGCAAAAATATATCCCAGTAAGGAGGAAGGATTCTAAGAGAAGGATAAACCAACTTCTCTAGTTAAGGAGAGTACTAGTTTGAAAAAAAACATATAAAGAGGCAAAAGACAGTGATAGCCCCAAAGTGCGGGATGAATTCAGAATCCAGTAAAAAGATAATAAAGAGAGAAAATAAACTACAAGCGCAAGCTAACGATGAATATAAAAACTGACAGTAAAAGCTTATTTATGTAGACAAAATGGAAGACAGACACTGGATACTTAGAAAATAAATCTGGGGGCCTGGTTTTGGGAAATAAGGAAATGACAAAAGATCAAAAAGATATTTTGCATTAGTCTTTATTGTGGAAGATATTTTGAACATTCCATTACTACCAAAGAAAACAGGGGAGGGCTTGAGTACCATTACCATAATTAAAATAGCATTAGACAAACTAATGGGACTACAGGCATGTAAGTCATCTGTCCCTAATGGCTTGTATTACAAGATCCTAAAATAATTAGGTATAGAGATAGTGGATACACTGGTTGTAATTTTTCCAAAAATCATTGAATTCTGGACAAGTAACAGAGCACTGAAACCTGCTAAAGTGACATCTATTCAAAAAGGGAGGAAAGCTAACAGTGGAGGGTAAGTCGTTGATTAATTCAAGGTTGAGTAATAGATTTTGAACTTCTGAAGCCAAGGACTATGGAAGACAGGCAAGAAAGCGGAGTTAAGGCCCAATCAGATCAGCCATGATATTTTTGAAAACTCAGCAGGCTCAAGGGGCTAATGGCTTACTACTATTTCTAAAATCTAAGTGCGCTGTTAAGTAGCTCCCATGCCAGAACTAGGTTATTTTTAAACACACAATTAATTCTCAACCCTTATTTGCCAAATATTGAGTTGGCAGTACAGTGGTTAGCACAGCTGCATCACAGTGTTAGGATTCTGGGTTCAATTCCACCTTTGGGCAACTGTTTGTGAAGATTTTGCATTTTCTCCCTGTGTCCGCATGGGTTTCCTCCGGGTGCTCAGGTTTCCTCCCACAGTCCTCAGATGAGTGAATTGGTCGTACTGAATTGCCTATAGTATGCAGGCTACATGGATTAGTTGTGGAAAATCGGGGTTACAGGCGTAAGATAGGGAGATGGGTCTGGGTGAGTTGCTCGTTGGAGAGTCGGCGAGGACACGATGGGCTGAATCGTCTGCTTCCACACTAAGGATACAATGATTGTAGCATAAACAATGATTATAGCATAATATTCAGTCATACATTTGATCTACTGTTTTGCTGTGTACCATGTTTGGCATAATTAGGACACAGCATGAAAACGGTTTGAAATCTGATGCAAATGCAACCAAGCTGATTTACACAGTGTGTTGAACTCTGGAGACATTACTTCAAATAAACAAAATCTCTCTCCAGCTCAGCCTGCATCTTATACATGAAGGAAACAAGCTCTGTACAAGAACTCAGGATTTATCAGCTAATACCCTGTTATGTAACAAGTTACTCCTGCCCCATGTTTATGCATCAATTTATTAATGCCATAAAAGCAACATATTTGTTTTTTGCAAACAGATACAATCCCACTTCACAGTCATTCTGCCTTTGCATACTGATTTCACTAAATAAGTAATTTAGCACCTTTCTCTCTTATTCTGAAACTTCAATAAAAGACAACAAAACTCTGAAAATTCCCCTTTTTACCAAGATAACAAAACCTTATTCTGATAATTCCATAATTGGTGCCATAGAGGCACCAAGGGCAGGAGTTCAGAAAATGAAATGCCAGTTCAATAACTCCAGGTACCTGACAGCAAACAGATGCAAATATAAGCACAATCCACTCTGGTCCAATTTTACAATGTTACGATTAAGGTATTCTTGTTAACCGATACCGTATTGATTTCTCTCAGTAAATTAGCAGGGGAAATTAGGGCACAGCAAAGGTCAGTAGAACTAATTACAAACTCTCAGGCGTATAATTCAGACATTGAATAATTCATGCAGCCAATGGTGAAAAGCTAACAAGTTCCAGAAAATTGACAAAACTGTCATATATTGTGGTCCTCGCTGTTTCCAGCTGGGAATTATGGCCAGAACACATTTCCTCTGATATTCTTGCATTTCTCCATTTTAGTTGCAAATACTATTTCAAAAAAATTATAATATTGATAAACGTGGCACACAAGCATTCAATCAATGCATTTACAATTGGTGAATAATGACCCTCCTCCGCCTTTCCTTTCAACTAAAAGTTGTGGAGGTTTGTGGGGTTTAACACAGAGTCTATTTAAGAATGACAAGTGATATTTGCTTTCAGATATTCACTGTAGAATCGTTAAATATTGCATTTCACAATTTAATTAAAGACAGAGATTTCCATAGAGGGTATGCTTTCTGTAATCGTGGCAAACATTCCTGGTAATTAATTAAAACACAAATGAACCACTTCACCAATTTATCCCAACATTTGTACACTTTGTAGCTCTCTATAAACTTAAATGTATTTTGACTTTTATTCCTGTGATATATTCATAAAATTCCATTATGTGTGGTACTAACACAGTTGTTAACCCACTTTGAAAGGGATCAACAATATACTGAAGTAGTATACAAAGAGAATATGTGCGATGGAATAACCAGTGCATCAACAGAAATTAAACACAAAATGAAGAATATGAAATGAAGAACTAAATATTAGGTCATAAGATAAAAATCATTTCTTCTTACTATACCTGTTCAATCTTTCTTAGCAACTCCTGCAAGCTGAAGTTCAGGCCAATCATCGTTCTGTCTCACCTTGACACAGCCTACATCTTTCTGCAATAGGTTATCCCATTACTGCTGTTGTGCTGCAGTTTTACATCTGCAAGGAGATTCAACTCCTGCTTTAACCTGTCCTAATTTTTCTCTTATACACTAAACCATCAGATCTTGGTTCACATATTGGCAGTTTTACACATCCATCAATTCAAGAGAACTTGTCCAAAGATACCTAGATCCAGGATGCTCAGTAGTCTTCTACAGCTTTTAGTCATCTTCCATCGCGCTTTCATCCTCTTGGGCAGTTCTCACCTTAAAGTTTAGTCAAAGACTTCACTAATTCTAGTTTTTTGTGATGGCCCCGCTGTTTTTTCTTAATACACCCAATGATGGGGTCTGTCTGAATCAAACAGTTGGTCTAAACCGCTGACCAAAGGTCACAGGAGAAATTTTCGAAAGCACTTTCTGTGTAAAGATAACAAAGACAATCCTCGAATGGTGTCTGTTGTAAAATTTTATATCCAAACAATCACATCAACTGGGTTAGTCGCAGGGTAAGAAGGACCACAGCAAGATATAGGACTACTCCTACTGATCTGAAAGTTAATACTTGTTCATGCAAAAACACTTGGTTTTCCCAACTCCCTCCCTTTGCTAGAGGCTGAGAGTTCAGTGATCTGTGTCTGCTAGTCCGACTGTGCTTCCCTCCCTCTTACTAATGATTACTGCACTGCCTAGTTTAGTATAGGACCCTCAGCTGACATTCAACCGCGGAATTGAATGTCTGCAGTAATCTTCTATTCCCAGCTGCTGTTTATTATTTTAATCAGCATTCTGCAGCCTCCCTGTTCTCTGACGCTAGATACACTCCTATTTCCTGAGGCCTCATTTTTGGCAAGACTTCAGTCCTGGAGAAATAAGCAAAGGGCCAGACCCTGATTTAACAAAGACTAAACATACACACAAAAAACGTTTTGCAATATACTCCTGCTGCTGACTATAAGCATAAAACTCTATTTACATGAAAAACAGAGGTAAGTTTTCAGGTACAAAGATTTTATTTAATGTTTCAGTCAATGGAGTACTGAGCTGAAAAATACTTCTGTTATTTGTGACTGGCCTTCTCATTTATTTACTTGCTAATTAGTTTCTTTTACTTAGAGATAAGAAAGGTAAAGTGGGCATCGACTCAAAGGAGCATACAGCTTCACTCTCATTCTCAAGAGATGACTTGTGGTGAGTTTAACCTGAAGGTCACTAGGCCCCAGGCAAAGGCTTAAGCTGAAAAGTTGGAAATTGCATGGTAACCTCAGCCACTGCAGGAATTAAATCCTAGTTTTGGCATCACTCATAAACTAGCTGCCCAGCCAACTAAGCTAACCAAATTCCATTGTGTTCATCGATACTTGTACATTTAGTGGCACTCAAGGCTTGAAGCTACATTTGCACAGATTGCAGATAAGGAGACAATTCAAGCTATGGAGGTAAGATTCAGTCAAAATTAGAGAATCCCATGTTGTGCAATGGAACTCAGGCAGCTAACTGAATTGAGTGAACGTTAACATGCTGTAAAAATAAATGACATGATAAGTCCAATGAAAAAGGATTTTATTTTTTAAAACCTCCACTTTACTGAAGTTGTCAGAGTTAAAACCCTTTAAGTATTAAAGTTACCTGTAGGTATAAATTCATATACAGCTGAGAAAGGGGTGGCACAGTGGTTAGCACTGCTGCCTCACAAAGCTTCGCTCTATTCATTGCACTATGGTAAATGCTGGATCTGAAATTCACTTGCAAATGTCTTTTCATCAGTAATAATCTGTCCAGTCAGATGGGGTTACTGTACATTTCCTGTGCATTCCATATAAGCAAAGAATCACAGAGTGAAAGGATTTCTTTGTATGTTTTGTCAAACGCCCTACTCCGCGGCCCCACCGCCCCAGAGAGCAGGTGGGGTGAGAGGCTCTTCAGCGAGTTGTTGTGGACTTGTTGGGCTGAATGGATTGTTTCCACACTGTGGCAAAAGTGAGGACTGCAGACTGCACACTGTAGGGATTCTACAAATAGTTGAGGCTCAAACACAAATTTTTGCAGGATTGCACTATAATATGTGCCCATAATTTCTGCTCTCAATCCCCTTCCATGCCATGATGTTGAATGGTGGAACAGACTCGATGAGTTGAATGGCTTACTTATGCTCCAAAATCTTATGTTGGTATGGTCTTCCACTCTCCCTATTTCCTAACCAGGCCAATAATTTGCCTTTGCTTTCATGAACTCATACTTACCTATCCTTACTGACGTAACAGTTTCCAGTTCATCAGTGTTATCGATTTTTTAACATTTTATCTTTGATTAAATCCCTTTATGAGATCAGTCTGGAGGGGATTATGGTGTTGAAGGTGGACTACAGTCGATGAGCAAGATCTGACGTAGATGTCCTTGTTGCCCAGATGTTCCTGAGATAAGCGTAGGACTAGGGAAATGGCACCACTTTGGACCTGTTACATCGGGAGGGAAATCGTAGAGGATCGAGGTAGACTGGGAGATGAGAGTCGATGTAGGCTATAACCAGCCTCTTGAAGTACTTCATGATTCTGCAGGTCAGAGCCACTGGGTGGGAGTCATTAAGGTATAGACAAAAAGGTAAAATAAAGCAGGCAACTTTTTTTTCAAACAGAGTTGTGTTCACTGAATTTTTGGAGAGGCCTACATGTGGATGGTTAAAGGTTGTTTTCCCTAAAATTTATACACCAGAAGAAATTATACACGTGGAAGGACAGTTTTTTTTAACATCACTAAAGAGATTTTTTTAAATCGCGGAGAGGAGAGTTTTTTTTTGAAACAGAGTTGTGCTTATGGAGCTTTTGGAGAGGCCAATACATAGACGACTCTGGAGTCAGACTTTTTTAAAATCAGACGATTGTTAGCTGTCTTCTGACCTACTTCAGTTGTCATTTTTAATTCAATTGTTCAGTGAGTGGTTGATTATATTTAAGATTTAATTTTTTAAATTTTCTGCATGTTTGATATCCTTTATGATGTGGAGGTGCCGGTGTTGGACTGGAGTGGACAAAGTTAAAAATCACACACCAGCGGGTTATAGTCCAACAGGCTTATTTGGAAGCAGTAGCTTTCAGAACACTGCACCTTCGTCAGGTGCTTGTGGGGCAGGGTCATAAGACATAGAATTTATTGCAAAAGTTTACATTGTGATGTAACTGAAATTATATATTGAACAAACCTAGATTGCTCTTAAACTTTCATCCTTTAGAATGAGTTACAGGTTTCGGTTCATTAATATGTAAATCTCAGAACTTCTTTTAAGTCACATTCTCGAGATAACTTAAAGTTTTATTAAAAAAAAGTGACATCTCAGCTCAGACAATGTATTAAAGGTGTGAGATTAGAGTCTGTCTGTATCCCAATCTTGAGTCAGACTGGTTCTATTCCCAAAGTAGGAATTTATAAAATATAACATGGATTAACTGTCTGCAGATTGTTTCTTTTTGAGCAAAATAGAATGTGTCTGCTAATACAATTCTGCAAATGCAAATTCACCAAGTCATATGAATATCTGCTGCATACATGGTGGGTGGTGTCCCCACATGTAATGGTGGTAACCATGTCGACACTCTGACACGTCTTGCAGTGGTTGCCATGTCAGGGTTGTACAGTATTGTGGTTGATGCTGTCCTAAAGGCTGGGCAGTTTGCTGCAAACAATGGTTTTGTTTAAGGTTTGGCGGTTGTTTAAAGGTGAGAAGTGGAGGCATGGGGAAGGTCTTGGCAAAGTGCTTATCCTCATCAATAATGTGTTACAAGCTGCAGAGAACATGGCGTAGTTTCTCTGCTCCTGGGAAGTACTGGACAACGAAGGATACCTTATCAGTTGCATCCCATGTTTGTCTCCTGAGGAGGTCATTACATTTTCTTGCTGTGGCATGTCAGAACTGGCGATCAATGAATTGAGCAGCGTACCCTACTCTTATGAGTGCGTCCTTCAGTACCTTCAGGTGTTTATCACGTTTCTCCTCATC
This sequence comes from Hemiscyllium ocellatum, assembly GCF_020745735.1. Taxonomy (NCBI): domain Eukaryota; kingdom Metazoa; phylum Chordata; class Chondrichthyes; order Orectolobiformes; family Hemiscylliidae; genus Hemiscyllium; species Hemiscyllium ocellatum. Next base: position 114,418,535 of record NC_083410.1, on the reverse strand, counting down.
TGAACAGGTCCTGTGTATGTGAAGGGCTTGTCATATGTGTAACAAGAGTGCTGAAATGTCCATTGTGACAAGGAATGTTCCGGTTCGACTAGTCTGTATGTACTGAGTTTCTGTAAGAAATCTGTGGTGTTGTGACAGAAGCTGGGGGCCCTCTGTACATTACTCGTCACAATGGATGTTTCAGCACTCTACACCAGCATCCTCCATGATGACAGCATCACTGCATCTGCCTCAGTACTCAAAACCAACAACTGCCAATCTCTGAGCACCATGCTACAACTCATCCACTTCATTCTCAAACACAACGTTTTCACCTTTGACAGCTAGTTCTTCCTCCAGACACACGGAACAGCCATGGGAACTAAATTTGCAACCCAATATGACAACATTTTCATGAACAGGTTCAAACCAGACTTCTTTGCTGGACAGGACCTCCAGCCAGCACTATACATCAGGTATATTGACAATGTTAAAAATCACAATGCCAGTTTATAGTCCAACAGGTTTATTTGGAAGCACTAGCTTTTGGAGCACTGCTCCTTCATCAGGCAGTTGTGGAGAATAAGATTGTAAGACACAGAATTCATAGCAGAAGTTTACAGTGTGATGTAAATGAAATTATATATTGAAAAAGACCTGGATTGTTTGTTAGGTCTCTCATCTTTTAGAATGACCATGTTGGTTTCAGTTCTTTCATATGTAAATCGCAAAACTTTGTAAAAGTTACATTCTCAAGTGAACTTTAATAATTGGTGTCATGTCGGCCCAGATAATGTATTGAAGGCGCTAGCTCCCCTGTGTGAGGCTGTGTAACTAAGGTCAGACTGATTCTAATCTAAAAAAAAACAGATTTACAGAATCTTACATGGATTCATGCAGTTTTTGAGCAAAGTACAATGTTAAATGCAGAATTTTACATTTTGCCATTCGGCCTCGGATCTTCGGGTGACCAAGGTAGACTTCGGGATATGCAACAATGCAGAGTGGCTGAGCAGAGGCTGATCGCCAAGTTTGGTACCGATGGGGATGGCCTCAACCGGTTCCTTGGGTTTATGTCATACTACAGGTGACCCCACTACATTACACACACACACACACACACACACTCTCTTGCATACATGCGCACACGTAAACCATCCACATTCCTCTCACAGGCTTATACTCTGTCACACTCATGCACACATGCAAACACAAATGTTCACATGCACTCACACACACATAAGGCTATGGGGTGAATTCGCAGTTACAGAATTGTATTTACAGACACATTCTATTTTGCTCAAAATCTACAGGCAGTCAATCCATGTAACATTTTATAAATTCCTACTTTGGGAATAGATCCAGTCTGATTCAAGATTGGGATACAGACAGACTCTAACCTCACACCTTTAATGCATTATCTGAGCTGAGATGTCACTTTTTTAAATATAAAACCTTAAGTTTTCTCGCGAATGTGACCTAAAAGTAGTTCTGAGATTTACATATTAATGGATCAAAACTTGTAACCCATACAAAAAGACGAAAGATTTAACAGCAATTGGGGTTTGTTCAATATATCATTTCAGTTACATGACACTGTGGTCTTTTGCTATAAATTCTGTGTCTTGTGATCCTGCTCCACAGCTACCTGATGAAGGAGCAGCGCTCTGAAGGCTCGTACTTCCAAATAAACCTGTTGGACTATAACCTGGTACTATGTGGTTTTCAACTTTGATAATCTTTGGGTAAGGAAAGGTAGTTTGTTCATTTAGATACAAGATTCTATTGAAAGCTGCTTCTTTTTAGGCTTAATGTCACTGAGGGCATACAAGTGGCACAGAGTTACTTGTTTGGTAGATTTAGAGAAGTGATTACACAGCAGCGTCAGTCAGATAGATCAGATAGGAAAGGTGAGAAGGTCGTTTCGAAGTCTCCTGTAGCTATTCCTTTTATCAAATAGATATTTAGTTTTGAGTACAATTTAAATAGATAGTCTTTCAGAGGAAAATAGAACAAGCAATCAGTTCTCGGGCACTAAAAATGAATCTTACGTTAGGCCGGGTTTGAGAAAATTTAAAAGAATAATTGTTATAAAGGACTGTCCTGTCAAGGGCACAGACAGGAGGTTCTGCAGCAGCAAGCGTGAATCTAAGGTAGTATATTGCTTTTATGGTGCCAGGATTAAGGGCATCTCAAAAAGACTGAAGCATATTGTTATAGGGGAGAGTGAAGCTCAAAAGTGGTCCTCCCTGATTTGCCCCGGTGCCAATCACAAATGAGTGAAGGAATAAAAGGATAAAGGGGAGAAATCAATAGCTGAAGATGTGGTGTGATGTTCAGGGATTCAGATTCTTGGATCATTGGGATCTCTTCTGGGGCAGAAAAGACTTGTTCAAAGAGAATGGGGGGGATTTCACCTGAACTGGAAAGGAACCAATATTCTAGTGGGGAGATTTGCTAGTTCTATGGAGAGGGCACAGTGGAGAGATCCTAAGTAATACAGCACATAGAAAGATAGATGGGGATGGTTATAAATCTGAAAAGAACAAGTTAATTAGAAAAGACAAGTCAGAGAATGAAGTAACCTTGAAGAATCTAATGGAGAGCTGGATTCAAATAAAACCATGGTAACTCGTGGAATTTAAAGTCAATTCATAAATCTGGAATTGAAAATCTGGTCTCAGCAACGATGACCATCTGGTTCACTGATGTCCTTTAGAGAAGGAAATCTGCCATCTTCACTGGACTGGTCCATATGGAACTCCAGCATCTTAAAGGACTCTTAACTGCATTCTCAAATTGTTACTCAGTTCAAGGGGCAATTAGGGATAAGCAACAAAAGCTAGCTTTGCCAGTGATAAATACAACGCATGAAAGATTAAAGAAGACTAAAGATTAAAAGATTATCCCATCAGATAGATACCAGTTCTGATGGTGAAATACTACATCATCTTCATCATGTTCAAAGTATTAGAAATATATAGAGATTTACAGGTGTGTAAATGCCACTGCACCACCACTTTAAAGTCTAACTTCACAAATAAAGGTTTCAGCCCTGATGCTGATTCCTCTGAGACTCCTGCTCCTGAGCAGTTCTGAGCACTCATCATCCTGTGGCTAGATCAGAACATATATTTTAAGAAAACACTGTGCCAGGATTAGGTAAGTGATTCATCCTGTACTAAAACTATTTTTGCATTGTGCAAAACTTGTGCTCGGACTCATGGCTGCAGGCATAGACGTGCTAATATGTCTTCCTGGCAGCCATTCATTTCACTTGACGCCTATCCTTAAAGAACTAGCTCATCAGCTTAGTTCCATAAACGCAAAGGAAAAATTGAGAAGAGTAGTTGCAGGAAAGTCGTGTATCAAGTCTGGTCTTTAATAACTGAATGTAAGAGCGACTAAAACCTTGTGTATTGAGTATTTTTAAATGTAATTTAAATAAAATGTATTCTGAAAAGGAAAGTAATCGTTGATGAATAGCAGATGCGTTTCGCATACTTTTAAAATGTAACCCTTGTTCAGAAGAAAAGCACATTTTTCATATATTATGCAGTATGACCAGTATTATAAATGGACATTTCTCATTTTTGCTGATTACTGAGACATTATTTAATTTCATCATCTGTATGTATGACAAGGTTATTCATTCAGTAATCACAAAGCAATGTCTAAATTGACTGATCAGAACAGTGTCCTGTTATCAGCCTTGTCTGTGCTATATACAATAACTTGAATTCAGATAAGATTTACTAAAGTGAGTTAAACTTTGGATATGTTCCTGTAAATACTTAATTAATTAACACATCACTAGATTCAATAGAATATGGAGATGTATTCGTTTGGCATTGTATATTTCAAGAAAAATTTCTGTATGTGTCCATAGTCTCAATGCAAATGTTTCCAGTCCATTATTGATGCAGCATTTTAAGGTCCAGCGATCACATATGTACAATGAGAAAGCACTGTTTTTAAAAGAAAAAGCATTTGAAAGCGTGGCTGCAGTTTTGAAAGCAAGTGACCTTTTGCAGGCATCATGTAAACAACTAATTTCAGTTTGAGTTGCAAAATAAAAACAAAACAGGGTTGTTACACTCCTTTTAATAGGCCCAGTGGTTAGCACTGCAGCCTCACAGTACAAGATACTTGGGTTCGATTCTAGCCTCAGTCAACTGTTAGTGTGGAATTTTCACATTCTCCCTATATCTTTGTTAATTTGCTCCGGGTGCTCTGGTTTCCTCCCACAGTCCAAAGATATAAGTGAAAGTGGACTGGTTGTGCTAAATTGCCCATAGTGTCCAGGAATGTGTAGGCTTGGATGGATTAGCCATGGGAAATGTGCAATTTCAGGGTCCCAGGTCTTTTTCAATATATAATTTCAGTTACATCACATTGTAAACTTTTGCTATAAATTCTGTGTCTTACCATCTTATTCACCACAACCGCCTGATGAAGGAGCAGCGCTCCGAAACCTAGTGCTTTCGAATAAACCTGTTGGACTATAACCTGGTGGATTTTTAACTTTGTATACCCCAGTCCAACACCAGCATCTCCAAATCAATATTTTCCCTTTTTTTATTTCAGATTTCTAACATCTGCAGTATGTTTCCTTTATTAAATAAAGAGAAACTGTTCCTGCTCATAAATGAATTGAGAACTAGGGGGCACAGTTTAAAAGTGTTTTGCAAAAGAAATATATAGAGGTGAGAAAGAACTTTTCTTTAAACTGAGTAGTTAGGATCTGTAATGTACTGCCTGGAAGTGTGAGAGAGGCAGGTTCAATTGAGGTATTCAACAGGGCATTTTATGATTATTTAAACAGAAACAATATGCAAGATTACGAGGAAAAGGCAGAAGATTGGCATTAAGTCAAATGTTCAGACAGCCAATGCAGGCATAATGGGCCAAATGGCTAACTCCGAGACTGTAACAATTGTACAATCCAATCATTTGATACAACTTGTAAAATAATGTACTGACTTTTTAAAATCCTAAATGCAGTACTTTAAACTTATCCATGTAAAATTTTAGTTGTTAGTATGGCATTCTTGTACATATACAAATGTATTTTCTAATTTCTGATCTCAGATTTAGTCAAATCCTCCCCTCCACCAGTTTGTCATTGTGAGAGAATTTAAAAATGAACAGTTCACATTAAACTTATGAGACCATGCTGTTTGTGGTAACTACAAATAATCAGGATTTCAACACCCATTCCTCAGGCACCCCATCATGTACTCTAACCAGCTCCAATCTTGACACTACTCCTCAAATGAGAACTTGCTGCTTCAACCAATTTCAATCCATTCTTGTGTTTTGTTTTAATTCTACCATATTGAGCTTCAACAGCCCTGTTATGTGGAACTCTATTGAAGTTTCTTTTTAAAACCTAGGTATACAGGTATATCTGTTATTACATGTGTTTCATGAATACAAATTGGCTGTAACACAATTAACGAATTGTGAGCGCTGTTTGGATAATGCAAACTTTCTACTGTACAGAAATAGCGATCTTCTAGAGCATGATTTTCTGCAGTGCGGGGAGCACAACTGTCATGTTATACCTGTATATCAAATCAGCTATAATCTAAATGAATAGCAAAACAGATTCATGGGTCCAAATAATCTTAAACTATTTGTGGCTTGGAATTTCCACAGTCTACCTGGATTGTCACTTCCCGTAAAGGTCAAACTGGTCGATCAGCCAGGATTGCTCCATTCCAAACATCCATACTGGCCAGTGTTAATTAGGTTAGCTGTTAGAAACCATGAAGTACACTCCTAATGATCATTTCTTGTATTTTACTCAGAACTTGATTAAGTGTAAAAGATTTTAAGTTTTCTGGATCTTCATTTGAAAGTTAGCTTGTTTCAAACTTGCAGAACCAAGATCTTCCCAGAATATAACGTCCGTTTAACAATTACCAGCACCTCACAAATAAAATCCCTCATCTCCCTCAACACCTGGAATACATGCTATTTAAGCCACTTTCAGAACAAATGACTGCATTCTGAACAAAGCTTTGGGTTAATGGAAAGTATTTTATTTAAAGGACGTACTATCTTCTGAAACTCTTCGCCTTGCTTTCCTCTTTTCATCTCTAAATTGATGGATTGCCACAGCAGATACATTGAGATCAGGAACCAGAAACAAGAGGGATCAACATCATTAATATCCCAGAGTCCAACAGACTAGCTATTCCTAATGTTGAGATGATTTAACCTGGCCCCGATTATTAATTGAATCTAGAATTCTTTTGTTATAAACAGACAAGATATTTTAATCACATCAGGAGCAGATTAAATGCAATCAGTTATTTTAACACACTCTCATCAGTTTTAATTTTTTTTGTTGTTACTTCATTACTTTGCATTATTTCTTTATTGCATCAGGAGCCAGGCAACCAACAAATCATCTGATGTACGCTATCACTTGCAAGTATGTACTTCAGACCAGGTTCAATCTTGATTTTCTCTCTCCTTCTACTTTCAGGAATCCCGGTGTTTCTTTGCCTTCCAACTGACCAGTGTTTAAGCATATTGTTTTTCATACAGCAAAACATTACTTTTGAGCATAATATCCCCAAAATATGAATCTAGCAAATGAACAACTCAGGGTGATACAAAGCAGGAGCCACAAGAAATTCAAGTGGTGTATGCCAGCTAGAGTTATCAGAATTGAGAGTATGGTGCTAGAAAAGCACAGCCAATCAGGCAGCATCTGAGGAGCAGGAGAATCGATGTTTCAGGCATGAGCCCTTCATCAGGAATCCTTATGCCCAAAACGTCGATTCTCCCGTTCCTTGAATGCTGCCTGACCAGCTGTGCTTTTCCAGCACCACACTCTCGACTCTGATCTCCAGCATCTGCAGTCCTCCCTTTCTCCTGGCTAGAATTATCACATTAGTAACTCTTATTACAATTGCTAGCAGACTCCTGACACCCTCCAGGCATTGTTTAGAGAATCCTTTCTTCCAATTACTGTGTCAACAAACAAAATCTGAAAGTGGAATTGTATTCTATTTGTGTCAAATTTCAGAAGTACATTGGATTTGATGGTAAAGAAAGAGACTAAATCAGATACAACAGCCTCAGATAATCAGACAAGTTTTACTTGAACTAACTAAAGCGTCCAAGGGAAAGCACAGCACCAACCAAAGATGACTGCCAAACTACACAACCAAAAAACAAGCAGAATTTAAGATAAAGAAAACCATGATTAAACTGCTCTCAAGCTGGGCGGCACAGTGGCACAGTGGTTAGCATTGCTGTCTCACAGCGCCTGAGACCTGGGTTCAATTCCCGACTCAGGCAACTGACTGTGTGGAGTTTGCACGTTCTCCCCGTGTCTGCGTGGGTTTCCTCCGGGTGCTCCGGTTTCCTCCCACAGTCCAAAGATGTACGGGTCAAGTGAATTGGCCATGCTAAATTGCCCGTAGTGTTAGGTAAGGGGTAAAAGTAGGGGTATGGGTGGGTTGCGCTTCGGCGGGTCGGTGTGGACTTGTTGGGCCGAAGGGCCTGTTTCCACACTGTAAGTAATCTAATCTAATAGAATGAGCCTTGAGAACTCCATCCAGTTGGCACTGGGATACAGGGAAAAATCCAAGGAGCAGGAGAATCGACGTTTCAGGCATAAGCCCTTCTTCAGGAATGAGGAGGGTGTGCCAAGCAGGCTAAGATGAAAGGTAGGGATGAGGGACTTGGGGGAGGGGCGTTAGGAATGCGATAAGTGGAAGGAGGTTAAGGTGAGGGGGATAGGCCGGAGAGGGGTGTGGGTGGAGAGGTCGGGAGGAAAATTGCAGGTCAATTACAATCTTCCTCCCGACCTTTCCGCCCATCACCCTTACTTCACCTCCTTCCATCTATCACATTCCCAACGTCGTTCCTACCTTTTATCTTAGCCTGCTTGGCACATCCTCCTCATTCCTGAAGAAGGGCTTATGCCCGAAACGTCGATTCTCCTGCTCCTTGGATGCTGCCTGACCTGCTGCGCTTTTCCAGCAACACATTTTTCAGCTCTCATCTCCAGCATCTGCAGTCTTCACTTTCTCCTACAGGGAAAAATACCAAGTCTGGAGGAACAGCACAGCATACCCACAAAGCAATTCAGATTGTTAAAGGTTTGCTGTATAAGAAATTAAAGAAGTTTGACTTTACTGCTTACAAACTGGCTGGTGAAAACAAATCAGGCATTTCTAAGAGAAGGTTTAACTTCAACAACATATGCTCTGAAGAACCAAAACAACAAAACTAAATTTAAAAATCAGGTGAATTTATTTCACAATGCTCTTTAATGTATAAGTGTTTTGTTTGTCAGTTTCTAAACAAAATACAAGATATAAAACGGCTGTTTACATACAAAGATTTTCATCAAGTTTTCGTATTTAGCCAGAATATATTATTTATTAGAGGATTAAATTAGTCTTTTATGACAAAGCTGCTCATAATGTTTGTCTAAATTGCAACAGGTTAGCACTTTGGCAATGCTGGATGTGCAGAAATGCAAATTTTGTGATATTACTAAACATAATCACTGTGCTCATCCATTTACAAACCAAATGTTTTCAAAGATATTCTGCACAATTAAAAAAAAATCTGTTAATTACTGCATGTTTAATCTTTCAGGGTAATGCTTCTAAATAGTTTGTTTTTGCATGTTATAATTTTCAAATCAGATGGAGAGCAACAGTATTTCCTCTAAGTATTTCCAAACAACACAAAGACAGATTTGATCTTTTTTTGTGGCACAGAAGTAGAACAATTGTTGACAGTCTCCGAATGTCAGAGTCTTTCGGGTAATCTGACAGCATACTCACTACAACATGACTCTCAAGGCTCTACACAAATCAAATCTTCTCATTACTTCTAATTATTTTATGCAAATATTTATACAGAAGAGAATTTTACAATCAGACTAGTTGAATCAATTATTTTAGAGAAAAGCTGACAACGAACACAGAGCACACAGGCCTGACAAATTATTTAGGTCTCTGCCTACAAGTTCTAACTATTTCTTCATGAGAACCATAAATCTTTATGAATTACTAGATTTCCTTGACTACCTTGTCAGTATTTTGTAATAAAGCACATATAAATCAAAATCTTGGAATTTCCTCTCTAATTACATTGCATGTCTACCAACATCATATGGACAGCAGTGGTTTAAGAAGGCAACTCACCACCACCTTCTCAAGTGCAACTAGGGACAGGTAGCGAATGCTGGCCCAGCTAGTTGCCCATATCGCACAAGCGAATAAAAATTGTATACTGAAATAAAGGCACACAGTAGTAAGTCTAACCTCAGGTGAGCAAACTATTCAAAGCAATTCCGATGAACAAAATTCATCTGCACTCAGAGACAGGATAGTCATGATTTTGTTGAGGGGAGGTCATGTCTGACCAACTTGATTTAATTTTTCGAAGAGGTAACCAGTTATACAGACAAGGGCATTGTATTTGATGCAGTCTACAGGGACTTCAGCAAGGCTTTTGATAATATCCTGCATGGGAGACTGATTGTGAAGAGTCCTACTCTCTGAGGAAATTTGGCTATTTGGATCCAGAATTGGTTGAATAGCAGGAAACAGAAGTGATGTTTGAGGGGTGTTTTGGTGGCTGGAAGCCTGTGTTCAGTGGGGTTCTGCAGGGATCAGTTTTGGAGCTGTTACTGTTAATGGTATGTGTGAACAATTTAGAGTTGTGTGCAGTGAGGTTGATCAGTAAGCTCGCAGATGGTAGAAAAATTGGTGGGGTGGTAAATAGTGAGGAGGCTAGCTTTAGATTACAAGAGGATATAAGCAGGCTGGTCAGATTGGATGATCAGTGGTGAAAGGAATTCAACCTGGATACATGTGAGATGATGCACTTCAGCAGGACAAATACGGCATAGAAAGACATGATGAAAGGTGGGATTCTGGAAAGCACCGAGGAGACCAGGATCTTTGATGTGCGCTGGTACCTTAAGGTATCAGCTTAGGTGGATAAAGTAATTTAGAAGACACAAGGGATATTTGGGAGAAAATGATGACTGCAGGTCCTGGAGATCAGAATCGAGGTTGTGGTGTGGTCTGAGGAAGATGAGAATCAACATTTTGGGCATAATCCTTTCATCAGGAATTTTCCTTTCTTCCTGATGAAAGTCTTGTACCCGAAACGTTGATTCTTCTGCTCCTTGGATGCTGCCTGACCTGTTGGGCTTTTGCAGCACCACACTCAGAAGAGATACTTATGTTTACTAGCCAAGGCATCGAGTTTAAGAGTGGGGGTGGTGGTGGTGGTGGTGGTGGTGGGGGGGGGGGAAGGGGCAGTGTTATACTGGAATTGTACAAAACTTAGGCAACAGCTAGTGTAATGTGCACAGTTCTGGAATTACAGGCGTGTACACGTCGTAACTACAGGGGACAATGACGAGGATATTGTCCTAGGTGGAGACATAAGTTTAAGATACGGGGCATGAGGTTTGGAAGGGATGAGAGGAAAATCATTTTCACCACGAGGGTAATGGGAATTTGGTACTCATTGCCAAAGGAGGTTGAGGCAGAAATCCTCATAAGATTTAAGAACTATTAAGGTATGCACTTGCTATGTCAAAGCATTCAAGGCAATGGACCAAATGCTGTAAAATAGAATTAGAATAGTCAGGTGGTTCTTTTCCACTGACACAGACTCAGTGGGCGAAAGGGCCTTTTTCTATGCTGGAGACCTCTATGAGACTAGAATCAGCTCATGAGCGTAACAGGTTCTTCATAATAATAATAATTTTGGTTGAAGACATTGGCTGAAAAATTCAAATTCTACTACTGAACATGCCCATTTCAAGAAAATAGCTCAGTATGATACCCCAAGTGAGCAGTGATTGGAGAAAAGGATTTAATCTTATCACTGCTAGATACTGTTTCAACAAATCTCCTGTGCCATGTTAATGCTAATTGGAATGTATGTAATGGATTATAAAGTAATTTGAATGAAAGAGGGAGCACAAGGCAGGAATATGGGTATAAGTTAAGTAGTTGAGATTATTTTAGGAACACAGATTTACCAAGCTTTCACTGGACAAAGAGTTCACTAAAGATGGTAGTCACAAATCTGTAAACATGATTGGCTCAAAAACAATCAGCTCAGGATCACACTGGGTGCTAAACTAAACCTTTTAACATTTTTGACACATGCAATAGAATTCAACTGAGAGCTATTACTGTTTCCAGAAATATATACAGGTACGGCTGTAAAAACTGCACAGCTCTGAATAAAAGTTAATCAAATCACTACATCTCCTTGAACATGGAGCCATAGAGTGAGAGTCATACAGCACAGAAACAGTCCATGCCAAACATAATCCGAAATAAAACTTGTCCTTTCTGTCTGATTCTGGGCTATTTCCCTCCATACCTTTCCTACTCATGTGTCCATCCAAATGTCTTTTAAAAGTTGTAACTGTTTCCACATCCACCATTTCCTCAGGAAGTTAAAATGGCAACTTGACTGAAATTATTTGCATTGCACTAGAGCTAGTTATAGGTTAAACACGGACAACTCCCATTCATATGGCAACATCATGCAACCGATAAAACAGCTCAGAATCACAAGACACAGATTAATATTGAATGACCCAGGTAATGGTTGGGGGGGGGGAGGGAGGGTGAGTGTAGAATTTTAACGGAGCTATACAAATTGTACTACTCAAGGTTGTGCTAGGTTATGTAAATTAATGTTATGATGGAAACAGCATGGATTCCTAACTCAATGTGGCTGAAGTTAATGTTCTTTCGTGTCAAAAATCCAAACATTAACGTCAGATCTGGTGATACAGATAATAATGAATGTTGTGATGTTCAGTGGATATACATGATCACACTCATTCCTGCTATCAAACAGCACTTTCTAGACAACAACCTGCTCATTGATGCCCATTTTGGGTTCCACCAGGGACACTGTTGCTCCTAACGCTATGACAATTTTGGTCCAAACATGGACAAAAGCTGAATTCCAAAGCTGAAGCAAAAATAACTCCTCTTGACATCAAGGTAGCATTTGATTCAGCTTGGCATCAAGGAACCCTCAGAAAACTGGAGTCAATGGGAATCAGATGGGAAATGCTTCACCAGCTGTAGATGTGGACAGTTGTGGCTGTTGAAGGTCGATCAGTTCAGTCCCAAATCATCACTGCAGAGTTCCTCAGTATAGAGTCTTAGATCTAACTAGCTTCAGCTGCTTTATCAATGGACATAATTCCTTCACAAAGTCAAAAGTGGACATGGTTACTGATGACTGTAGTCCACGTCCAGATGTAGCAAAACCTGGGTCACATTCACACTAGGACTGATAAGTGATAAGAAAAGTATGCACCACAAATGTGTCAGGTAATGACAATCTCTAATGAGGGAGAATCTAAATCTCTTTACTTGACATTCAATTGTATTATCAACATTGAACTCCGCCATGATCAACATCTTTGGGGTTACAATTGACTTAAAATTCAACTGGATCAGCCATATAAATACTACGGCTAAATAAAGCTTGTTAGAGGCTGAAAATTCTATGTCAAGTAACTCACCTGCTGTCTCCCTAAGGCTCGTCATCCATCTATACAATATGGTCAGATGACATCAGGTTATGGTCCAACAGGTTTATTTGAAATCACAAGCTTTCTGAGCATTGCCCCTTCATCACCTGATTGTGAAAGCTTGTGTTTTCAAATAAACCTGTTAGGCTATAACCTGGTGTTGTCTGATTTCTGACCTTGTTCACCCCAGTCCAACACCAGCACCTCCACATTGTATTATATGATAGAGCATTCAAGAAGTTCAGCACAACCCTCTTTTCATCAATATTCACACTGGAAAAGGGCAATATTAGTGAGAATACAGAGATACAGGCAACAAGATTAAATGACATTGAGGGTTGCTGAAGATGAGGTTTTAGCAATTTTGGAAGATGAGATTCATCCTTGGATTCTCTAGGAAGCCAGGGAAGAGATTGTAGAGCCTTTGGCTTCAATATTTATGTCATCATTGTTGACAGGAGTAGTGCCAGAAGATTGTTCCCTTGTTTAAGATGGAGAGTCGGGACAACCCTGGTAATTATAGGCCAGTGAGCCTTACTTCGGTTGTTGATAAGGTGTTGTAAGAGATAGGATTTATCATATGGAAAGGAATAATTTGATGAAGGATAGTCAACTTGGTTTTATGAAGAGTAGGTCATGCTTCACTAACCTTATTGAGTTCTTCGAGAAGGTGACAAAACAGGTGACTAAAGGTAACGTGGTTGATGTGGTGTACATGGACTTCAATAAGGCATTTGATAAGGTTCCACATGTAGGCTATTGTACAAAATAAGGAGTTTTGGGATTGAAGGTGATTTAGCGGTTTGGATCAGAAATTGGCTAGCTGAAAGAAGGCAAGAGGGTGGCGGTTGATAGGAAATGTTCATCCTGGAGTTCAGTTACCAGTGGTGTGCCGCAAGGATATGTTTTGGGGCCACTGCTGTTTGTCATTTTTATAAATTATCTGGAGGTGGGTGTAGAAGAATGGGTTAGTAAATTTGCAGATGACACTAAGCTAGGCAGAATTATAGATAGTGTTGAAGGATGTTGTAGGTTACAGAGGGATATAGATAAGATGCAGAGCTGGGCTGAGAAGTGGCAAATGGAATTTAATGCTAAAAAGTGTGAGGGTAGTTCACTTCAGAAGAAGTAACAGGACTGCAGAGTAGTGGGCTAATGGTAAAATTCTTGGCAGTATAGATGAACAGAGAGATCTTGATGTCCAGGTGCATGAATCCCTGAAAGTTGCCAATCAGGTTGAAGGAGTTGTTAATAAGGAATATGGTGTGTTGGTGTTTACTGGTAGGGGGATTGAGTTTTGGAGCCCACAATGCCATGCTTCAGCTGTACAAGACACTGGTAAGGCTGCATCTGGAGTATTGCGTGCAATTCTGGTCATTGCATTACGGGAAGGAAGTGGAAGCTTTGGAAAGGGTTCAGAGGAGATTTATTAGGATGTTGCCTGGTATGGAAGAAAGGTCTTACAAGGAAAGGCTGAGGGAACTGAGGCTGTTTTCGTTGGACAGAAAAATATTGAGAGGTGACTTAATCAAGACATATAAGATAACCAGAGGGTTAGATAGGGTGGACAGTGAGACCCTTTCTCCTTGGATGATGAAGGCTAACGCGAAGGGACATAGATTTAAATTGAGGGGTGATAGATTTAGGACGGGGTAATTTCTTCAGTCAGAGTAGTAGGACCACGGAATGGCCTGCTTGCAACTGTTGTAGACTCGCTGATGTTAAGGGCATTTAAATAAGCATTGGACATTTATACCGAGAATAATGGATGGTGTAGGTTTGATGGGCATCAGATTAATTTTGCAGGTTGGCACAACGTTGAGGACCAAAGGGCCTATACTGTGCTGTAACATTCTATGTATGAGGACAAGGCAGCCCACCCAGTACATTCAATATTTATTCCCTCCACCACTGTACCATCAACAAGCATTGTTGTAACTCACTAAGACTCCTTTAACACTGCCTTCTAACGGGGTGACCTCTACCATTTCAAAAGGATAAGGGAGCAAATACATGGAAAGACAACCAACTGTAATTTCCCTTCCAAGCTACAACTACCCTGGCTTGAAATTATATCATAATTCTATCACTGCTGCTGGGTCAGACTCTTGGAACTCCCTCCCTAAAAACATTGCAGGTGCTCGTGCCCCAGATAGACAGCAAGAGTTCCAGAAGGAGGCTCACCATCATCCTCTCAAGTGTATAAATATGGACTCAGCCAGTGATACTCTTAACCCATCAAAGAAGAACAAGGAAATCAAGGGGAATTCACAAGAGGTTACCACTAGAGATCTGCAAAGGATGCAAAAAGCTGCAAGAGCTCAGCGTTAGCTGTGCTGTTAGTTTTTATTAATCCATATATGATGATGTGGGTGTTATAGAGTCATAGTGTACTATAGCACGGAGACAGGCCCTTCAGCCCAAACTGGTCAATGCAGACCAAAACGTCCATCCACGCTAACCCCATTTCCCTGCAATTGGCCTATATCCTTCTAATCCTTCCCTATCCACGTATTTGTCCAAATGCCTTTTAACTGTCAATGTACCCACCTCAACCACTTCCACTGGCATCTCAGTCCTTATGCTTACCGCCCTCTGCGTAAAAACGTTGCCTCTCCAGTTCCCCATTATTCTTTCCCCTCTAACCTTAAACTAACCTTGACCTCTAGTCTTCGATTCCCCAATGTTGAGAAAAAGACTGAGTGCATTTACCCTATCCATGCCTCTCATGATCTTATACACCTCTATAAGGACCCGCCTCAGACTCCTAAGCTCTAAAGTAAAGAGTCCCAGTGTGTCCAACTCTCCTTATAACTCAGACCATCGAGTCCAGGCAACATTCTTGTAAATTTCTTGTGCACTCTTTCCAGTTTAATAATATCTTCTGATAACAAAGTGACCAAAACTGAATGCAATACTCCAAGTGTGGCCTCACCACGTCCTGTACATCTGTAATATAACTTTCTATACTCAGTGCCCTGACTTATGAAGGCCAGTGTGCCAAAAGCCTTCTTCACTGCCCTGTCGACCTGTGACTCCACTTTCAGAGAACTGTGAACCTGAATTCCAAGACCCCTCTGTTCCACTACACTCCTTAAGGGCTTACCATTCACTATCAACCTCCAACCATGATATGACTTTTCAAAATGCAAGACTTCACACTTATCTATATTAAACTCCATTTGGCACTTCTCAGCCCACTTCCCCAGCTGGTGAAGGTCCTGATGCAATTTCTGAAACTATCCACGATACTGCCTATTTTAGTGTCACCAGCAAACTTACTAATCATGCCTGGCACACTATCATCCAAATCATTGGTATAGATGATAAACAGAAATGGCACCAGCACTGACTCCAGAGGCACTCCACTAGTCACAGGCCTCCAGTCCAACAAGCATCCTTCCACTATCCCAGCAACTTACACCTTTTTAATCATATCTGTAATAATCAGCAGTTTTTATACAACTTGCTCAAAGACTTCAAAACATTATTGGTTCTAGTCTAAATTTTAAAAGTTAGTATTTGGAGCAAAAAAGTACATAGCTATTCATAAATAATAGTGCCATATACTGTCAGTACCTGTATCCTGTTAACAGGTCAGGCCATTAGATAAGTCAGTTATCATATAAACTTGATCCTATTTTCAAAGATACCACTCAATCTCTTCCAGACAAGCCTAACTAAATATTACTAACAGTGCTGATAATCTGGTAGCTTCATGATTGTTTCCTTTGAAGACTACTGAACAGATGAAAAAGACCAGAATAATTTCTACTCAGGCAACTGTTAAAATTCTTCATTTCACAGGAACTGAGAACATCTTAGCAATATGCAGAATAACATTCTTTTTCTAACTTTATCTTTCTCAGGCGCCTTAGCCTGCTTTTTTATATTGGAGGTAATATATAGTTGGAGGGAATTCAGTAAGAGATTGATTCACAATCCCAAAACAAAATGATGCCAAAGGGCGATATTCAGAACATGAAAACATACACCTTTTTGTGTTTTGCAATGACATAGCCATAAGATTAGATTAGATTAGATTAGACTTACAGTGTGGAAACAGGCCCTTCGGCCCAACAAGTCCACACCGACCCGCCGAAGCGCAACCCACCCATACCCCTACTTTTACCCCTTACCTAACACTACGGGCAATTTAGCTTGGCCGATTCACCTGACCCGCACATCTTTGTGACTGTGGGAGGAAACCGGAGCACCCGGAGGAAACCCACACAGACACGGGGAGAACGTGCAAACTCCACACAGTCAGTCGCCTGAGTCGGGAATTGAACCCGGGTCTACAGGCGCTGTGAGGCAGCAGTGCTAACCACTGTGCCACCGCGCCGCCCTTATTACACAAAAGAATGCTTGGATGCCATCACTATACAGAGGAACTTCGAATATCTGAATACCAATTATCCAAAAATCGGATTATCCAAAAGAGATCTCAAGGTCCCAATGGAAACGTTACATCAAATATTACATTACACTGTTTCCAACAGTGATCGCGTCTTTTGTTTACAGTGATTAAACAGGCACCAAATGACTGATTGCCCACCCTCTCTCTCTGCCCACACTTTCCCTGGAGTTCTACAGAGGGGTGTACCCTAAACCCCCCTTCCCCAGAAAACCTCTCCAACATTGTCCTTTACAGGGCAGAGGTGGAACCTGTCAAACAGTTGCAGTAAAATGTTGTGTGTGGCTATGTGTGTGTGCTATTTGGAGACTTACCCAACATAGGCAACTGCAATAGTCTTGTTGGCGTACAGTCCAGCTGCCCAGGAAAGGGGGCAGGTGTGTACGGGGTTGGGGGTGGGGGTTGGGAAGTGTTGGGGACAGGTGGTGGTGTTGGATGGGGTTTGAGGGCAGGTAGAGGGTGGGGTCTCACGTGTTATATGGTGATAGAGCGCTGTGTTGGATGGGGTGAGGGGGCGGGGGGCTTGTATGCTTTGTGCTGGGGCGGTGTTGGGGGCAGGGTCTCACGCACTCTGTGCTGCTGCAGTCTCCTGAATGGGGAGCAGACTTTAAAAACTCCAAGCCCCAGAGGAAAGGCATTTAATCGATTAACCGAATAATTGATTATCTGAACGAAATAGTGCATGCACATTTTGTTCGGATAATCGAGGTTCTCCTGTATATAGCTCTTATTTTGGGCAAATGATTTATACCTAAAGCTGTTTTCCAAAGTTCCCACCTTCTGCTTCACATTACCAAGTTGGCAGGGATCCTAGAACCAATGAAACATTTCAATTTGGGATCAGTTGTATTGTCAATTGACACTAGAGTCAAAGTCGTACACCACAGGAGTAGACCCTTCAGTCCAACTTGTCCATGCCAACCAGGTTTCCCAAACTAAACTAGATGCCTGTATATGGCCCATATCCCTCCAAACCTTTCATATTCACAGGTGTAGTGGACAGCGAAGAAGGTTATCCCAGAGTACAACAGGATGTTGATCAAATGGGCCAATGGGCTGAGAAGTGGCAGATGGAGCTTAATTTAGAAAAATGTGAGGTGCTGCATTTTGGGAAAGGAAATCTTAGCAGGATTTATACACTTAATGGTAAGGTCCTAGGGAGTGTTGCTGAACAAAGAGACCTTGGAATGCAGGTTCATAGCTCCTTGAAAGTGGAGTCACAGGTAGATAGGATAATGAAGAAGGCTTTTGATATGCTTTCCTTTATTGGTTGGAGTACCGAGTATAGGAGTTGGGAAGTCATGTTGCGGCTGTACAGGACATTGGTTAGGCCACTGTTAGAATATTGCGTAAATTCTGGTCTACTTCCTATCGGAAAGATGTTGTGAAATTTGAAAGGGTTCAGAAAAGATTTACAAGGATGTTGCCAGGGTTGGAGGATTTAAGCTATAGGAAGAGGCTGAACAGGCTGGGGCTGTTTTCCCTGGAGCGTCAGAGACTGAGGGATGACCTTACAGAAGTTCATAAAATTATGAGGGGCATGGATAGGATAAATAGACAAAGTCATTTCCCTGGGGTCGGGGAGTCCAGAACGAGAGGGCATAGGTTTAGAGTGAGAAGGGAAAGATATAAAAGAGACCTAAGGGACAACTTTTTCACGCATAGCGTGTGGAATGAGCTGCCAGAGGAAGTGGTGGAGGCTAGTACAATTGCAACATTTAAAGGCATCTGGATGGGTATATGAATAGGAAGGGTTTGGAGGGATATGGTTGGGTGCTGGTAGGTGGGTCTAGATTGGGTTGGGCTATCTGGTCGGCATGGAAAAGTTGGACCAATGCACATGCTGTACATCTCCATGACTCTAACTGTTGTAACTGTACCTGCATCTAACACTTCCTCCAGCAGTTCATTCCAGATGCAAACCACCTGTGTGTGAAAAAGTTACCCTTCAGGTCCCTTTTAAATCTTTCTCCTCTCACCTTAAAAGTACATCCTCTAGTTTTGAAGTCTGCCACCTGAGGGAAACGATCTTGTTTATTCACCTTATCCATAGCCACCATTTTATAAACCTCCGTCAGGACGCCTGTCAACTTTCTACACTCTAATGAAAAAGGTCACAGCCTATTCAGTGTATCATTATAACTCAAACCGCCAGTGCTGGTAACATCCTAGTGAATCTTTTCTGAACCCTTCTCCAATTTAATCATATCCTCCCTATAGCAGGGCAACCAGAACTGTACACAGTACTGCAAAAGTGGCCTCACCAACGTCCTGTATAACCTCAATGTGACATCCTAACTCCTATGCTCAATTGTCTGAGGCTGAAGAATGAACTTATAGAGGTTTATAAAATCATGAGGGGTATGGATAGGGTAAATAGACAAGGTCTTTCCCCTGAGGTGGGTAACTCCATAACTGGACAGCATAGGTTTAGGCTGGGAGGGGAAAGCTTTAAAAAGGACCTAAGGGACAACTTTTTAAGCAAAGGGTGGTACACATATGCAATAAGTTGCCAAAGGAAATGGTGGAGGCTGGTACAATTACAACATTTTAAAAGGCATATGGATGGGTATATGAATAGGCAGGGTTTCAAGGGATACGGGCCAAGTGCTGGCAAATGGGGCTAGATTAATTTCGGAAATATGGTCAGCATGGACGAGTTGGACCGAAGGGTCTGTTGCCGTGCTATACATCTCTATGACTCTCTGACTCAACGAAGGCAAGAATGCTAAATAACTTCTTAATCAATCTGTCTAACTGTGATGCAACTTTCAAAGAATTATGTAACTGAATCCCTTGGTCTTTCTGTTTGGCAACTCTATCTAGGGCCCTCCTATTAACTGTATAAGTCTTGCCCTTATTTGTTTTACCAAAATGTAATACGTTGCATTAAACTGCTGCTACTCCTCAGCCAAATGGCTGAATTATTCAAGATTCCTTTGTAATTTTAAATGCCCCAAAATTGATCATTTAACTTCAGCAACATTAAAAAAATTATGAAATAATGAGGTCATCTATCAGGATGCCTTTTTAAACAAAGTTGTGAAGTGAGGGCCTTGGAAGCAGTTGTAAATTTGTAAGGTGCTAAGGATCTTCAATGAATTTCTGCTGTGTATCTTGCAGACAATACACACTGCTGCTACTGAATATCGGTGGTGGAGGAAGTGCATGTTTGTGGATGTGATGCAAATCAAATGGGCTGGTTTGTCCTGGATGGTATCAAGTGCATTGAGTTTAGTGGAGCTGCATCCATCCTGGCAAGTGGAAAGTATCCCATCACATTTCTGATTTGTGCCGCATAGATGGTGGACAAGCTTTCGGAAATCAGGTGGCGAGTTACTTGCTGCAGTATTCCTTGCTTCTGACCTGCACTTGAAGCCACTGTGTTTATGTGGCGAGTTCAACTGCATTTCCAGTCAATGGACACCTTAAGGATGGTGATAGAGGAGGATTCATTGATGATGACACCATTGAATGTTATGGGGCAGTGATTAGATTGGCTCTTATCAGGGATGGTCAATGCGTGGGATTTGCCTGGTACAAATGTTACTTGCAACTTCTCAGGCCAAGCCTGGAAATTGTCTAGATCATATTGCATTTGAACATTTGAGACAGAACACAGAACATTGCAGTGCAGTACAGGCTCTTTGGCCTGTGGAACCAATCTATCCTACACTTTTCCATTTTCTTCCATATATTTATCCAAAGACCATTTAAATGCCCTTAAAATTGGTGAGTTTAGATCAGAGTGGTGGTGGAAAAGCACAGGTCAGGCAGCATCCGATGAGCAGGAAAATCGATGTTTCGGGCAAAAAGTCCTTCATCAGGAATAGAGGCAGGAAGCCTCCAGGGTGGAGAGATAAATGGGGGTTTGGGGGGGAGGGGGGGAGGAGTTGGGGCTGTGGAGAAGGTAGCAAAGAGTACAATAGGTGAATGGGGTTGGGGATGGAGGTGATAAATCAGAGAGGAAGATGGGGGAACGTAGCAAAGCGTAGTGAGTTAAAATTGGTGAATCTACTACTGTTGTGAGCAGTGCGTTCCATGCCCCTACTACTGAGTAAAGAAACTACCTCTGACATCTGTCCTATATCTATCACCCCTCAATTTAAAGCAATGACCCCTCATGCTAGCCATCACTATTCGAGGAAAAAGGTTCTCACTGTCCATCCTATCTAACCTTCTGATTGTCTTATATGTCTCAATTAGGTCACCTCTCAACCTTTTGCTCTCTAACGAAAATTTCTCTCAATTCCTTCAGCCTTTCCTCATTAGACCTTCACTCCATACCAGGCAACATTCTTGTACATCTCAGTCAGGAGACCGCTGCAGTCATTTTAGGTCTTTCCAGTCCATGAAAGTTTCTGATCTACAAATGAGATGGTGGATGTTACATCAAAATAGCCTGTATTTACCTTAATTCTTTGTGGGCGGCACGGTGGCACAGTGGTTAGCACTGCTGTCTCACAGCGCCTGAGACCCGGGTTCAATTCCCGACTCAGGCGACTGACTGTGTGGAGTTTGCACATTCTCCCCGTGTCTGCGTGGGTTTCCTCCGGGTGCTCCGGTTTCCTCCCACAGTCACAAAGATGTGCGGGTCAGGTGAATTGGCCATGCTAAATTGCCCGTAGTGATAGGTAACGGGTAAATGTAGGGGTATGGGTGAATTGCGCTTCGGCGGGTCGGTGTGGACTTGTTGGGCTGAAGGGCCTGTTTCCACACTGTAAGTAATCTAGTAATCTAATCTAATTCTATCAGTACTACAGATCTAGGAGAAAGTGAGGACTGCGGATGCTGAAGATCAGAGTCGAAGAGTGTGGTGCTGGAAAAGCACAGCCGGTCAGACAGCATCTGAGGAGCAGGAGAATTGGCGTTTCGAGCATAAGCCCAAGAGGGCTGCGAGATAAATGGAAGGGGAGTGGGCAGGGGGAAGATGGCTGAGATTGCAATTGGTAGATGAAGGTCATAGTTTGGAGAGGAGGGTGGAGCCAATAGGTGAGAAGGAAGATAGACAGGTTGGACAGTTCAAGCGCGGGGCGATGCCAAGTTAGAAGGTTGCTTCTGGGATAAGGTGGGGGGGAGGGAAATGAGGAAACTCGTGAAATCCACATTTGATCCCATGTAATTGGTGAGTCCCACAGTGCCATTTCCACCACCTACAAACAGACCTCACCAAGAGGGTTATATTTCTTTCTCTCCCCCTAACTGCATTCCAGACAGACCATTCCCTCCATGACTTCTTTGTTAGATCCACGGCCCTCACCGTCCCACACTCCACTCCTGACACCTTCCCCTGCCACCCCAAGAAGTGCAAAACCTGCGATCACACCACCCCCCTCACATCCATCCAAGGCCCCAAACGATCAATCCACATCAGACAGATATTTACCTGAACTTCCACACACATCATCTACTGCGTCCACTGCTCCCGATGTGGTCTCTTCTACACTGGGGAGACAGGACTCCATCTTGTAGACCATGTCTGAGAACATCTCTGGGACACACACACTAAACAATTCTACTACTCTGTGGCCAAACACTTTAACTCCCCCAAGGACGTGCAAGTGCTGGTCCGCCTCCACTACCAAACCCTAACCATCTGATGCCTGGAGGAAAAATGCCCCATCTTCCACCTTGTGATCTTCCAACTACACTGTATCAATGTAGATTTCACCGGTTTTATTAATTTCCCTTCCCCGCCCGTCAACCCAGATTTAACTTTCCATTTCAGCACCGTCCTCTTGAACTATCCTATTTGTCCATCTTCCTTCCACCTATCCACTCCACCCACTTCTCTGACCAATCACCTTCACTCCTCAACTTCATTTACTATCGCATTCCCAGCTACCTTCCTCCCAGCTCCAAACGCCTCCCATTTTTCTGTCAGGCCCCTTGGGCCACAAGCCTCATTCCTGATTCAGGGCTTATGCTCGAAACATTGATTCTTCTGCTCTTTGGATGCTGTCTGACCGGCTGTGCTTCTCAAGTACCACAGATCTGACAGCTTTCCAACTCTAGATCCTACATAGAGCCATATACCGAACTCCACAAGATATCAACTCACAACTTTAACTGTACATATGGTTTGTGACAATCTGGAGACTAAGTTTTATTTGCATTAAATCAGTTCATTCAAGACTCGGTTCATTAATTCCTCCTTAAGCATTTCCCTCAATTTCACAATACACACTCAAAATATTTTAAAAGAGGCAGTAATAAATATAATTTATTTAAATTTTTTTGCACTGTCATTCACATTTACAGTACTGCAGCATTTCTTCCATTTGATAGTTTGTCATTACAAGGGCATGTCAGCACAATCAGGAAGACACTCATCCTGATATTCAACTTGACTAAAAATTAAGATGCTCAAAAAAAGTAAAACAGTTTTTATGTTGATGCTTTTCATTTACATTCCTTCTTCCAAGTATGATTTGAAACAGATGAGAGTCTAGGCTGGGTTCAGATGAATGCTTTTGATGGATTGCTTCAACCTTGTCACTATTATAACTCAATCAGAATGGAAACAGCTTCTAGTGTCTCATCTTCATGACAAATGCAATAAACTTTTCCAATTAATTCATAAATGCCAGAGGTGAGAAAAGACACTGCCTCAATACCAAACTATTTATTGACTGGTGTTTAAGATGAAGAAATAATGCTTGAATAAACATACAACACAGTTAAATCATCAATAAAGTATCAAAAGTAAAAGATGAACAAAAGTGGAATTGTCACCAGTTATGAGAAGACAATGAGGTCTGCAGATGCTGGAGATCAGAGTTGAGAGCACAGCAGGTCAGGCAGCATCCGAGGAACAGGAAAATCAACATTTCAGACTGGAGGCCATCTCCAGGAATGAGGCTGGGAACCTCAGGGGGTGGAGAGAAAAATGGGTGGTGGGGTAGGGCTGGGGAGAAAGTAGCTGAGAGTGCTTTGGTGAATGGAGGTGGGGGTAAAGATGATAGGTCAGAGAGGAGGGTGGAGTGGATAGGTGGGAAGAATGATTGACCAGTGGGACAGGTCATGAGGCGGTGCTGAGCTGAAAGGCTGGAACTGGGTGTCCACCTGGTCAGGCCCACACCCCCCAACAAGCCACCCTCCCCTCCCGACACTTCCCCCTGCCACCGTAGGAATGGCAAAACCTGCGTCCACACCTTCCTGCCGCCCCACCACCTTCTTACCTCCGTCCAAGACTCCAAAGGAGCCTACCACATCTATCAAAGTTTCACCTGCGTTTCCTCGTGTCATTTATTGTATCTGTTGCTCCCGATGCGGTCTCCTCCACATTGGGGATACTGGATATCTTCTTGCAGAGCGCTTTAGAGAACATCTCTGGGACACCCGCACCAACCAAACCCACCGTCCCATGGCTGAACATTTCTCCCCCTCCCACTCTCCAAGGGCATGCAGGTCCTGGGCGTCCTCCATCCGCCATCCCTCACTACTCGCCTAGAGGAAGAACACCTTATCTTCCGTCTCGAAACCCTTCAACCCCAGGGACCACTCCCTTCGTGACTCCCTCGTCAGATCCACACCCCCCACCAACCCAACCTCCACCCCCGGCACCTTCCCCTGCAACCGCAGGAAATGTAAAACTTGCGCCCACACCTCCACACTCACTTCCCTCCAAGGCCCCAAGGGATCCTTCCATATCCGCCACAAGTTCACCTGCACCTCCACACACATCATTTATTGCATCCGCTGCACCCGATGTGGCCTCCTCTATATTGGGGAGACGGGCCGCTTATCGCGGAACGCTTCAGAGAACACCTCTGGGCTGCCAGGACCAACCAACCCAACCACCCCGTGGCTCAACACTTTAATTCTCCCTCCCACTCCACCGAGGACATGCAGGTCCTTGGACTCCTCCACCGGCAGAACATAACAACACGACGGCTGGAGGAGGAGCGCCTCATCTTCCGCCTGGAAACCCTCCAACCACAAGGTATGAATTCAGATTTCTCCAGTTTCCTCATTTCCCCTCCCCCCACCTTGTCTCAGTCGATTCCCTCAACTCAGCACCGCCCTCCTAACCTGCAATCTCCTTACTGACCTCTCCGCCCCCACCCCACTCCGGCCTATCACCCTCACCTTGACCTCCTTCCACCTATCCCACCTCCATCGCCCCTCCCCCAAGTCCCTCCTCCCTACCTTTTATCTTAGCCTGCTTGGCTACTCTCTCTCATTCCTGATGAAGGGCTTATGCTCGAAACGTCGAATTCCCTATTCCTGAGATGCTGCCTAACCTGCTGTGCTTTAACCAGCAACACATTTTCAGCTATCAATGTGGACTTCACCAGTTTCCTCATTTCCCTTCCCCCCACCTTACCCAGTTCCAACCTTCCAGCTCAGTACCACCCTCATGACCTGTCCCACTGGTCAATCTTCCTTCCCACCTATCCACTCCACCCTCCTCTCCGACCTATCAACTTTATCCCCACCTCCATCCACCTATTGCACTCTCAGCTACCTTCTCCCAGCCCCAAACCCCTCCCTAATATCTCTTAATCTCCAAGGCTCCCAGCCTCAGTGCTGATGAAGGGCTCTGGCCTGAACCGTTAATTTTTCTGGTCCTTGGATGGTGCCTGACCTACTGTGCTTTTCCAGCAACATGCTCTCAACACTTGTCACCAGTATAATGATTTGGATGCAGTCAAACCTGAATTAAAACTGTCAGGTAGGTGAAGAAACAAAACTGTGATGCTGACAAATGCTGCCATGTTAGTTGACAATGCCCAGCAACCACACTGCAAAGAAAATGTAGACATGGAGGAGTTACGAAATTGGGATAGAATGCTGTGGAGCAGAATTCTGTGTCTTTACCAAAAATGTACGGATTCCAGAACAAAGAACAAATAAAATTACAGCACAGGAACAGGCCCTTCCACCCTCCAAGCCTGCACCAATCCAGATCCTCTATCTCAACCTGTCGCCTATTTTCTAAGGATCTGCATTCTTTTGCTCCCTGCCTATTCATGTATCTGTCTAGATACATCTTAAATGACACTACTGTGTCCACCTCTACTAACTTCCATGCATATTCCCTTAAACTTTTCCCCTCTCACCTTAAACTTGTGATCCCTAGTAATCGAGTCCCCTACTCTTGGAAAAACCTTCTTGCTATCCACCACATCTATATTTCTCATGATTTGGAGATGCCGGTGTTGGACAGTGGTGTACAAAGTTAAAAATCTCACAACACCAGGTTATAGTCCAAAAGGTTTAATTGGAAGCAGACTAGCTTTCGGAGGGTCGCTACCATCCTGGTGAACCTCCTCATCATTCTCTCCAAAGCATCCACATCCTTTTGGTAATGTGGTAACCAGAACTGTACACAGTATTCCAAATGTGGTTGAACCAAAGTCCTATACAATTCTAACATGACCCGCCAACTCTTGTCCTCAATATCCCATCTGATGAAGCAAAGCATGCCGTATGCCTTTTTAACCACTCTATCGACCTGTGTTGCCACCTTCAGGGTGCAATGGACTTGAACATTCAGACCTCTCTGTACATTAATCTTCCCCAGGGCTTTTCCATTTACTGTACAGTTCACTCTAGAATTGGATCTCCCAAAGTACATCACCTCACATTTGCCCAGATTGAACCTCTGCCATTTCTCTGCCCAACTCTCCAATCTATCTACGTTCTTCTATATTCTCTGACAGTCCCCTTCACTATCTGGTACTCCACCAATCTTAGTGTAATCTGCAAACTTGTTAATCCGATCACCTATACCTTCCTCCAAATCATTTATGCAATTCACAAACAACAGTGGACCCAGCACAGATCCCTGTGGAACACCACTGGCCACAGGTCTCCATTTTGAGAACCCCCCCCCTTCCTCTACTACCCTCTATCGCCTGTTGCCCTATCCATCTAAAGAGTACACCCTGGACTCCATGCAACTTCACTTTCTCTATCCGCTGACCATGGGGAATACTTTTAATAAATACATTGACATCACTCCAGAAATGTTTAGCATATTGTAACCATTAAATTTTTGGTTTAGATAATTGCCTTTCCTAATAGCCTCCATTAAGGCTCCATGACTCTCTAGTTCAGGAAGGTTGAAAATAATAATTACGTTTCACTTTAGATGTCATAGGGTCTGTACATTTCAGCATATTGTTTTCATTTCTGATTTCTAGCTTTTGTTGTTCCCTTTCATTTTAGTTCCCGATGAACTCATTTTTTTTCATGCACTTCAGTTAAAGAATAACTTATCAAAAAAATCACTATAATTTTAATAATTATTTCATAATTTTTCTGAAAGGCTGTTACCTTGCTGGAGGTGAACCCAAACAATTCCAACACACTCGTTTTTTTTCAGTTGCATTCTACAATTGTGGGTGGCAGGTGGTACATTAATTCGGCAAAACACATAATTCTCAATCAAAATGTCTTTGCTCAGGATTTCCTGGCCCAAAATCTCTTCAGCGTATGTAGACTTCATTCATTGCTTGTGTCAGGACTTACTGGTGCAACAGCGATTGGGAGGGTAATCTTTCAATATTCCTGTACTGATTTAGCTATATAAATATGGTTAGCTGCCTTTTGATTATTCCTTTTCTGCCTCCTCCACCCAACAGTCACTCATTATAAGGTGTTTAGTGCACGGGAAATCACAGGTGTTCTACTACTCCATGGTATCGCCGTCTGTTTGTGTTTTCTAATTTGTGGGGTAAACAGGCAATTATTTATTATATCAAGAAACGAAACAAGTACCGTATTAGTTTAAAGAACCTTAGAAGTTAAGCAAATTCCCTTTACACCCCAGTTTTACCCTGCAACTTGAAGGGCATTTAAATGGTCATTGGATAAATAGATACATGATAATGGAATAGTGTAGGTTTGAAGGGCTTCAGATCGGCTTCAAAGGTCAGCACAACATCAGGAGACGAAGGGCCTGTACTATGCTGTATTGTTATATGTTCTATGCTAGAGCAGGGAGATTAAAGACTACTGACATTTGAACATTCAAACCCCAGGAACTATGTTAAGCAAGGAACTGTAAAGTTTGTTCAGCATGTTCAAAGAAATGTTAGACAATTAAATGTAAAACTAAATGGATTTCACACAACTAGATGAGAAGAGATGACAGATCATAAACCGTAAGATTCTAAGATACAGGTGCACAATTAGGCCATTTGGCCCATTGCATTGACTCCACCGTTCAATCACAGTTGATAGGTTTCTCAACTCCACTCTCCTGGCTTTTCCTATAACCTTCGATTCCCTAACTAATCAAGAACCTTTCTAGCTCTATCTTAAATACACTCAATGACATGGTCTCTATAGCGTTCTGCATAAATAAATTCCAAAGAATCATGACCCTTTGGCTTAAGAAATTCCTCATTTCATTTCTAAAGAGTCGTCCCTTCAGTCTGAGGTTGTGCCATTGGGTGCTCCTATTAGTGGAACCATCTTCTCCAGGTCCACTCTAACTGAGCCTCTTAGTATCGTGTAAGTTTCCATTAGATTCCCCGAAATTGTCTAAACTCCGAGTACAGACTCAGAGTCCTCAACCTCTGCTTGTACGGCAAGCTCTTCATTCCCAGAATCACTCCTGTGAACTTCCTCAGGACTCCCTCCAAGGGCAGCACATCAATCCTTAGATACGGAGCACAAAACTGCTCACAACAATCCAAATGGGGTCTCACCAGAGCCTTATCTAACGTCAACAGGTATGCTTATAATTTGTTATAGACAATATTTTAAACTAATTAAAACATCTAAAGAGTTCCATTTTATCCAGGAAGAGCCCAGTCCTCAAAATATTTAGCCACAATTCAAGATCCCCTTCCTACCACAAAAAAGTGCAAATAATAATGAAAAGCTAACTAAGAAAAGGGATTCTGGGTCAGAGGAGATCCTGGGTAATCCAAGATGGAGGATGGGGAAAAAATTGTGACAGTAAGAGCTGCTTCTTTTTAGAGGTATTTTATGTGTTGGAGGTGATTTCCCTGAAATCCAGGAGCAGTAATTACTGTTTTATATACTGTTGCATTGTTTTGGAACTTTGGGGGATAAAAGATCAAAACAATGCACTTTAAAAAGGAGGAAGACGGACAAAGGCATGGAGCACACGGTCAGAGAAAGAAACCTGACTGCTGTCTGAGACAGTAGTGAATCTGCAAAGTTTCTACCTTTGCTGTTTGAGTTTCAGTATCTCTGGACATTGGAGTACATCTAGGAAAAATTAAACCAATAGCGTAATTCAGAGCTGACCTTGTTGGAATGTCTGTGAGAGAACTCACAGCACAGGAACAAATAAGTGCAGTTTTTGTTTAAGTGTAGCCTTGCTGTAAATCTACAACAGTGAACATAGCAGGTTCTTTCTTGATTATATGTTTATTGAGATCTGTCTCTTGGTTAAGTTTTAAAAATATAAGCCATAGTATTAAGTTAGACTGGAGATCTGCGATGAGTGGTGTGTCACAAGGATCAGTGTTGGGTCCACTGCTTTTCATCATTTATATAAACAATTTGGATGCGAACAGAAGGTACAGTTAGTAAGTTTGCGGATGACACCAAAATTGGTGGTGTTGGAAAAGCGAAGAAGGTTACCTCAGAGTACAACGGGGTCTTGATCAGATGGGCTGAGGAGTGGCAGATGGAGATTAATTTAGATAAATGTGAGGTGTTGCATTTTGGAAAGGCAAATCAAAGCAGGATATATACACTTAATGGTAAGGTCTTGAGGAGTGTTGCTGAACAAAGAAACCTTGGAGTGCAGGTTCATTGTTCCTTGAAAGTGGAGTTGCAGCTAGATAAGATAATGAAGGCGGCATTTGGTATGCTTTCCTTTATTGGTCAGAGCACTGAGTATAGGAGTTGGGAGGTTATGTTGTGGCTGTAAAGACATTGGTTAAGCCACTTTTGGAATATTGTGTGCAATTCTGGTCTCCCTCCTAACGGAAGAATGTTGTGAAACTTGAAAGGGTTCAGAAAAGATTTCTAAGAGTGTTGACAGTGTTGAAGGATTTGAGTTATAGGAAGAGGCTGAATAGGCTGGGGCTGTTTTCCCTGGAGCATCAGAGGCTGCTGGGTGACCTTATAGATGTTTACAAAATCATGAGGGGCATGGATAAGATAAATAGACAAGGTCTTTTCTCTGCGGTGAGGGAATACAGAACTAGAAGACATAGGTTTAGGGTGAGGGGGAAAAAATTATAAGGGATCTAAGGGGCAACTTTTTCACCCAGAGGGTGGTGTGTATATGGAATGAGCTGGAAGTAGTGGAGGCTGGTATAATTACAACATTTAAAAAGGCATCTGGATGGGTATATGAATAGGAAGGGTTTACAGGGATATGGGCAAAGTGCTGGCAAATGGGATGAGATTATGTTCGAATATCTGGTCAGCATGGAGGAATTGGACTGAAGGGTCAGTTTCTGTGCTGTACATCTCTCTGATTCTATGACTCTAAAATAACTAGATAACCTTAAATAATTTCCAATTGTTACATCTTCAACAGAATTTCAAATTGAAGTAAATAGTCTAAAGTTGGTAACTCATGACAGTTAACATTGTGAAATTTCAGAACCTGGGTCCAATAAAATAAACCACAGCCCAGGATCCTAAATAATTATCTGGATGGTCATTAAAATATTTTGACATAACAGCTAGAAAGCTTAGCAGTATTGTCTAAAATCCAAGCCACATGCCGCTAGTCAGCAAGCATTAAATTTATTTTCTCAACATGTAAAGATCATTGATGAACGTTCCACTGCACTACATTATCTCAAGTCGTAGTCACACAGCACGGAAACAGACCCTTCGGTCCAACTCATCCATGCCGACCAGACAGCCCAAGCTGACCCAGTCCCATTTGCCAGCATTTAGCCCATATCCCTGCAAACTCTTCCTATTCATTTACTCATTGAGATGCCTTTTAAATGTAGTAAGTGTACCCACCTCCACTACTTCACCTGGCAGCTTGTTCCATACGTTTTCACCCTCTGCGTGAAAAAACCCTCGGACCATTTTTAGATCTTTCTCTTCTTACCTTAAACATATGCCCTCTAGTTTTGGACCCCCCCCAACCTTGGAAAAAGACCTTGGCTATTCACCCTTTCCATGCCCTTCATGATTTTATAAACCCCACCAAAAGGTCACCCCTCAGCCTCTGATGCCCCAGGGAAAAAAAGCCCCAGTCTCTCTTTATAATTCAAATCCTCCAGTCCTGGCAACATTCTTGTGAATCTTTTCTGCATCCTCTCAAGTTTAACAATATCCAGGCATCGCCAAGCAGGTCATCTTGTAAAAAGTGACTCTCTTTTCATATCTGTCACAGAAGGTTCACACTGTGACTGAATTCTGATAAAATTTAACCAGCATTAATGAATTGGAAGGAAATAAAATCCTAATGCTTAAATTGTTCACGTAGAAACAATAACACTGAATCTGTTTGTTGTTCAGAAAATATGTTTAAAATCTGATTGAAGATTTGTAGCTCGGGTGTCCGTTGTTGTGGTTCTGCTCGCTGAGCTGGAAGTTTTTGCTGCAAACGTTTCGTTCCCTGGCTAGGGAACATCATCAGTGCTGTTGGAGCCTCGTGTGAAGCGCTGCTTTGATGTTTCTTCCGGTATTTATATTGGTTTGTTCTTGCCGCTTCCGGGTGTCAGTTTCAGCTGCAGTGATTTGTATGTGGGGTCCAGGTCGATGTGTCTGTTGATGGATGTTCTTGCCGTTTCCGGGTGTCAGTTTCAGCTGTAGTGGTTTGTATATGGTGTCCAGGTCAATGTGTCTGTTGATGGAGTTTGGGGATGAATGCCATGCTTCTAGGAATTCTCTGGCTGTTCTCTGTCTGGCTTGTCCTATGATAGTGGTGTTTTCCCAGTCAAATTCATGTTGCTGGTTGTCTGAGTGTATGGCTACTAGAGATAGCTGGTCGTGTCGTTTTGTGGCTAGCTGATGTTCATGGATGCGGATTGTTAGCTGTCTTCCTGTTTGTCCTATATAGTGTTTTGTGCAGTCCTTGCATGGTATGTCCTTGCATGAGAAGAGGAAAAGGATAGCCAACTCCCATTCCTAGACGTGTTAGTAGAGAGAACACCCAACGGAGAATTCACCACAAGGGTACACAGGAAACCAACACACACAGACCAAGTCTTAAACTATGAAAGTAACCACCCCAACACACACAAACGAAGCTGCATCAGGACACTATTCAAAAGGGCCACAACACACTGAAGTACACCAGAACTGCGAAAAGAGGAAGAGGAACATCTATACAAGGTATTCGCCAAAAACGGATACCCACGCAACTTTATCACCAGATGCCTAAGAGATAGACCGAGGAACGAGGACATGCCACAACCAAAAGGACTAGCCACTCTACCATACGTCAGGAGCGTCTCAGAACTGACAGCCAGACTACTACGACCCTTAGGACTCATAACAGCACACAAGCCAACATCCACGCTCAGACAACAACTCACTAGAACAAAGGACCCAATACCCAGCATGAGCCAAACTAAAGTAGTTTACAAAATACCATGCAAGGACTGCACAAAACACTATATAGGACAAACAGGAAGACAGCTAACAATCCGCATCCATGAACATCAGCTAGCCACAAAACGACACGACCAGCTATCTCTAGTAGCCATACACTCAGACAACCAGCAACATGAATTTGACTGGGAAAACACCACTATCATAGGACAAGCCAGACAGAGAACAGCCAGAGAATTCCTAGAAGCATGGCATTCATCCCCAAACTCCATCAACAGACACATTGACCTGGACACCATATACAAACCACTACAGCTGAAACTGACACCCGGAAACGGCAAGAACATCCATCAACAGACACATCGACCTGGACCCCACATACGAATCACTGCAGCTGAAACTGACACCCGGAAGCGGCAAGAACAAACCAATATAAATACCGGAAGAAACATCAAAGCAGCGCTTCACACGAGGCTCCAACAGCACTGATGATGTTCCCTAGCCAGGGAACGAAACGTTTGCAGCAAAAACTTCCAGCTCGGCGAGCAGAACCACAACAGAAAATATGTTGTTAACTCCTCCAAATACTTGGGTGATGTTATGAAAATGAATTTGCAGTAGCCACAGTTTTAAAAGGTTATGCAGTTCAAGGAAGTGCTCTTGGCAGATTTATAGTAAATTAAATTATTATATAAATAAATTTGGAAATCTGTGTGGTAACACATTAGAACATACACTCTTTAATTATCTGTGAGGCAGTTGAAACAGAAACCATTAAAACTAAACATTCAATTAAAATTATTGTCATTCTTTATTAAATCATAATTACAATAGATTTCTAATTAAATTTCCCTCCCAGTTGGCTGCTCACTTCCTCAAACTCTTATCCGACTCTTCTCACTGCTCCCAATGCTGCAGTCTGTTTAGTTCACAGATGTGCTTACAGCAGTGAAAGAGCAGCCAGCAACAGCTTTGCCATTTTGTCCTTCAACCATAACACAATGGAGCTCATCACGCTGAGGTGACGGTGGGGGGTGGGGCAGGGGTGCTACTGCTGGAGACTAGGTGGACATATTTTAGCGTCAGATAGTCATGGGAACAATCCTCATGAAACACAATAAAGATAGGCAGACATTGTGGCCGAATGGCTACATCTAGGTACAGAAACTGTATGGAGATATGACAATGCTTGCTGAATGAGAAGTGAGAAAGAAAATGTGAATACAGTCAATAATTTAATGTCTGCACACAGAGTGCTATGAATGTCATGATTAGGTGGTAATATCAATTTTAGTATAAAGGTTTATTTTCCAATTCTTCACAAATTACCTTACAACAGATCTGTTTGTTACATTATAAGATGGATAAACTACAAGACTGCTAAGTTGGTTTGGGTTTTACGTTGGCTGCAATGTCCAAATCTATTCTGCCCAGTGCATTATAATGTAGAAACAGACATACAGTTGTTGGTTCGATCTTGATTAGAAGTTGCTCCATTTTAAACAAACCTTAGATACACTAACTTAAATAAAAGGATGTCAGTTATACATTGTTAAGAAATCACTACAAATCTATTTTTTTCAGATGAGACAAATATTTTTCAACCCCAACAATTAATTTGTATATATAAAGTAATTCCATGATAGCTCTACAATCTGTTAACTGTGAACAAGAAATTAGAAGCAAATAGTTTTTTGATATGAAAATGATTTTTTAATCATGGAGTCATAAAGATGTACAGCATGGAAACAGACCCTTCAGTCCAACCTGTCCACGCCAACCAGACATCCCACAACCCAATCTAGTCCCGCCTGCCAGCACCCGGCCCATATCCCTCCAAACTCTTCCTATTCATATACCCATCCAAATGTCTCTTAAATGTTGCAATTGTACCAGCCTCCATCACATCCTCTGGCAATTCATTCCATACACGCACCACACTCTGCGTGAAAAAGTTGCCCCTTAGGTCTCTTTTATATCCTTCCCCTCTCACCCTAAACCTACGCCCTCTAGTTCTGGACTCCCCAACTCCAGGGAAAAGACTTTGCCTATTTATCCTATCCATGCCCCTCATAATTTATAAGGTCGTCCCTCAAACTCTGACGCTCCAGGGAAAACAGCCCCAGCCTGTTCAGCCTCTCCCTGTAGCTCAAATGCTCCAACCCTGGCAAAAGCTTGTAAATCTTTTCTCAACCCTTTCAAATTTCACAACATCTTTCCGATAGGAAGAAGACCAGAATTGACATCCTTCACAATAGCCAGATTTTTAACTGTCCCACTGTATCCGAAGAATTGGGAAAAATTATAAACATTTTATTTGAAAGATAAATTTCTATTACAAGGAAACAATTTTTTAAAATTTATAACCTGAAATAAAGATGAACGGTGTGGTGTTCAATCCCTTGTTAAACATGTAACATTTGCTAAAATCAGATTGGATACTTCTGAGAATCAAACTTGCATCAAGGTGTCTTTGGGTTGAACCAAAAATGAAATCGCCTAGCATCAGTTTTTAGATTTGTGTTATGTAGCTGCTTGTCACAAAACTCGAAGGAGAGGGCGCAGATCTACAAACACCTGCAAGCAGACCAGCACTTTCTCTCTCAATCTCCACCTCCGCAAGTGAAAAAGTAACACTCAAATATTCTACACAGAAAGCAAATTTCTGACCCAAGTCCAGACATAGGTCCAACTGATCAACTATCAAATTGAGGCTTGATGTGGTCATCAGTGACGTGACAGCAATGCTAAAAACCAAAGGAATTGAGAGAAGGTCACCTCATGCAACCCTTTTTGGTTTGGAGTCCTGATCTACAAGGTTTGTTCCATTTTACCGATATCTTCCATCCATGATATTTCTGAAAAACTATTTGTCTTGACCTATGAGTGAGGATTATATGCATGTTTGCATTTGAAGGCAGAGTAGTTTAAGTTTACATGTTAATAATTAATAATCCATTTTGTCACTTGTTAAAGAATACATTTGTAATAATAAATGCATTTTATTTCCCATTCATTGATGAAGGCTGGTGCAAGTTTCTTTTAACTTGAATAGCGGTAACAGTCAGACATTAATCATCCATGGGATTACTCTTGTCAGGTTTACAATTAATCATGGAATAGCGGAGTTCAATTTCCAGGTCACTCTTCCAATAAAGGTTGTGAAAAATTTCATGCCCCAATCTAAGACCATATTGATATATTCAATTATACACCAATTACTTTAATTAAATATACTGAAGACAAAAATAGATTTCATTCTCTCAGGTAATCGAGAGATGCAAGGAGCAGGCAAGAAAGTAGACTTGAAGCCCAAAATGAGCCATGATTATAATGAATCAGTACAATCTCAACGCATCACACAATCTACTCCTGCTCCTGGTTCTTGTATTCCTTTACAATAGGATTAGATTGAATCTGAAGCCAAATCGAAACTAAGCACAGCCACTTTGTGGGCGGCACGGTGGCACAGTGGTTAGCACTGCTGCCTCACAGCGCCTGAGACCCGAGTTCAATTCCCGACTCAGGCGACTGACTGTGTGGAGTTTGCACGTTCTCCCCGTGTCTGCGTGGGTTTCCTCCGGGTGCTCCGGTTTCCTCCCACAGTCCAAAGATGTACGGGTCAGGTGAATGGGCTATGCTAAATTGCCCGTAATGTTAGGTAAGGGGTAAATGTAGGGGTATGGGTGGGTTGCGCTTCGGCGGGTCGGTGTGGACTTGTTGGGCCGAAGGGCCTGTTTCCACACTGTAAGTAATCTAATCTAATCTAATATCTCAGCTGAAACTGTAGGCATGGATGGAAGGGATGCACTGTCTAAGTATTTTAAAAAGTGTTTCTTTATTGTCCGCAGGAGTAGATCAAAATATTCTTGACAGCTTTGAGTGAATTTCCTTTCCTGATGAAGAGCTCGAAACATCAATTCTCCTGCTCACCAGATGCTGCCTGACTGGCTGTGCTTTCCCAGCATCACAATCTCTGACAGCTTTTACTGAAAGGCCATTCCAACTAATATCAAACAGGCACGAACAAACCTCGGAAACAAAGCTAGGAAGTAAATCTTTAGCAGAATATTGCTGTTCTACTTTATGAAGTACCATTGTTGAGTAAAACATGGATACAACACAAAGTTCCCAAGTTCTTGTCTTGATTAAATCATGCTTTGAACAGCTTCATTCACTATTCATACAGTCCCTTTAAATCCTTTCACCATGTATACGGCAAAATTCATAGTCTCATTCTCATTCTCAGTGTGCAAGAGTCCACAACACGAATAACCTATAACTCTGCAATCTCAGTGAAATATCACGCAGAATGCATGAATAGTGGTTGTCATGCAAAATAATTAGAAAAATTAGAAAAATGAGAATTAATATTGCTGGTGAAACTCCAAAGGTTGATAGGTCACATTGCATGCATCTTTGTACACATGGGAAGTTAATAAACAACATTCGATTTCATTTATTATTATCACGAGTACGAGACACAGTGACAAGTATTATTTTATGCGCTAACTATACTGGGGTGGTATGGCATCAGAAAAGCCAATACTGGAGAGGACTCTGCTAAGTGAGAGGGTTTACTTAAGGGAATGAAGTTTGATGTAGGAATCATAGGAATGGTCCTGCATGAATAACAGACTTGGTCGAAGGAAGGTCAGGTTCACTGACATATAATGTTTGGGGAGACGCAACAGTCCTGAACAAGTACATAGACCATATGAAGGCTGTAACCTCGCAAACAATGCAGGACCCCAACATGCCTGGTTCCTCAACAGCCTATCTGACAATTCCAGAACACGAGAGGTCTCCCACTCCATTAAGCATTGAAGATACCTCAGAATTGGAAATGGACATGGTAGCTGTCACTGCCTCGACCCCTTTGCAGCCTGAAGAATAGCTTGAATTCTTGTAAGAGAATCCAGGCGCAAGAGGCAAGCTACTGTGCATGGCTCTCAGCCCGTATCAGAGAAAGGGTTGGAGGAATCTGACCCAGTGTTAAAACATCAGGAGCTACAAAAAAAAACAGCTTATGTCCTTGGACTCAGAGGGGGAGGGATATAGTGATTGTAATGAGGTCAGCCAGGTGGACCTTACAGAATAAGTTCCTGAATGGGGCTGTTATCTGGTCCAATCAGGAAGTTCCGGCTGACCTATAAGAACAGGAGTGTAATTGAATAAAGATTTGTACACCTTGTCTCTCACTGTGTCTCACACCTGCACACATACACCATGGGTGCTGGGGATAAAAATAATAAGCACTACCGCAGTTAGGCGGTAGTGTGGGGGTTAAGAAGAAAAAAAGAAAGGAAAAAAAATAAAATAAACAGAAGTGTAGCATTGCCCTTTGATAATTAAAAAAAAAATAAGAGCTCTTGTGAAAGGCACTGCTTGTCACTGGCCATCCGGGTGTTTTCCTATCTTCCTGGTGGTGGAAACTGAATAAAGATTCGTGCACCTTGTGTCTCTCACTGTGTCTTACACCTGCACACACACAACATCAGTGCTAGGGAAAATATAAGCACTACCGCAGTTAGGCGGTAGTGTGGGGGTAAAAAAGTCAAAAAAAGAGCAAGAGGAAAAAAAAATAAACAGGAGCAGCAGGGGATCTGTGCACCCTGAGAGCTGACTCTGAGGAACCTGGGTCAGTATCAAGGACTCTCCATGTGTAAATAAAGCATGACCTAGTGATGGGATACATATGTGGCTTGAAAAAGAAAAAAAAAGAAAAAAACAGAAGAAGAAAAAAAAAGAACAGGAGTGTCTGCCCGGACGGAATTTCACATTGGCCCCAAGGTCCCGTACTTCCCGCGGGAGCCTGTGCCCCACAACCTGAGCCGCCTCCGAAATTTTAATTTTGTCCCATTCAAGGACGTTAAAAGGTGTGCCCTATATCGACTGCTGCTGCACACCGTCCACCTCTTCTCCCTCATCCACCGCCCGGACACGCCCTGGCGTGCCCATTTGCCACCGGGCGGTGGGGATCCCCAGTGGAGGGCCCTCTATGCTGGAGTCCTCCCCCTTTCTCTCGGGGATCTGGGGTGGAGGATGCTGCACGCAGCAGTCCCCTGCAACCGCAGATTGCGGTGGTTCACGGACTCCCAGCCCAACTGCTTGTTCTGTGGTGCTGTGGAGTCCGTGGACCATGTGTATGTTGGGTGTGGGCGTTTGCACTCCCTTTTTGATTTTCTGAAAAACCTCCTCCTCTGCTTTTGGTTGCACTTCAGTCCCACGCTCCTGATCTTCGGGCACCCGGTGCGGAGGAGGGAGGGCAGGTCTGAAGACCTCCTCGTGGGTCTGCTCCTGGGCCTGGCCAAACTGGCCATAAACAGGTCCAGGCAGCGGGCCGTGGAGGGGGTCGTTAGGGCCGACTGC
Source organism: Hemiscyllium ocellatum (assembly GCF_020745735.1). Taxonomy (NCBI): domain Eukaryota; kingdom Metazoa; phylum Chordata; class Chondrichthyes; order Orectolobiformes; family Hemiscylliidae; genus Hemiscyllium; species Hemiscyllium ocellatum. The sequence continues at coordinate 114,379,740 of NC_083410.1, read as the reverse complement.
CTGCCCCTCTTCCGCGGTTACGTTAGGGCCCGGGTGTCCTTGGAGAAGGAGCACGCGGTGTCCACCAACACCCTGGAGTTGTTCAGGGAGAGGTGGGCGCCGCAGGGAGTGGAGTGCATCATTTCCCCCTCCAACTCTATTTTGATTTAGTTCCTGCCCTCCCCTTCACTGTTTTGATCACACAGCATTGCCCTTTGACGTGAAGGGCACTGCTTGTCACAGACCACTTGGGTGTTTTCCTACTTTTCCTGGTGGTGGATATTGAATAAAGATTTGTGCACTTTGCGTCTCTCACTATGTCTCACAACTACACACACGCACACACACCATGGGTGCTGGGGAAAATAAGCACTACCGCAGTTAGGCGGTAGTGTGGGGTTAATAAAAAAAAAGAACAGGAGTGTAATTGAATAAAGATTTGTACACCTTGTCTCTCACTGTGTCTCACACCTGCACACATACACCATGGGTGCTGGGGATAAAAATAATAAGCACTACCGCAGTTAGGCGGTAGTGTGGGGGTTAAGAAGAAAAAAAGAAAGGAAAAAAAATAAAATAAACAGAAGTGTAGCATTGCCCTTTGATATTTAAAAAAAAAATAAGAGCTCTTGTGAAAGGCACTGCTTGTCACTGGCCATCCGGGTGTTTTCCTATCTTCCTGGTGGTGGAAACTGAATAAAGATTCGTGCACCTTGTGTCTCTCACTGTGTCTTACACCTGCACACACACAACATCAGTGCTAGGGAAAATATAAGCACTACCGCAGTTAGGCGGTAGTGTGGGGGTAAAAAAGTCAAAAAAAAGAGCAAGAGGAAAAAAAAATAAACAGGAGCAGCAGGGGATCTGTGCACCCTGAGAGCTGACTCTGAGGAACCTGGGTCAGTATCAAGGACTCTCCATGTGTAAATAAAGCATGACCTAGTGATGGGATACATATGTGGCTTGAAAAAAGAAAAAAACAGAAGAAGAACAAAAAAAGAACAGGAGTGTCTGCCCGGACGGAATTTCACATTGGCCCCAAGGTCCCGTACTTCCCGCGGGAGCCTGTGCCCCACAACTTGAGCCGCCTCCGAAATTTTAATTTTGTCCCATTCAAGGACGTTAAAAGGTGTGCCCTATATCGACTGCTGCTGCACACCGTCCACCTCTTCTCCCTCATCCACCGCCCGGACACGCCCTGGCGTGCCCATTTGCCACCGGGCGGTGGGGATCCCCAGTGGAGGGCCCTCTATGCTGGAGTCCTCCCCCTTTCTCTCGGGGATCTGGGGTGGAGGATGCTGCACGCAGCAGTCCCCTGCAACCGCAGATTGCGGTGGTTCACGGACTCCCAGCCCAACTGCTTGTTCTGTGGTGCTGTGGAGTCCGTGGACCATGTGTATGTTGGGTGTGGGCGTTTGCACTCCCTTTTTGATTTTCTGAAAAACCTCCTCCTCTGCTTTTGGTTGCACTTCAGTCCCACGCTCCTGATCTTCGGGCACCCGGTGCGGAGGAGGGAGGGCAGGTCTGAAGACCTCCTCGTGGGTCTGCTCCTGGGCCTGGCCAAACTGGCCATAAACAGGTCCAGGCAGCGGGCCGTGGAGGGGGTCGTTAGGGCCGACTGCCTGCCCCTCTTCCGCGGTTACGTTAGGGCCCGGGTGTCCTTGGAGAAGGAGCACGCGGTGTCCACCAACACCCTGGAGTTGTTCAGGGAGAGGTGGGCGGCGCAGTGAGTGGAGTGCATCATTTCCCCCTTCAACTCTATTTTGATTTAGTCCCTACCCTCCCCTTCACTGTTTGTTCACACAGCATTGCCCTTTGATGTGAAGGGCACTGCTTGTCACAAGCCACTCGGGTGTTTTCCTACTTTTCCTGGTGGTGGAAATTGAATAAAAGAAAAAAAAAGATAAAAAAAGAACAGGAGTGTCAGACATCTTGCTTATTCTGAGAGAGTTGGTTCAGTGTCAAGGACTCTCCACATGTAAATAAAAGGTGACTTGGTGACAGGTTAGGTCCCTCTTAAGAACAAAATTTTATAACCCCTTTCATGGAGACATATGAAAAAATTCAGAATTTTTAAATCAACTAAATAACAGAAACATTTCCAATTGGTCAGTGAGCCTTGAGGTCATAACTTTAAAACTAGCAATAAAAGAATGCAGGAATGTGATAGGACCTTTTTTGTATTAGAAATTCCTTCAGAAATAGAATACTACAAAATGCATAACAGCTTTAAAAACAGAGGTGCAAAAGAGTAAAAACTGAATAGGAAAGGAAAAGAATGAAGTTACATTGCTGTGCTTTCTGAGAGATAGTGGGCTAATTGAATACTTACTGCGAAGAAACTGTAATGGCAGAAATAAAAGAAGCATTAGCCAATAGCTTTCTTTTAGCTGCCCCATGTGATTAAAAGCTGTGATTCGAAAATGTCAGAAGCTTTCCATTACTTTCACAGATTTCCCTCACTCTATTCACCACAATAATTCTAATGTAAAGTAACATTTAAATTTAATAAACATACTTTGTTTTTCCCATCAATTGGATATTTAGTTCCTTCCACGATATCTGTTATGCTCATACTCAAATTAACGCTTGAAGCTATCTGGCAAAGGAATAAATGTCTGCAAACATCTACCTCACGGAAAAGTTTGCAAACATTTAGGAAAGGAAAGAAAAAAAAAATGATTTTCACATATTTCTGTGACCATCATAACAGAATATCATGATAATCTTCAAATTTCCATGTTGCAGAAAAAAGTTTTGACCCAGATCTGTAACTACTTTTTGTTCCATTGGGAGCATTCTGCCCTGCTCCTTTTCATAACATGTACCATCCTTGCTGATTGGGGGTCAGCATGTGAATATGAGCAATGAAAATTCAACTGGGATAAATCCAGCCCAAAACAGAAAGCTGAGAATGCAAAAAGGACTCTCACATCAAAATAAATCATATTCAAATTGGGATGCAGTCACACCATGTGGACTGCAGTGGCTCACCATCACCTTCTAAAGGGTAATTAGAGATGGACAACGGACACGCTCCATTAATGATTTAAGAAAAGTAACTGGAATATGTCTGTCATTTTTGCTGTATTGAAGCAGTCATCCACTCCCTCCACCCAGGTTGGAGACTAGAGGTCAAGGTTCCAATCCAGAACTTGAGCACAAAATGATGGCAATATGGAGGAAATGCTGCTTTGCTGATGTACCTACCCTTAGCACTGTTTCTCTGAACTAGTGGCTTTGGTCTTGATTTCACATGTCATCTGAAAGACACCACCTTGGGCTCTTACTTTGGCCCTGTATACTGCAATGAGATTTCAGCCTAGAAAATAATAACCTTAGTCAACAAAGTAATGATGTGAAACATTTTTAGCTTTTAAAAATTCTTTAATACAATGTGGGTGTTGCTGGCTAGGACACAATTTATTACCTACTTATCCTGGGCAAAGTGCTGCTGAGCTGCATTCTTAAGCTGCTACCAACCTGGGGGTATAGGGACATCACAATATTGTTAAGAGGAGAGTTCCAGGATTTTGACCCAACAACTGAAGGAATAGTGATAAATTTCCAAGTCAGGGTGATGAATGATTTGTAGGAGAACTTGCAGGTGATGCAATTCCCACAGACCTGTTACCCTCATGCTTCAATTTGTAGAAGTTGCAGATTTAGATGCTGCTGTTGGAGGAGTGTTGAGGAGTTACTTATGGTGAAGAGTGTGAGTGGTTGAAGGTGGCAACCTATGTGCCAATCAAGCGAACTACTTTCTCCTCGATATCCATTGACGCTAGCTTTGCTCGGGCTCCTTGATGCCACATTCAGTCAATGTGGCCTTGATGTCAAGGGCTGTCAGTCCCACCTCATCTCTTGACTCTAGATCTTTTGGCAATGTTTGGGCCAAGGGTGCAATAACACCAGGAGCCACATGAAGCAATGGAATTCAAACTAAGTGCCAATAGCAGGTTATTTCTTTGCAGTGCTGCTTATTAGTTTTGTCATTGACCTTTTCAATTACTTTGTTGGTGATTGCAAGTGTACTGAAATTAATCAGGTTGAATTTGTCCTGGACTTTGGAGATAGTACCTGGCAAGTACCTGACAGAACCTGGACAAGTCTGCACACTATCAGGTACATGCCAGGTAGCAGCTATACTGGAACATCATGGCAACAGATGCAGCTACTTCTGGAGCATAAGTCCTCCAAATTGTTGGAGTGGTGTCGAGATCACAGTCTTTGCAGTGACCAGTATCTTCAATCATTTCTTAACATCATGTGAGTGAATAAAATTCGTTGAAGAACAGCAACTGTGATATTAGACACTTCTGAACTAGTCTGACAGGATCAACCACTTGGCTCTTCTGGCTGAAAATGGATGCAAAAACTTTAGTATTTTCTTTTGCACTGCTGTGTCGTGGTCCCCTATTATTGAGTATGGGGATAATTATGGAGCTTCCACTTCACAACTGCAGTTGCAGGACTGCAGAGCTTAGATCTTATCCATTGGATGTGGAATCATTAGCCCAATCTAAGGCATGCTGCTCGCACTGTTCAGTCTGCAATCAATCTTGTCAACCAGGCTGACACCTCATTTTTTGGTGTGCCCTTCTGCACTCTTTGTTGAAGTATGGTAATATCCCAGTTTGATGGTAATGAGTGATATGCCAGGCAATAAGGTTGAAAAATGTGGTTTATTATGATCCCAGGTGATTTTGCTACTTGAGAAGTCAGATCCTAAAATTAAACCTAGCTTGACCGATCATGTGTTTTTTTTCCCTCAGCTAATGTGGTAGTTGGTCACAGATATATTCACAAGAGGTTTTTACAGATGGTTTTTTTAAAAAATAACATAATTACAACACAATATATTATAATGCAAACATTAAAACAAAATTCCAATATGTTTCCCAACACTATCATTAGAGATGGAAATTCAGAAAAATTATACTCTTTTCTCAACTCTAAGTTTGTCCTTAACTGACTCCTTCCAATTTTAATTCCTTCACAAAAATTTTACAATTCCTGAGTCCAATGGAATGAATCTTTCACACTTCTGATGCCTAAACTTTTTCAATCCTAACAACTTGATTTCTGTCCCAAACTCTCCTTGCCTGGAATTTCTCAAACTCTAAAAACACACTGCAGTTGCAGTGGTTGGCTAATGAATTGAACTGTTGTGAAATGTGTTAACGGAGAAAATAAAAATTAGTTTATGAGCTCAACTGGTGATTCTTTGCAAGTGAATTCTGAACTCTTTGCTTTGAAGTCAAAACATAACTAATGGCTTAATCTGTGTGTCATAAATCCCAAAATTTAAACATCTAATGCCATCAACAGTCTTGACGTTCTTCTTTGAACTGGTGCATTGAGGTCATTGTTCCAGAACGACCTTTTTAAAAAACCATTCACAGCACTAACACACATCCATATACCTCTCTTTTAAAATCAATCCAAATTCTAAAAACAATAATAATACATTTTGCAAACCTTCACAGATTGAACATTATTCTGCTGTGCTGATGGACTACAGTAGCTCATGCATGTCCAGTTTTGAATTGTTAAATCTATTTGATTCTGGTAATTGTGTCACATAACACATAAATGCCTTTGACAAGGTGCTGCATGGTAGACTGTTAATAAGGTAAGATCATTTGGGATCAAGGGACAGCTGGCGAATTGGATATAAAATAGGTTTTCCTGAAGAAGGGCTCATGCCCGAAACGTTGATTCTCCTGCTCCTTGGATGCTGCCTGACCTGCTGCGCTTTTCCAGCAACACATTTTCAGCTCTGATCTCCAGCATCTGCAGTCCTCACTTTCTCCTCACATAACACAATGGAGACTATTTTCAATCCCTTAGTGGTAGGCAGTGAGGTACTGGCAATGTGACTGGACCAGCAATTTAGAACCTCAGGGTAATTCTCAGAGGATATAGACTCAAAACCCACAATGGCTGACAGGGAATCCTGAATTCAATGAAAGCCTGCAATAAAAAGGCTACCTAGAAAATGTGCATTAAATCGTTGTTAATTGCAATTTAATTCACTAATGCACTATACAGAAGGAAATCAGTCATTCATACCTGGTCTAGGATACACGCGACTCCAGTCTCTGTATTCATAAAATCATAGAATCATACAGTACAGAAGAAACTCTTCTGTCTAGCTCATACATTGTAGTTTACTCTTCACTGTCCTCCAGATAATTTGGAATGGGCAATAAATAGTGGCTTAGCCAGCAAAACAAAGCTTGTACAGAAAATGTACTGATATCGTCTTCCAAGAGCTGTTGACGCGCACGCCATCAAGAAGCTGAATTAACATGAATAGAAATGCAATACTTAGCTCAGTGACCCTTAATTGAGCTCTCTGATAATGATGAGACTCAGAATCTCCAAGTTGGTAGCCTCAACATCATTAGTAATCAAGGCAAAGTATGCAGAGGTACATGCTTTTAATCAAAATGCTGTGTCACTGGTCAAGTTCACAAAAGGGGCCACAATGATGATTAAAAAATCTCAAAGTTAGTTGTTTGTTTGTTTGAGTGTCATAACTCAAGCTTGTTATGTGCTGAGCATATAGAATGATTTGCATTAGAAGTTATTAATTTTAATAAGTAGCTTTCCTCAATAGAAGTATAAGACAGTCTCAGCAGCCCTGAAGGGAACATTATAAAGATTCCTTTTAGAGACTTTATGTTTGTTTTACTTCTGTCCTACAGGGGTTATGCATGTAATTTTCATCAAAAATGATGAGCTGCTCTAGGCTGGCATAGATTGAAATTCTAGCAGATTGGTTGTGGCTTGACCGCTAGAACATAAATATTGCAAAAAGATCCATTCAAGCCTTGGCAGTTTTATTAACTGCAATATTATTTGCTCTTAGAATTGCTGTCAAAGGAGTCAGTCGAGAATACAATACTGCAAAGATAATTTTCTCTTCAAGCTGTCAAATCTTTTTATTTTGAAGGATAACTGGTGGACAACAATAGTGATATACAACAAAGAAGAGACACAAAATTCTAAAGGTGGGGGTAGAGTAGTGATGTCAGTAGACTCGTAATTTAGAAATACAGGCAGGTATCCTGGGGACTTGGTTTCAAATCTCACTACAGCATATTCACTTTCTCCAACTGTCCCCTTAACCCCTCAATACCCTGCCTCTAAACATTTGAAATTAGTTCATTTCATAAAATTACAGGAATAAAAATAATGTACATTCTAGACATTCAAATGTCAAGCTTCTAGTTAGATATGTCACAACCAACCAAGACCTGACCTGACCAGAATTAATAAAACTTTTGATCCATTACGATAATAGACCAGAACTTCAAAATGTGTGCATATCTCTTTTCACTTCTAATTTCAAGATTTGTCTTCTTTTTCTAAAAAAAAAGATTGCCACAGAAAGTATAAACTGCAGCTATAAATTCACTGAAAAAAATCCTAATGGAGAAGCCAATGTAACGTCGCAGCTGAAAAGAGTCAGGGAAATTTCAAACAGGGAGATCGAGCAAGAGAACGCAAGGGCCTAACTACATCTTTCTCAGCAGACAATCACCTCTTGAAGACATGTCTGTTTTACCCTCCAGAAATGTTTGAAAATTGAATGCAACAACAAGTCTGACTATCACTGGAAAATTTAAAAAGGAACTGAAAACATAAATGGACCAGAGTACTGAGCGACACAGCTTTAAGAACAGCCATTTTTAACAGCCCTGTCCTCCCGGTAAAGATTAGATTCTCCACAGAGTGAAAACAGGCCCTTCAGCCCAACAAGCATCCAAGGAACAGGAAATTCGAGGTTTCAGCCATAAGCCCTTCTTCAGGAATGAGGAAAGTGTGTCCAGCAGGCTAAGATAAAAGGTAGGGAGGAGGGACTTGGGGGAGGGGCGATGGAGATGTGATATGTGGAAGGAGGTCAAGGTGAGGGTGATAGACCGGAGTGGGGTGGGGGCGGAGAGGTCAGGAAGAAGATTGCAGGTTAGGAATGCGGTGCTGAGTTCGAGCGATTCGACTGAGACAAGGTGGGGGGAGCAGCAATGAGGAAACTGGAGAGATCTGAGTTCATCCCTTGTGGTTGGAGGGTTCCCAGGCGGAAGATGAGGCGCTCTTCCTCCAACCGTCGTGTTGTTATGGTCTGGCGATGGAGGAGGGCTTATGCCCGAAATGTCGAATTTCCTGTTCCTTGGATGCTGCCTGACCTGCTGCGCTTTTCCAGCAACACATTTTCAGCTCTGATCTCCAGCATCTGCAGACCTCACTTTCTCCTTCAACCCAACAAGTCAACACCACCTCTCTGAGTAGAATCCCACCCAGACCCATTCCCCTCCCCTATATTTACCCCTGACTAACACACCTAAAACTGTGGAATCGAACGCAGGTCCCTGGTGTTGTGAGGCAGCAGTGCTAACCACTGAGCCACCGTGCCGCCCCAAAGGGAATTATCCTTTCTCACTCCAAGTTCTGGCAGCCAGTTCAAATCTAATCACAACAAAGGAACTTTGATTACAAAATCAAGAATATCAAAATTGCCTGCTCAACTACCAAGGTCAACAATACTGGTCTCATCCAATCACAGCTGCAACATCTTTATATTTGCCCTTCACAAAAATTCAGAGGTTGATCTGTATTTTGCTTTTACTTTTATCTGTTTTGGACGCATCGCTTACAAATGAGATTGTCGTGTTGCTACTCCTTCTTGCACCCACAGTCATCCAGTTGTACTGCACGGAAAAAGACCTTTCAGTCCAACTCTTCCATGCCAACCAGATATCCGAAATTAATCTAATCCCATTTGCCAGCAATTGGCCCATATTCCTGTAAACCTTTCGTATTCATGTACCCATCCAGATACCTTTTAAACCAGTTCCTCAGGCAGATTGTTCCATAAACGCACCACTCACTGCATGAAAAAGGTGCCCCTTAGATCCCTTTTATATCTTCCTCCTCTTACCTTAAACTTAAGCCCTCTAGTATTGGACTTCCCTATCCTGAGGGAAAAAGACCTTGGCTATTCATTCTATCCATGCCCCTCATGATTTTATAAACCTCTATAAGGTCACTCCAGAACTTTATGAATGCATGAAACTGACAAAGTGGATACTCCTTTTATTGCGTTATTCCTAATTCTGTTTACTCCGGGTTTCCTAATTCTCCTATACTTTCCTTGTACAGCGAGTTCTCCTATTCTTGTGCAATTCCGCATTATAAAAAAAATCACACTTTAGAAACAGCGCTTAAAGTATTGGTGATGTAATCATGTTATAGCCAACACATGTTTTAAAAGATCACACTTTAGGAACAGTGTCCACAATTCAATTGTGTTACAGCGAATTCATGTTAACAAAACGTGCGTTATGGCAGAACAACCTGCACGCCGCAGCTCAGTAACCTGTGTTTCTCATAGAGGCATTTACCATGCTGCTAGAGAAGAAAGTTGTTTCATTATTGAAATAAAAATCAAAACCAAAACACCAACAGACACCACACTGCAGAATGGAAAAGTGAGACAAAGTCACTGTCACTAGGAGAAATGTGACTTCACCAATATGAACCACTCCAAGGTCAGCCATAGCACAGCTCAAATTGAATGCAGAGGTCAACATAAATTACTGTGTACATTCTGCAAAAGCAAATCTCATTTCTAATCTTATTTTGGTCCAGGTTTCTCGAGTTATTCAACAGCTTTCTCCGCTTTCAATGGACTTAACCTTGGAGAACTGTGCTCACAAATGATGGTTAAAAACTATCACTATCAGAAACTGGTCATCGACAAAACACTCAGTTTTAAGGAATATTGCTCTTTATTTACCATCAACGTTGACAGTAGACAGAACAATCTCACCTCAGGTTTTATGAAAAGACAGATTGAAGCTACTCCAGGTTTTCAACTTAATGATTAACTAAGCTTTGATCATTTCTGTCAGTATCAATCTACATTCAAATGGATTTGCTACAACTAAGTTCAACTTCATATTTACTACTGACTTCATTCACATCAGAACATACAGCAATACTTTATACTTTTACTATCTAATAACTATGTTCAGAGTATTCCTTCTAATGTTATTCAATACAATTTATACTGAAAAATAAAGTGAAATTATTAAACACTGCATAATAATAATTCACCATTTGTTACAATATATAAATATGTTTGCAATGCTTTTAAATTGTGTTCAAACCACACATACAAATGGCTTTAAATTACATTATTTTGCTACCAAGATGACTTAATTTTCTCTGAAAAGAGACAATTACCTTTTACAACCTATCCTAACATAATCTACTTGTTAATTTTAATATTTAATCAGTTTTTGACATGATATAGAATCATAAGGCATTCTCCTGTATTCTAATCCACACTCCTCTTTCAAAACATGCACAGGTTTGTCAACAAATTGCCTTGCTCTGAAGCACAATATTGCAAAAGAGAGTCCTTTTAGATATATGCTTAATATATACAATGAAAGTAACATTTTTAGTTAGGATTTGGCTTCAGAAAAAGACAAAACTGAAGTCTACAGACAGCTGATAGCTTTGGTTGAAAACTGAACACACGTGAGAGATTCACTGAAATTAATTAACTACCTACTTGGTGAGAATATTAATCAACTCAACAATAACCACTAAATTTAATAGCTGAAATTAATCTAGTTATAACATTCGATTCAATCTGAAACCAAAATATAATTCTCTCCAACTTGGAGAATCACTTTATAGACTCTAAACTTTAAAATATGGCAAAACTATCAGGAAATAAGCATCTTGCCTGTATTAGTCAGCATTGACCCATTATCAGTTTAACAGTAAGCAAGACCAGACAATACTAGCTGCATTTAAAAAGTAGCATATCAAATGAACTAAGCATGTATAATCAAATACATTTGGGTACAATAGAATAGAAGGAATGTGTGTTTAGTTCAGTAATGCAGAATTGGGCACACCAAGATCTCCACAAGACCACACAGAATTTTATCAATAATTACATCTAAACATCAAAAGTCATTCACCTCATTCAGCACCAGCTGTGAACAAATTATATAAAAGATGCGACGGCTTCTGATAGACTCACCTTACATAGTTTCTGATAGCGTGGGGAGGAAATTGCCATCCTTTGCAATCGCTGCAAAAACATTACAACTTTCTGCAGAGATGTTGTCACTACAGCCATCATCGTAAGTTTGCCAGTCATGTTAAAGCATCTTAGAATTTGCATCATAAATAAAGTGCAAAAACCATTTCCTTATTGTCAATGGACTTGATTTATTAAATTTCAACATGCCCACTCTGCATCTTCAAGAGAAGCTTGAAGAAGCTGCAAGCTTAATGTACTCAAGATGAGGTGAAAGGTTGCCATAGAATAGAATTAGCCAGTCACAGCCAGTGCATCTGCCATACGCCACTGAAAAATAAAGACTGATGTTCAGTTTGCTTGCTGCAGCACAACCTTGCGAAACAGGACGACTAGGGGAGGGAGGGAGGGGGGGAGAGAGAGGGAGAGAGAGAGAGAGAGAAAGAGAGAGAGAGAGAGAGAGAGAGAGAGAATTGGTTGGTTGGGGGGGGGGGGCACGGAAAGCAGCTGAAAGACAAAGGGGAAAAAAGGGGTAGATACACACAGACACACACACACAAACTTTATCCTTTGGGAAAACCGTTTCAACCTCTAAAAATAACACAGCCTCCCAACTATTATTTCCTGGGACAGAAATAGGTTGCAAAAAGAAAGACAGAGAAATTAAGCTGAAATGTTTAGCCTCATTTTAAGCAGAAATCCAAATCTAAGTTTGGCACCTCTGCAAAGCAGTATAATAAATTTTGGGACAAATACCTGTCATACAGTACCTGCTTACAAAGTGAGGCAATACATCACAAACAGGCAGATCTTAAACCAAGTATGTTCATTTTCTTCATTTAAAAAGTAACTCTACAGATCTCTGAATACTTTAGTAACTGTATTCTATTGGTCAAACCAAGCTCAGATCACTTAAGTTGCCACATTATCCTATTGAAAATGCAGATTGCTAATACTTTTACTTTAAATGTATTATTTTAAAATTATTCAAAATTAAACTAGCTTCAATGGTCACTATGAGTTAAATAAAAGTACCTTCATTTTGTTTAACATTGGGTCAAGATTCTACAGCTTGATTTATGGATTATACATGGGATAAGCCCATGTTACTAGACTAAATAATTTTATTATTTCCTCTCCTCTTTGACTTTCCTCCCTTCCTGATTCATTGAATCTGACAAAGAGAAACAGATCATTTGATTGTTTCCACTTATTCACTGAAAGAACTATCCAACAATCCCTTTCTTAGGTTCTTTCACCAAGACTTTCCGAAATTTACTATTTCCAAGTATGCACCAAGTTTTCTGTGAAAGTTACTCCCGTATTTCACTCAGCAGTGTACTTTAGGTCATATACCTGTGGTGTTAAAAAAAATCATTCTGTCAATTACCTTGAACCAGTTTACACTGGGTGAAGAGGCAGTTATTTAGTTAATCAAAATCTGGAATAAAGAAGCTAGCCTAAGAGCAAGTGCATAACTAATTATTATAAAAGCTCATCTGGTTCAATCATGTCCTTTAGGAGAAGGAAATCTGCCATCTTAGTTGATGCTCATGTGACTCCAGACATGGAATGCCGATGACTCTTAAATGCCCTCAGGAATGGGCAAAAGTTGTTGATATAGGAGAAAGTGAACTGCAGATGCTGGAGATCAGAGTTGAGTGTGTGTGGTGCTGGAAAAGCACAGCAGGTCACGCAGCATCCGAGGTGCAGGAGAATCAATGTTTCGGCAGAAGACCTTAATATATATTGATATAACCCACGACACACATTTTAAAAAAAATCGAGGGTTTACCAATGACTGGGAACGTAACTGAACCAGCCTGTAAATACATGTGACAACAACCTAGGTTAGAGGCTGGGCATTCTTCACCAAGTAACTCAACTCCCACCTCCTCCCACATGTCTGGACTGCGATTGGAATACTGCCACTTGTCCAGGTGCGTACTGCTATAACAACACTCAAGAAACTCAAAACCAATCAATCAAAAGCTGTCACTTCGTCGGCATCCCAACCACCTCTGGCATACAACGGATACCATCTACATGATGCACAGCCATAACTTCAAGGCTCCTTTAACAGAATCTTCTAAACCCATGACTTCTGCCATCTAGATGATGATGATTAATGAAAACAAAGACATGCCATCACCTACAGCTCTCTCCAGATCACAGAGCATCCTGACATGGAACTATATTGCCGTAACTTAATTGTCACACGGTTAAAAAGTCTGAACTCACTACAAGCACTGGGTGTACTTACATTTCATGAAGTGCAACATCTCAGGAAGGCAGCTACCACTACCTTCTTGAGAACAATTAGAAATGGGCCTTTGTTGGCCTTTCCAGTGACACAGGTGTCACAAGAATTAAAACAAAATAATAATTTTGAGCATCCAGATGGGAACAGAGAACAAAACTAAAAAACAGTTGTTACATCTACTATTTGCTGCAATAACTGAAGGAGAGTCTCACAAAAGTTCAGCTAGCATTTCTTAAACAGAAAAATTTAATTCACTTCACAAACAAGCACCCTAAATGTTAAGTGAATTAACATTGCAGGGTATGGATATGCTAGACATAGAACTGGAAGCTCAGATTCTGGGTATAGAATTATGTACAAGTCAGTTTAACAACAACCTATATTTGTGTAGCAAAATCTCTCAAGGCAAAGTATAACCCAAAAATTTTATGACAATGGATATTGTCTATTAGGTGAGTCAATACAGTTGTATTTGTCGGCAAACCTGGATTTAACAAGAGAATGGCAATGCAGGAAATAATGTAGGCAACATTATCTCAAAAAATAGGACCACTATCTGGTGAGCTTTAAATATGGTCTTCTCTACATTGGTGAGACCAAACCTAAACTAAGAGCATATTTCACCAAACATCTTATGCCCGAAACGTCGAATTTCCTGTTCCTTGGATGCTGCCTGACCTGCTGTACATTTTCCAGCAACACATTTTCAGTTCTGATACTCCAGCATCTGCAGACCTCACTTTCTCCTTTCCTCCAGTTACCAACCAGATTCATTCCTCCCACAGACCAATCAGGTCGTACTCTCCACCTATATTCATCTATCCCTACCTCATCATCGCCACACCCCATCCCACCCCGCCCCCTTGTCTGCAGCTCACCTTACACCCACCCCCAGTCCTGAAGAAGGGTTACACCTGAAATATTGGCTTCTCCATCTCCTGATGCTGCCTGGCTTGCTGTGTTCTTCTAGCCTCCTGTTTGGCTACCTTGAATTCCAGCATCTGCAGTTTTTTTTGTCATGAGCTTTAAATTTGACTACTCCCATCAAAAATACTAGTTCTGAAATATAAGAAGTAACTTGCATTGATAAAGCCTTTATCATGGTACTCAAAATCAATAATGAGCAAATGAATTCCTTTCAAGTGCATCTATATAGTACTTCAGAACAACGGTTTTGAAGCATTTCTCAAAATGAAATGCATTGATATAAATAAAGTTTACTTTTAATCACCCACGTTTTACATTTCAATAATATTTGCACTATGCAAGCTTCATCAAAATACACTGCCAATGGGGACAGCGGTTCATCCCTTCTCCTTCACTGCCCAGATGTGTCCCTTGTGGATGCTTTAAAAACTTTCACTGGCTTACTTTAGAGTAGACACAACACTTCAAGTTCAGAGAGAAAGCTATTAAACTGACACTCTATGACTCTGTGGCTGAACGCTCCATTCAGCTAACAGCGATAAGCACCTTTTGTGTCCTGGATGTCAAACTGGAGCTACCAATCATTATGTTATTCAATACGAGCTGACTCTAGAGCTGATTAATGACTCACTATATCAACCCATCAGCCATGAAGTTAATCTCTGTGGACTCAACAGAAATACTGTTTGGGTCTATCATGGTGTCAGATGACCATGCTGATTAGTTATCTTGAAATGTTATACTTGATTCAGTTCAAAGCTCACTCTAACCTTTTATAGACACTAAGATAACAAGAGAGGACATGACAGCTGATTACTCTGTATAGACCTGCAATGCTCCCTCACTACCAGAAATACAGCAGTCTGGTGAAAGGTTACCTCAACATGATCTGAACCAACATGAACACAGAACATAGAACAATACAGCACAGAACAGGCCCTTCATAGTTGTGCCGAACATCTATCCTAGATTAAGCACCCATCCATGTACCTATCCAATTGCTGCTTAAAGGTCGCCAATGATTCTGACTCTACCACTCCCACGGGCAGCGCATTCCATGCCCCCACCACTCTCTGGGTAAAGAACCCATCCCTGACATCTCCCCTATACCTTCCACCCTTCACCTTAAATTTATGTCCCCTTGTAACACTCTGTTGTACCCGGGGAAAAAGTTTCTGACTGTCTACTCTATATATTCCTCTGATCATCTTATAAAACTCTATCAAGTCACCCCTCGTCCTTCGCCGTTCCAACGAGAAAAGGCCGAGAACTCTCAACCTATCCTCGTACGACCTATTCTCCATTCCAGGCAACATCCTGGTAAATCTTCTCTGCACCCTCTCCAAAGCTTCCACATCTTTCCTAAAGTGAGGCGACCAGAACTGCACACAGTACTCCAAATGTGGCCTAACCAAAGTCCTGTACAGCTGCAACATCACCTCACGACTCTTGAATTCAATCCCTCTGCTAATGAACGCTAATACGCCATAGGCCTTCTTACAAGCTCTATCCACCTGAGTGGCAACTTTCAAAGATCTATGCACATAGACCCCAAGATCCCTCTGTTCCTCCACCTAACTAAGAACCCTACCGTTAACCCTGTATTCTGCATTCTTATTTGTTCTTCCATGCTTGATTCTCTCTCACATGACCATCCTGGGCCTCCACTATTGCCACAGCAAATCAGACCACAAATTAAGAGAACACCACCTCATCTTCCGCCTGGGCAGATTACAGCCTGGAGGACTCAGAGTTTTCCAACTTCAAATAACTTCAGTTTCCATCCCCCGACTCCCTTTCCAGCCCCTGCCCCTCCCTTCCATTCCACTGATCTGCCTGATCTGCCGAGTTTTTCCAACACTTCTTGTTTTTATTCAAATTTCCAGCATCTGCAGTATTTTATTTTTGTATATAAAGCAGGGCTGTCTCCCTTATCATTCAAAGATGAGTATGAAAGCATTGAAAAATTTAAAGTTAAAATTATAAAGGTCAAACAACAAGAAAAAATAAGCCTTAATTGCTTCAATGCATACTGACTATACTGTGCATATTAGGGACCATCATGTGAACTAATCAATAAAATTCTCAGAATGTTGAAAGCTATTTAGATATCAGCAGTGTGCAGTAATCAATTCAATGCATGTACAGAAAAATGACTCAAGTTTGAAGATGCAGAAGATAATCCTTGTCTGAAGACCACCTGCTATTAGATGGCAATCCTAAAGCAGGAAATTACCAACAAACTCACTGCTGCTAACCAATATACCTGGTAAGGCATGTAAAATGAAAGGTCAGCTCTACCCATGAATCATTCACAATGCATTAATTACTTCCCTGATTTGTATGCTTGTGTAGTACAACTTCACATTTAAAAGGTCAATGGTGTACTTATCTTGATATGAATCACACAAGCATGTCATGGAAAGGCATCCTCCTGTCTTCAATTGAAAGCAAAATATATTACTTTTAAGTTATTGGTATTTACACCAAGTGCATTAGCAAATTAATATATAGGATATTAGATAAAGGCAAAAATCCATTACATCTTGGGAGCTTATTACTCCTGCTTTAAATCCTGCATTTCTGAGTATCTGTTCAACCAGTGGAGTGTTTCTTATTATTTAGTCATAGTACTTGCATAACACAATTAGCTTTTGCATGAAATATAAAATGGTAAACTGTGCCCAGAATCATTTTGAACCTTTCCCACTTAATTGCTAATATACAATCTGTTTACGTACAAAAGCAACACTCAATATTCTCATTCAAGATCATCATGTGTGCCAGTGATGCTGAGTGTATTATCAGGCTCATCAGCTGGCTCTGTGGCTGCTGGCCTTTGAGTGAACCCATAGAGCTTTCAATGTCATTACAGTCCACAGATGTGATGGGAAAGTATCCACATCAAGTTGAGAATGGATCCAAGCATGTTAACTACGACCACAATGGAAGATATTACCTTACGCAGCCCACAACAGCATGGCTTTAACATTCAGTGGTTGAAATCTACATCTACTCAAGTGAAATGTAAAAATGGATTGCATAGAGAAGAAATCCAAAAGCTCTGGGTCAGGTGTGTGTGCATGTGTATATAGAAACTTTGCAGCAGCCACCAGGAGTCCATGAGAGAGGCCTGATGCAGCTGAGTGGTTGATGTTTTTCTGAATTTTATGAGATACCTTTTGTCAGCAGGGGTACAACTTTAAACATGATCAGAAAATATGAAACTAAGATGACTGCAGTGTCTCCACACACACACTGCATTAACATGAAGATTCACATCTGCAGTTCTGAAGAATGCCTGTTCTTTTAATTTATTCTGACAAGAATCCAAATGCTGCTTCACAAATAGGATTCAACCACTTAAATGCTGCATGATCCCAACACATTGCATCCTTTTTCCTTTATTTGCACATATTGGATAAAAGTAAAGAAAGATGGCTACAGTACCGATATGATTAGACCATTGCTGGTTAGCTACGTAATTTGTGGGGTTGCTGGAGGCTGTTCAATTCAGTTACATATGGTATATTCAGCCAGGAAGTGTTTAATTAAAAAAATTGATGTAATTCTGGTACAATTGGAGTTCAGTTCAAGTGCTACAGTTGATTTGTGGTTCAAAGAGCCAAAACCCAAACATGCCAAGACTTGAAACTCTCTTGTTGGGTGCAAGCCAGGTATTAAGGTTATATTTTCAAATTTATTCTGTAAACAAAGGTATATGTAATCTCAATTGTTATGGCACAGGAGGAGGCCATTTGGTTATTATGGCTATTTGCCTTTAATCAATGTCTTTTCTGGTTTTCTAAGTAAATATGAATCCTCTGTTTGCTACTTCATTAAATGCAAATCAAGAATAGCTACATTATAGGTAAGAGGGTGGGACGTTTGTTTCAAAACATTGTCTCCAAGGAGATTGAGACAATTTTCCTGAACAGCCTTAAATTTTCCTGGGAAATTGTTGTGGTGGAACTTTTGGTGCTACATTCTAATACTAACCTGAATGTTTGCTGTCCAAGTACCATCAGAAATGGAAATACACTTCAAATGTTTGAGGTACTTAGTAAGATGGCTCCAGTTTTCATGCCTTTCTCTGCATATTTATGATAGATGTAAAACTTTGAGGTGTTTTGACAGTTTGAGGCAAAAGAATCTGAGATATTGAAGAGTGCAAAACTTTGTGCCTAGCAGTCTATACAGCTAGCACAGTGCTGATTTCTCGTAAGCTGCTCTACTATCAAGATGGAACAAGGGGACGAGAGAATGGGAACCCTTCTGTGGATGTTTAATATTTCGCTTACACAGCAACCTACATCATTTATTGCTGATTACTATATTTGTCCTGCACAGCATATATAAAAAAACCACACAAACGCTATACATATAAGGAGCAATTGAGCTTTTATAATGTTTTAGAATAAAAATTAATGTTTTCTAGAGCAATAAATAATAAGGTATTGAACAGATGATGCTTAAAATTTAATAGAATGAAGAGGACTAGAAACATGGAAGGTAATTTCGCAAAGGACCTCAATACAAGTGGTCAGTTTCATACACTAAAGAGTGTTGAAGTCTAAAGCAGCAGATGAAGGACAGCATTGTACTTTTTAAATGGTTACGTGTAATCTATTATTTATTGTTTTCAATTTTAAAAGCCTCAATTTCACTAAGACATAGTTAAAAACAAAGTACAAGCTTTCCAAGCGCTGCTCTTTGTCAGGTAGCTTGTTCTTCCAAATAAACCTGCTGGACTATAACCTGGTGTTGTGTGATTTTTAACTTTGTCCAGCCAAGTCTAACAGAAGTATCTCCACATCATCACTAAAACATAACATTGTACTTTGGATGTTGAAATTCTGAAATAAAGACAGGTTTCTTTGCTCTCTCTCTTTGCATCATACCAAATTCCATATGCAATAAATTATCCTCTACCATTTCCACTAGCAAACACATCTGCTCGTCCTCTCCCTTTTTAGCATTTTGAAAGAAATATTCTCTCCATCATACTACGGTCAACTCCTCTTTAAATTTCCTTCACCACTCAGACTCAATTTACTAACACCTTTTTCAGGTTATTTGCTGCTCATAATGGGGTCTCCAAAAGTCCATAAGACATAGGAGCAGAATTAGGCCATTTAGCCCATCGAGTCTGCTCTGTCATTCAATCACAGGTGATATGTTTCTCAGCTCAATTCTCCTACCAACTCCCTGTAACCCTCAATTCTTTTACTAATCAAGAACTTATGTGTCTGTCTTAAATAAATTCAATGATTTGGCATCCATAGCCTTCAGCAGCAATGAGTTTCACAGATTCACCATCCTGGCTGAAGAAATTCTTCGTCATCTCAGTTCTAAAACGTCGTCCTTTCACTCTGACATTGTACCTAGCAGGTCCTACTCCACCCTACTAGTGGAAACACCTTCTCCATGTCTAGTTTGTCCAGAATCTCAGTATTCTGTGAGTTTCAATGAGATCCCCCTCATCATTCTGAACACCATTAAGTACAGATCCAAAGTTCTCAACTGCTCTTCATATATCAAGTCCTTCACTCCTGGATCTTTCACGTAAACCTGCATGGATGCCCTCCTAGGCCAGGCCTCCTTTCTTAGATGTGAAGCACAAAACCACTCAGAACATTCCAAATGCTGAATAGTGAGGAGACAGTTGCAGATTGGGTGATCACTTCACCTCTTCGCAGAAATGGTCTGTTCAATCTACAGCGTGACCATGAGCTTCTTTTAATTTTCAGCTTAATTCTCAGCCCGGCTCCCATTTCAATCTGGTCACTGGCCACTTAGACTGTTCCAACAAAGCTCAGTATAACCTGGAGGAAGAACATCTCAACTTTCAATAAAGCATTTTAGCGACTTCTGAACTCATCACTGACTTCAACAGTTTCAGACCATAATTATTGTTGCCACTCTTTTAGACAACAAGCATTGATTAGGGTTCTGCTATTCTCATTTACCCATCTTTTGATTCTTTCTTTGACCCATTATCACACCTTTTTGCCTTGAGCCTTCATCGCTCACCACTTAGTCACTCCTACTTCCAACTTAACATAGATATTCCCTTAGGTTCTTCCATTCCCTCATTCTCTGCCTTTGTACTTGTTAAAACCTGCCACATTACTAAAATATTCAAGATCTGATGACATGATATTGATTGGAAATGTAAAATCAGTTTCTCCCTCCACAATTACTGGTTGACCGAAGTACCTGTACAATTTTCTGCTTCTAGTCCTCCAAATAAAGTTTTTTAAAATTCATTTGTGGGACTTGGGCGTTGCTGGCTAGCCCATCCATTGATGGCCCAGCTCTATTTGCCCTCAAGAAGGTGGTGGTGAGTGGGTTGCTAGGCCATTTCAGAGGGCAGTTGAGAGTCAATCACATTGTTGTGGCTCTGGAGTCACATATAGGCCTGACCCAGTAAGGATGGCAGATTTCTTTCCATTAAGGACATTATGTGAACCAGATTGGAAAAACCTATAATTAACAATGGCTTAATGATCATGAGTTGACTCTTAATTCCAGATACGTTAAATTGGTGATTGAGAGAGTGGATTTGGGGTGAAGGAAGTTGAGCCAATGAAAAGCTGTAACCCCATACGTTTACAGCTGCAACTGTACAGAAGTAAAATACAGTGAATGAGGATACTTTGAAATAAATACAGAAAACATTGAAATACTCAGTTTGTCAAGCAGTATATGTGAAACAGAAAAAATACAATTAACATTTCATTATGACTTTTTATGAGAATTGTATCTTGACCAAGATGTGGATGATAAAAATTGGCACACAAACTGGAGAATTTTTCAGTACAGCCCAATTCGCATATTGGCAAGTGCCAAAAAGCACAACTACCTAATTCTACCTCATGTTCAAATATTTACCCATTTCCCTTTTAAAAGCAATTTTGGATTCTGTTTGCACTACAGTTTCTTACAGAAGATTTTACTTCTTTCAACCAACTTATTCTCTAATAATTCTTTTGAAGGTGATCTTAAATACGTGTCCTTTAATTACTGATTCACTGCCAAATGCAAATAGATTTGCATTTTTTGAAAATCAGAACATCTCAACATCACGTCCATTTAAGTGATCTCACGTATCTTATTTGGGAAGATGATGGCCTAGTGGTATTATCACTGGACTGTTAAGCTAGAGACAAAGTAAAGACTGCAGATGCTGGAAATCAGAATCGAGAGTGTGGTGCTGGAACACCACAGCCGGTCAGGCAGCATCTGAGGAGCAGGAGAATCGATGTTTCGAGCATAAGAGCTTCATCAGGAATGAGGTTTGTGCAAGGTTTGTAGCTCAGGTTGAGGGTTAGGGTGTAGGTTTACTCGCTGAGCTGTAGGTTTGATATCCAGACGTTTCATTACCTGGCTAGGTAACATCATCAGTGGCGACCTCCGAGTAAAGCGAAGCTGTTGTCTCCTGCTTTCTATTTATATCTTTCTCCTGGATGGAGTTCCTGGGGTTTGTGGTGATGTCATTTCCTGTTCGTTTTCTGAGGGGTTGATAGATGGCATCTAGATCTGTGTGCTTGTTTATGGTGTTGTGGTTGGAATGTCAGGCCTCTAGGAATTCTCTGGCATGTCTTTGCTTAGCCTGTCCCAGGATAGATGTGTTGTCCCAGTTGAAATGGTGTTTTTTTTCATCTGTGTGTAGGACTATGAAAGAGAGGGGTCGTGTCTTTTTGTGGCTAGCTGGTGTTCATGTATCCTGGTGGCTAACTTTCTTCCTGTTTGTCCAGAAATGTGAGTTTGTTGTCAGTTTCTTCCTCCATGGTGAACTTTATGCCTGTGAGGGTGTTGTTGATGATGTTAAATGTCTTTTCTATCTTGTTTCATTCTGTGATGACAAAGATGTCATCTACCTAGCGAATCCAGATTTTTGGTTCGCATTTCTGGATGTCACAGTAGAAAGAAAGGACAAGGGAGAATTACAAACCTACGTACACAGAAAACCGACAAACACTGACCAAATACTTAACTACACCAGCAACCATCCTAACACACACCAATGAAGCTGTATCAGAACACTATTCCAACGAGCCACTACACACTGCAGCACAGACTAACTTCGAAAAACAGAGAACCACCTATACAACTTATTCAAGAAGAACGGATACTCAAAAAATACAGTGCACAGATTCCTCAAGAACAAACCACGACAAGCAGACAAAACACAGCCAGGAACCCTAACCACCTTACCATATATCAAAGAAGTTTCAGAAATGACAGCCAGACTACTGAGACCTCTCAGAATCCTAGTAACACACAAACCCACCAACACTCTCAAAGTAAAACTAACAAACTTAAAAGATCCAGTACAACCCATGGACAAAACCAACGTCATCTATAAAATTCCATGCAAGGACTGCTGCAAACACTACGTAGGACAAACAAGAAGAAAGTTAGCCACCAAGA
Source organism: Hemiscyllium ocellatum (assembly GCF_020745735.1). Classification (NCBI taxonomy): domain Eukaryota; kingdom Metazoa; phylum Chordata; class Chondrichthyes; order Orectolobiformes; family Hemiscylliidae; genus Hemiscyllium; species Hemiscyllium ocellatum. The sequence goes on along the minus strand of NC_083410.1, from coordinate 114,357,067 downwards.
TACATGAACACCAGCTAGCCACAAAAAGACACGACCCCTCTCTTTCATAGTCCTACACACAGATGAAAAAACCATTTCGACTGGGACAACACATTTATCCTGGAACAGGCTAAGCAAAGACATGCCAGAGAATTCCTAGAGGCCTGACATTCTAACCACAACGCCATAAACAAGCACATAGATCTGGATGCTATCTATCAACCCCTCAGAAAGCGAACAGGAAATGACATCACCACAAACCCCAGGAACCCCATCCAGGAGAAAGATATGAATAGAAAGCAGGAGACAACAGCTTCGCTTCACTTGGGGGTCACCACTGATGATGTTACCTAGCCAGGTAATGAAACATCTGGATATCAAACCTACAGCTCAGCGAGCAAACCTACACCCTAATGAGGTTTGTGGGCCAAGGGGGCTGAGAGATAAAGGAGAAGGTAGCTGAGAATGCGAATGTGGAGGTGGGGATGAAGAGGATAGGTTGGAGAGGAGAGTGGAGCCGATAGGTGGGAAGGTAGAACAAGTCAAGACGGCAGTGTCGAGTTTAAAGGTTGTATCTCAAATCAAATGGGGGGAGACGGGAAATGAGGAAATCCACATTGATCCCATGCAGTTGGAGGGTCCCAAGGCAGACGTCCTCTAGACATTGGGTGGTAAGGGTTTAGCTATGGAGGAGGCCCAGGATCTGCTTGTCCTTGGGGAAGTGGGAGGGGATGTTGAAGTGTTTGACCACGGGGTAGTAGGGTTGTTTTGTGCATGTGTCCCAGAGATGTTCTCTAAAGCGTTCCTCTAGTATGCGACCTGTCTCCCCAATGTAGAGGAGACCACATCGGGAGCAACTGATACAGTAACTGACATGCGTGTAAGTGCAAGTAAAACTCTGATGGATGTGGAAGGCTCCTTTGAGCCTTGGATGGAGGTAAGAGGAGATGGTGTCGACAAAGGTTTTGCGATTCTTGTGCTGTAAGGGGCAAGTGTCGGGATGGAAGGGTGGGTTGGTGGTGGGGGTGTGTGTGTGTGGATCTGACAATAGAGTCATGGAGGGAATGATCTTTATGGATGGGGGTTGGGAGGGAAATATATCCCTGATGATGGGGTCTATTTATAGGTGGCAGAAATAGCAGAGGATGATGTGATGTAACCGGAGGCTGGTGGGGTGGAAGGTGAGGACCAGAGGGGTTCTGTCCTTGTTGCGGGTGGAAATGGCAGAGGAGTTAGTAACCTACAAACAGACCCCACCACCTAGGGTATATTTCCCTCCACATGCCTATCCGCATTCTGTAAAATCCATTCCCTCTGCGACTCTCGTCTGGTCCATGCCCCACCATCAGCAACTTCCCCTGCCACTGCAAGAATTGCAAAACCAGCACCCACACCTTCCCTACCTCCCCCCCACTTAACTTCGTCCAAGGCCCCAAAGGAGCCTTCCACATCCATCAAAGATTTACCTAAACTTGCACACATCATTTACTGTATCTGTTGCTCCCGATGTGCTTCAGTGACAAACACAAAACAACTCCACCGCCCCCACTGCCAAACACTTTAACTTCCCCTCCCACTCCCCCAAGGACATGCAGATCCTGGGCCTCCTCCATCGCCAAACCCTTACCACCCGGCGCCTGGAGGAAGAATGCCTCGTTGTCCGCCTTGGGATCCTACAACCACACGACAATGTTGATTTCACCAGTTTCCTCATTTCCCCATCTCCTATCTTATCCCAGATCCAACCTTCCAACTCGGCACCGCCCTCTTGATCTGTCCATCTTCCTTCCCACCTATCGGCTCCATCCTCCTCTCCGACTTATCACCTTCACCCCCACCTTCCTCTACCTATTGCATTCCCAGCTATTCTTCCCCCCAGCCCCAGCTCCCCCCTCCCCCGAATCTCTCTCATTTATCTCAGTCCCCTTGGCCCACAAGCCTCAATCCTGATGAAGAGCTTATGCTCGGAACTTCGGTTCTCTAGTTCCTCGGATGCTGCCTGACCGACTGTGCTTTTCTAGCACCACACTCTCAACTGTTAATCCAGAGACCCAGGTAATGTTCTACAGACCAGAGTTTGAATCCCACCACCACAGGTGCTGGAATTTGAATTCAACAAAAGTCTGGAATTAAGAGTTTAATGATGACCGTGAATCCATTGTCGATTCCATTGTGGAAAATCCACCTGGTTCACTAATGTCATTCAAGGAAGGAAACTGCCATCCTTACCTGGTCTGGCCTACATGTGACTCCAGATCCACAGCCATGTGGTTGACTCTAAACTGCCCTCTGGGCAATTTGGGATGGGCGAGCAATGCTGGCCTAGCCAATGACGCCCTCATTCCATGAATGAATACTGTTATATTCAATTTCTCTAGATTACATAAGTAACAATCCATAGTACTATACTCACAGTTTAATATATCAAATTGCTAGAAAAAAAGGACAGCTGGGTCAGCATCTGTGAAGATAGGTTAATGCTTTAATAGGGTCCTGTCTGCATTTTTCGTAGGCCAGCTCATTGCTGAAAATTTTCTATTTTTTGTTTTGATCTCCTGCATTCAAGTGATCATCTCTATTTCTTCTAGCAATTTCAGTTCATTAATCTTATTTTTCAATTGTCTTTGAAAAAAGCTTACATCGTTTACATCTGTAACCACTTAGTGATGTAAGCATAAGCCCAGTATTTATTGCACAGTCAGTTAAAGGATTTTGGTGGGGTAGATACATTTTTTTGTGGTTGACCAGTAAGTACAGCTCCTGCTGGGCTGTTTTAACTACTACTAAGCAATGCAAAGCATTACAGTGAAGAAACAATCTCAGTTTTATAAATGCCTAATCTACCCATCTGTAAAGTACCTATAAAACACATTAAAACCTGACAATTTAAATATTTTCCTATTAACATATTAGGTTTGCCAAAATTATGTGACGCTTTTAAAAGAACATATCAATTCCACAGTTAAAAATTACAGTCTTCAAAAGGAGAATTGAAATGGGTTTAAGTTGTTTTGTCGATGAAACACTAGTATGCTTGTCAAGTTCACTGGCTCAGATAGACATGAAACCATCTGGCTCCTCCAGCTGATAAACACAGGTATTATACTGTGAAATGATCAAAACCTGCTGTAAATTATGAGGAAAAGGCAGTTTAACTAGTGTTAATTATGTGTACAAAATGGGTATAAATAGGCACAAATATTTCCTCTGTTGAAAACTGTCCTTTTTTTAATACCATTTACAAATACTATATATATAGTTCCTTGATGCATCATTCACTGCAGTGAGGCTTTAACACAATCTGAATGGTAGTGCTATAAAATGGTTACAGTTTATTCTATATATTACTGAGTGTTGAAAACTGTCATTTCAACTTCTGCAAATTTCCAACAATCACTGATAAGCAATCTCATGCAGTTATACAACAGAACATTTCTGCATGGAGTAATAACTAGTCTCCATCCTTAAATATCAGAAGCTTAATTTCCTTCAAAATATACATTTGCCGCAGGTTTAGATCTCAACTACCTAAGGGATAATTGAATTAATGTGCCAGACTGATCAAAAATCTGAGCTGTTCGACTTGCATCTCTCATGGTCGTGTTATTATATTTTGGAATAGCAGCCGAATATACAGGAAGGGCATAGAGAACGTTCACCAATCAGATGTACTTTTAAAGTATTTAAAGAGGACTCCTAACACTCCAAAATAATCGACAAAATGTAAACATATCTCAGATGAAGTTAATAACTGCATAATCAACCGGATGATCAAAATCAGAATCAAAATCATGTACACTCCAGTATTACTGAAAAGGCTGTCATAGATAATCAAATATTCCAGTCTTTACTTCAAAGTGTACTTACTTGCAATCTGTGTTTGAGTTCCTTCACGTCAGCAGTATCCTGCAGCGTGTCTTCTTTTTCAACTGCACTGGCCAAGATATCAGCTGCACTTTCAGTATCCTGCAACCACCGAAGACATCCCTCTAACTCCTGCAACAAGTTCTGTAGCTGCTTTAGTTCACTCTCCAGCTTTTCAACTCTCTCACTGGCTCTGAGGGAAGCAACAGGACAGCAGAATTTGAAGTCTGCAGACCACAACACAGAATAGCAGAACAAATGGCATGATGCACATTGCAGAACAGGACTGAAAAACTGAGAAATCATAGAAATATTAAAATTCTCATTAAAAATCTGCAAATTTAATTAATAGTTAAATTTTCAAGCAGCACCTTTGATTTGTGATGGAAACCATCACACTAAAGCATTTCTTTTCATACCAATTAAAATTAAATATTAGTTTTAACACTGGGTAAACCTGTCCTATTAAATCTCATGTCACCTATTTTTGCCACCATGTTCCTTACTCTACCAGTTCTTAACCAGGAGAAAGTGAGGACTGCAGATGCTGGAGGTCAGAGCTGAAAATGTGTTGCTGGAAAAGCGCAGCAGGTCAGGCAGCATCCAAGGAAGAAGGGCTTCCTTGATTCCTGAAGAAGGGCTCATGCCCGAAATGTCGATTCTCCTGCTCCTTGGGGTGCTGCTTGACCTGCTGTGCTTTTCCAGCAACACATTTTCAGCTCAGTTCTTAACCAGGCCTGTTCACTGTAATTATACTATTTTTACCATATACAATTCCATCATCTTTCACGTCTTTTTTTTCAACTGGTACAACCACTAACCTCCTAAACAACATGCATAGGGCAAGGTAAAGGCCATTTCCAAGAAACAGGAACCTAATCATGTCACCTTGATATTCAACAGTTTTGTAATCACTGAAACCTCACCATCAACATCTGGATGACAAGGCCCAGTCATATGAATACTAGGGTTTCAAAAGCATGTGAAGGATTGGTAATTCTGCAATGGGTAATTCACCACATGACTCCAGATCCTTCCCACAATCTACAACAGTACAAGGCAGCATTGTGTTCTGAGGTTGTACACCATAACATGTACGCTGCCACCAATACTTGAGAGGTATTTGTCACTCCAGGTTCCATGGGCTCTAGTGTAGATGAGGACAGCCACTTCTGGTCAAACTAAAAGAGATTTTCTTTCAAGGTATAATTTCTCACACCTCTGCAACTACTTATATTGCACAAGATCTGGTACACAAATAACTATTTGGTAGGAGACAGTAAAAACAGCAGATGCAGGAAGTCAGAGTCAATAGATGTGAAACTGGAAAAGTATCCGAGGAATGGGAAAGTCACTGTTTTGGGCCAAAACCATTCATCAGGACTGGGGTGGGTAAGTGGAGCCCAGAAGTAAATAGGGGGGAGGTGGGGCTGGGGTAAGGGTAGATGGGATGGTGATTGTTGAATGCATGTAGGGAGTTATGATGATTGGCCAGTTGGAAGGGTGGAGCAGATAGGTGAGTAGGAAAATGGATAGGTTAAAACAGGTCAAGGAGGTGAAGAGGAGGGGTGGGGTTAGACATGGGATAAATCTGGGGGAGGAGGGACTTCGAAGTTGGTGAAGTCAATGTTGAGGCCATTGGGCTGAAAGCTTCCTAGATGAAATATCAGGTGTTGTTCCTCCAGTTTTGTTTGGCCTCACTGTGATAGTGGGAGAGGCCAAGGCTGGATATGTCGTTTGGGGAGTGGGAGGGGGAATTAAATTGGATGGCAACCAGAAGGTTAGTGTGTGTAGAGCGCAGATGCCCTATGAACCAGTTCCCAAGTTGGCGTTTGGTCTCCCCCATATAGAAGGAGCTGAAAATGTGTTGCTGAAAAAGCGCAGCAGGTCAGACAGCATCCAAGGAGCAAGAGAATCGATGTTTCGGGCATGAGCCCTTCTTCAGGAATATGGTCTCCCCCATATAGAGACCACCTCATTGGCATCAACGGGATGCAATAGATGAGATTAGATGACATGCAGGTGAATCTCTGTCAGATCTGGAAGGATTTGTTAGGGCCTTGGATGAGGTGAGAGGGGAGGAGTGGGGTCTGCTGTTGCACCTCTTGCAATTGCAAGGAAAGGTGTGGTGGAGACGGTGGGGAGTGTAGTGTTGATGAGTCATGGAGTAAACGGTCTCTGTGGAAAGGAGACAGGGGTGGGGAAGGAAATTTCTTTTTGGTGGTGGGGTCAGATGTACATGGTGGAAATCTTGGAGGATGATGTGCTGGATTTACAGGTTGGTGGGGGGGGGGCGCAGGATGTTTTTAAGCACAAAGAGGGCACTATCTTTATTGTTGTTGGGGAAGGGGGCTTGAGGGCAGAAATGTAGGCGATGTAGGGGATGCAAATGAAGGCATCCCTAATTAGAGGACAGGAAACTACAATCCCTAAAGTGGGATGTTATCTGGGATATCCTGGAGTGGAACGTTTCATCCTGGGAGCAAATGTGGTGGAGGCGGAGGAATTGGGAGTTTTGGAGAAGGGTGGGTGAGAGGAGGTGTAGTCAAGGTAGCTGTGGGAATCAGTAGGTTTTGAAATGGATATCTGTGCTGACTTGATGTCTGGAGATGGAAACGGAGAGATCCAGGAAGGGGAGGGAGGTGTCAGAAATGGTCTAGGTCCTCCCTTCTCACCTCTGTCCAAGGCCATAAACAATCCTTTCAGATCTGACAGACATTCACCTGGACGTCATCTAACCTCATCTATTGCATTTGTTGCTCCCGACATGGTCTCCTCTACATCGGGGAGACTAACGCAGACTCGGGGATCGGTTTGCAGAGCATCTGCACTCTGCACGCAGTAACGAACCCGACTTCCCAATTGCCATCCACTTCAATTCCCCTCCCCAATACCACAGCAACATGTCCATCCTTGGCCTCCTCCACTTTCCATTGACGTCAAATGGAAACCGGAGGAAGAACACCTGATATTTCACCTGGGAAGCTTACAGCCCAATGGCGTCAACATTGACTTCACCAGCATCAAAGTCCCTCCTCCCTCAGCCTTAGCCCATATCTTACCCCACCCCTCCTGCTCATCTCCCTAACCTGTTCTAACCTGTCCATCTTCCGACTCAGCTATCCGTTCCACCCATCCAACTCACCATCCCACCTACCCTTCTCCAGCCCCAACCGCTCCATTTACTTCTGGGCTCCCCTCCCCAGTCCTGCTGAAGGGTGTTGGCCCAAGGCATTGACTTGCCTGGTCCTCGGATGCTGTCTCACATGCTGTGCTAATTATTTGGTAGCACTGATCTTCAGCATTGCTGACAGATGATGCTTTTTATCGAAGCTTTTCCTCTTGCACTCATTGGGACTATTTGCAAGAATGCCAATTTGCAAAGAGAAAATAGCATACTGTATCGCAGGACAGCACAGATTGGTTGTCCAGTGGACTCTGAGTGGTACAAGCATTACCATATAAAATGCACCACTTTTATGGTGACCAACAGTAAACTGCGAAGCTTTATTTAAATTTTAATCCAGGCAGGTTGACTCGATTAATCAAAGCATTTTCCTGAGAAATGAAACCGAGAATGGTTGTCACCTATTTCGTTGATGTGGAATAGGTATTATGCTAGTAAATGTAGCTTCTAGTATGTGCAAGCCTGCCCGAGAATCCTAAAGCAATTATCAGCATAATTCTTTGCAAGTTCAGGATCATTTAGCAAATGGAAAAAAGTAGGATTTCATGACAATCTGACGGCTACATGGTAACTTTCATTGGCACACCTATTTAGTTCCATATTTTGTTTTTAACTGAATTCAAATTCTTCATAGAGCAAGTGGGGACTAAACTCCAAAGCTGGATTATCAGCCTGGACCTCATAACTAATATTGCCCGTATCATAACCACTACACTAGCACATCCTTCCCAAATGTACCACACCTTGCAGCAATAAGATTCATGTCCAGTTACACTTATAGTAATTTGTGTTTTAACTGTATTACTGAGCAACTGAGAAAAGACCAGTGAAAACAAATTCCTGATCAGTGACTTCACAGATAGTGACACAGTTGGACAGTCATGTAGCAGCACGTACAAGGACCAAGTTAACAATTAGCTGTCTCAGGCAAAAACACAGGGCACGACAATCAGATAGAGGCAGAGAAAATAACCGGGTAAAGATGAAATATCTGAATTACAGACATTCAAAATTTGATCCCAGTCTGTGAAATCATCTCATCTCACCTTTGATTGATATTATTCCAGGAGGTATCAATGCTGTCTGTAACCTCTTTCACCTTCCGAGTATCATCTGCTGCATAAACCCGGAGAAGTTTACTGGACAAGTCTTTGAATGATGACACTGTAAACTGCCCTTTGTGTAATTCTTCTAAGAATTGCTGAAAAACAGGTAGCACATGACACGGAGATGCATATTGTTCCAAAGCACAAACAAGCTTAGAATTATGTCTATATTGTCCTCCCTGTACTACCATTTCTTTTTCATACAAATGCTATAGTTCAAATTACAATTCCCAACTATTTCTGCTCATTCAGAAAACAAACAATATTCAAAAAGAGTAACTATTTTTTGCATTTTTCCTAAATAGAGCAGTTTCTTCGGCACTAATCACAAAAGCGATTGACCCAGTCATCACATGACATACATTGATCTCAATAAATACCATTTATTGGTATCCTGGGGGAGCAGGGAATAAGGACAATTTCTCTGAGCTGAGTATAACAAAACTGTTAACAATGTATAAAATCTTGTTTGCAATTTAATTACAAAGGGTTAAAGAATGAAGCAAATCAAAATCGGCTTTTGTACCAAATTCAACTCTTATCCCAAATGAGGGCTGCAATTCTATTCGGCAATATTTTATAAAGGATGATTTTTGTACTGTAAATAACATAAATGCACAAGATCACTGTTCAAATTGTCAATTGTTATATTTTCATTGTCATTGTGTCAAGGAGATGAATACACAGTCTTGCAGGAACACCACAGTATGGCCTTGGGGCAGTTAGCCATGCTTTTCATAACAGCACAAAAGCAGAAAAAAGTTTTTAGTTTGTGTTAATAATTTAATGATTTGCTAACCACCTTCATTAACCAGAATCAGCAACACACATGGGGGACAAAATTATTGAAATTTTATCAGTTTGTGTGGTTCAATAAAAAGTTGCTCTGAAAGACTAATAGCCTGTAGCTTGTGCAGGAATTAATAGGTGATGGCTGTAGCTGTGACCCACTTTAATTGTTAAGGATTTGTAGAACATTCTTTGAGAGACTTGGTTTGTCTCACATTACAGGGGCTCTACCTTTGAAAAGTAAGTGAATTAGTATGAAATGGGTGGATTGCCCCTTTGCTCTCTTCATAGCCATGGCACATATCGCTGTTTGAATTGATCCAAAATGTGCTGAAGGAATAGAAATGAGTGGTTAATTTGGCACTAATTTCACTGAATAGAATTTGAACATTTTAATCATTTCAAAATAAATACCACAGAATTGCTATGGCTATATGACCAATTATGTGCACATTGGCTCTCCGAATGAATATTTCCCTTAATATTTTGCCTTCGCCATGTAAGCGAACAATGTTCCTTTTCAGTCTAATTTTCTTTTGAATGCAACGAGTGAACCTGCTTCCAACACATTCTCAAGACTGTACATTCCAGACACTAACCACTCGAATGAATTTGCCTCCACTAAACTTTCAGCTAGTGCATTCTAGATCCTAACTACTCAAGTGATTCTTCCTCGACAACACTCACAGATCACTCACAGACCCTAACAAATATTAACCTAGTTTGCACTGCAGGGAAGATTTCTAGTCATACTCTCACCATGAAGGGCTGTTCTGGAGTTGGAAGTTACTAGCTGAGAACAAAATAGAATAGAAGTAAACCTTTGGGAGTTAAGAATTATTTTGGACTAATTCTGGGAGAATTGAAAGTCTACTTAAAGGCTAACATAATACTTACCTGATGGCATTTATTTCCATGTGTTCTTTCCTTTTGTTAAAAGTTTTGTTTTATATTTTGAAGTATTGGTTTTCTACAATAAGCATTTAATCACTAGTGCTTGTAGTCTGTTACAAGAAATGTGAAATCTTGTACCATTCATTCAGCAATTAACTATAAATTAAAAGTTATCAGTCTCTACAGGGCTCCTATCACAGTCTGCAGTGGTAAAGATGCTCCATCTACTGACAGAATCTTGAAATTTACAGTACATCACATTTTCTGACTCAGCCGATTAACCACTTTACAATGAAGGCCAGCACGTTACCTTGCTTTCTGTCAACTGTGGGGCAAGTGGCTCTGAAGTGACATGGAGCACCGACTGCAGGTGGATTTCACTCTGACCAACCAGTCGCTCAGTTGCCTGCAAATCCTCCTCCCAATGTATGCTGTCACTGAGCAATTCTTCTAGCTGTTGCTGCCGTGCCTCCAATCTGTGCTGTGTGTTGTCCCATTGGTTCTGCACCCTCACCACTGCACAGAAACATCAAAAGGAGGTAAGTATATGCAGGAGACGGAGTACTGCATTTAAAAGCACACTGACACTAATTCTAATGTGACTGATACTACAATCAGTCTTCAAAAAAACTTTCCTAAATCAGCAAACAGTAAACTTAGAAACATAAAAGATCCTAAAGGGTCTTGGCAGGGCAGCTGTGGAGAGATGGTTCTTCTTGTGGATGAATGTAAAACTAGAGGTCCCTATTTAAAAACTAGGTATCACCCATTTAAAACAGAGATGAAGCAAAAACAATTCTCAAAGGGTCATGAGTCATACAGACGTACAGCAAGGACAGACCTTTCAGTTCAACTCGTGCATGCCAACCAGATATCCTAAATTAATCTAGTCCCATTTGTCAGCAGTTGGCCCATACCCCTCTAAACCCTTACTATTCATATACCCATCCAGATGCCTTTTAAATGTTGTAATTGTATCAGTCTCCACCACTTCCTCTGGCAGCTCATTCCATACATGCACCACACTCTGCGAGAAAAAGTTGTCCCTTTTAAATCTTGCCCCTCTCACCCTAAGCCAATGCCCTCTAGTTCTGGAGTCCCGCAACTGAGGGAAAAAAAGTTGTCTATTCACCCTATCCATGACACTCATGATTTGAGAAACCTCTATAAAGCTGTCCCTCAGCCTCTGACGCCCCAAGGAAAACAGCTCCAGGCAATTCAGCTCTCCCTATAGCTCAAAACCTCCAACCTTGCCAACGTCCTTGTAAATCTTTTCTGAACCCCTTCAAGTTTCACAACATCTTTTGGAAGTCTTTGAAACTCTCTTTCTGAAATACAGTGGAAACAGTTCCTCGAATATTTCCAATCAGAGGAAGGAACATTCTAGATTACCAAGCAGTTAAGAGATTATCAGGGGTAGGCAGTAATGAGGATCTGCGGTTGCAAGGAGATCAGTCATTACCTTACTGAATGGTGAAACTAGATTGAGCTGCTGAATGACTGACATCAGCTTCTAGATCATATATAAACCTCGTTTGGGAACATGATAGTAATCTGGCCGACATTCATTCACCTCTTTGTTATTTTAATTCCCTTATGTCAGCATTACCCAACTCTTAGCATCAGAGTCAATCATGTCGTTACTTCCTGAAGTTGCGATGCCTGGTTCTCTGTACATCTTCTAACAGGAACTATGGAGAAAATTGTTATCGAACAGCTAAAGCACTGTCATATTTTTCAAAGTACCATTTCAAACACATTTTCTGATTTCATACTTTACAGTTATTTGTGGAAGACCCTCACTCACATCGCTCAGTAATTGCAGCTCGCTCCTCCATATCAGCCGTTTTATTCTTCAAGTTCTGAGCTAGTGTAAAAATAGCATCGAGCTGCGGTCGTCGCTGCTCCAAATCATTTATTGTAGTCTGTTCTCAAAGAAATCGATGTGTGAGTATAGACAAAATCAAACTGTTCTGAATTATAGACTCAATCAAATGACTGCAACCATCCTTTAACATTATAATGTTGCTGAATATGTAACAAATAGTTACATGCAGTGAATATGTACAAACGAAACAAAATTAGTACTGAAGATTAAAACTGAGAAAATTACAAGTTAGGTTGAACAGGTAGGATCAGCACAAAAAGCTTAAAGTTTCCATCAGTGCTGAACCTCAAAGTATCTTTATACAATGCAGTGGCTGCAAGTTTCTCTGTGGCTCCCAACAAAGAATCTTCCGTATCACTGCTGTGATATTTAGAAAACTGCGGAAAAACACCAAGTAGGTCCCCAAGAGGGGGGGGGGGGGGGGGGGTAGTGTATGGCACGGGTTGGACATGAACAAAATTCTGTAAACAATTAAATCATCCTGCCAGATATAACTCATATAACGGAGTACAGCAATCGCTGAGACTGCTATAAAGAAAACACACCAAACTCAAGTTTAACTAATCTAATCCTCTGTTCTAAATCCTGCTCCAAACCATTAGCAGTCTCCAACCTGTAGCACAATTAAACCCAGCACTGCTCAATGTTGCTGCTAAATCCTCCACAATTCTGTCTTTCTCCAACATTCTTCCATCCAGTTCACCTCCATCCCAAAACCTCTATGACTAAATCATGTCCCAGATCGGCTTCCACTGATTGGTCTCTTTCTATTTGAATTTGGAAATCCAGTTGAAGGATAATACTGGGGTTCATATTTACTCAATCTTGTTTTTATTCACCGAGTTAAACATAATACTCATAACACTGCTATAACTGGATAACGTGGTGGAAAAATCAGGGATCTTCCACTAGGACAAGGAAAATTGTTTTCTTTCTCAGATGATCATGAATCTTAGGAACTCTCTTCCCCAGAGAGCTGTAGAGGCAGTCATAAGAGTTATAAAGCATAGATACAGCATGGAAACAGATCTTTCTGTACAACTTGTCTGCACCAACCAGATATCCTCAACTGACCTACTCCCATTTGCCAACATTTGGCTCATATCCTTCTAAACTTTCCTACTCACGTATCCATCCAGATGCTCAATGAATATTTTTAAGGTAGAGCTCGACAGATTCTTGACTAACAAAGGTGCCTAAAGCCACCTCTGGTATTCGGGAATAAAACGTTGACGCAACAACAGATCGACCGGGATCTTATTGAATGATGAGGTAGGGTCAAGGGGCCAAATGGTCTACTTCCTTTTGTTTTGCGTACGTTTGTAGATATCTAACTCAATTCCACCATAGGTTTAATAAATGTTTTTTCATACCTTCAGGCGTACAATTGTTTCATTAATCTCCTCCAGATCTCCAACAGTAATTATGTTTGATTTGATCATCTGATCAATGAGTGTCAGCCAGTCAATGAGCTCCACAGCTGATTTATCCAGATCTGCTGGCATCAATGATTCAGAATTTGAGGGGAAGTCATCGCGTAGACCCAACGGACTGGCTCCAGGAGATGGAGGCATTGCTGACACCAGGGTGACTGTTTGAACAGTGGAGTGAACTACTAAAACATACAAATACACAAACAGAAAGATAGGAAAAGTTGATTGGACTTATCCACAATCATACAATCCATTAGACAGTGAAACCTTGAACACCATCTTCCCAACTATTCCAATTCCCTCCCTAAATCTCTCCATCTCTCCCCTCTTTTAAAACATTCTTTAAGACCTATCACTTTAGATTAGATTCCCTACAGTGTGGAAACAGGCCATTCAGTCCAACAAATCCACACCGACCCTCTGAAGAGTAACCCATTCAGACCCATTTCATTCTGACTAATGTACTTAACATTATGGGCAATTTAGCATGACAAATTCACCTGACCTGCACATCTCTGGGACTGTGGAAGGAAAATGGAGCACCCAAGGAAACCCACACAGACAGGGGTAGAGTTTGCAAATCCACACAGACAGTTACCCGAGACAGGAATCGAATCCAGGTCCCTGGTGCTGAGAGGCAACAGTACTAACCACTGAGCCACCTTTGATGTAGATTTTGGTTGTCTGTCCCAATACCTCTCCATTTAGCTTGGTGTCCAATTTCACTAAATAGCATTACTATCTTGATGTTAGAGGAGCAATATAAATGCTAGTCATTCAGGTAGGGAAGCAAATTGTTGGGAAATACAAGTAGTAATTCAGTTGATAAATTAAACAAACAATTTCTGGAAGAATGTGTGTAAAATTTTTCTAAAACTCCTTAAGGCAATTAAGTGTGCTCTACATATTCTCAAAACACATGACAGTTGACACATACCTTAAATAATTTATTTTCCTCCAAACACCCAATTCATTGACGGAATATATTAAGTTCACTTCTGCATTATCCTACCACCACAATCACCTGATCCAAATTCAACAAACTTATTCACTTACTTTACCTCTGATGGCCTGTAGCAACTAAATATTCATCACTCAGGGGCAGTACAGTAGCTCAGTGGTTAGCAGTGCTGCCTCACAGCATCAGGGACCTGGGTCCAATTCCAGTCTCGAACAACAGATTTTGTGGAGACTGCACATGCTCCCTGTGACTGCGTGGGTCTCCTCCCACAGTCCAAAGATGTGCAGGTTAGGTGGATTGACCATACTAAATTGCCCATAGTGTTCACGGATGTACAGGTACAGGCTAGGTGAATGAGTCAGGAGAAATGCAAGGCCGCAGGGATAGAGTAAGGGCTGGGTCTGAGTGGGCTGCTCTTGGGACAGTTGGTGTGACTCAAATGGACTGAATGGCCTGCTTCCACATTGTGATAGCTCTATGACACTCGCATGATTTCAGCCCATCTTCGCTTACATGCTTGATTAGAAACATTTTTCTATTTAAAAAAGGTGTCAAAACAAATGGACAAGGATTTAGATTCAGTGGTAGAAGGCTAAGAGGAAAGTTTCACCCAGTATGTGGTGGGAGTCTGGAACTCATTGCCTGAAATGATGGTTGAGTCAGAAACTCTAGTATTACTTAAGCAGTACTTAGATATTCATCTACATTACCAGACTTGTGTGTTAAGAGCTGGAAAATGGGATCAGTGTAATCAAATCTGAGACTAGTCCACAAGCTTACTATTGTGACAAAACTATGGCTTTAATAGATTAGATTAGACTTAGATTAGACTTACAGTGTGGAAACAGGCCCTTCGGCCCAACAAGTCCACACCGACCCGCCGAAGCGCAACCCACCCATACCCCTACATTTACCCCTTACCTAACACTATGGGCAATTTAGCATGGCCAATTCACCTGACCCGCACATCTTTGTGACTGTGGGAGGAAACCGGAGCACCCGGAGGAAACCCACGCAGACACGGGGAGAACGTGCAAACTCCACACAGTCAGTCGCCTGAGTCGGGAATTGAACCCGGGTCTACAGGCGCTGTGAGGCAGCAGTGCTAACCACTGTGCCACCGTGCCGCCCACTCAATAGGTACATTCTGTCCTCCTCTTTTTTAAAATAAAAAAAGGTTGCGAGAGAGTTACAGGGCAGTCTGCTCCAAAGCTGATAAAGTAAACTGCTTGTGAAGCCTTGGAGTTTTTTTTGAAAAATAGAACAATAGAAGCATCTTGAATGGGTGAAATCAAGCTCCCAGAGAACCAGGAGTTTTAGTTTTAATTTTCAGTAGTTATTGTCGCTGGGTCTTGAAATTCAGTTTGATTCTTGGAGATGTACCTCTGTACTCTGTCCTCAATTACACCCATAAACTCCTGCCATTGTTGCTAAACTGTCTTCCCCACCAGGCTCTGCTTCCAGTCAATTTTCGTCAGTTCCTCTCTCATGCCTCATAGTTACCTTTATTTAACTGTAACACCATTACATCAGATATTTCATCTCTCTTTCTAACTGCAGACTGAACTCTACCATATTATGATCGTGTTTATTGGATGTTACTATATAAGAACAGTTGCTGTTTAGTTGCAAAACAATCATTCTGTTAAGTTTTCCACTCGAGTTAAGTTATTCCAATTTCTTGTTTCTTTTCTTGTATTTTAACTATAGTGTACAAATAAAGTGTGCTTTGCTTAACATTGAGTAGTTTGACCAATTGAATTGCATCTGGAATGCGACACCTTACACTTAGTTTTAAAATAAGAAAAGATTAGGGTTTAGACTATCTTCTGAATATATCTTGAGGGGCATGGTCTGGTCCATAACAAATTGGGGACTTTTGTCAGGATCAAAGTCTCAAATTACAAGTTGGATTCAGGATTGTTGGACTCAAAAGCAGTGCGTGGTATGCGTTAGTGGTTTTCTTTATTTCAAGTGTTCAATTCATTTGGTTGAAATAGGGCGTGCCTTGTGTAGTAATGGTTCTTTCAGTGATAAAGAGATCCCTGAGGGTAGAAGAAGTCACTTCGGGCGTTTTACCTAAAGTAAACAAGGCAAAGGTTTCCGAATTGGCAAACAAGCAGGAACTGAGGTTGCCAATGTCTGAGAGGAAAGGAGAGATAATTGTGGAAATCATCTAGCATTTACAATTGCCAGGAATGCCATCGGAATCTGTGGAAGTGGCTTAATTTCAATTGAAAATGAAGCAGCTTGAACATGAAAAGTAAATGAAATAGTTTGAATTATGATTAAAAGCAGAGGAAGAAGAAAGGCAGAGGAAGGCTCTAGCAGAAGAAAGGGAGAAAGAGACAATTTTTGAAACTGAAAATCAAAGTCAACTTGAAATGGTGGAGGTAAAGGAGTATGATGAGGACAGTAATGGAAAGCAATCCCATTGTAACCAAAGGTTTGGTGGGGATATATTTAAATATGTCCAAGCATTGCCAAAGTTTGACGAAGAGGATATAGAAGCCATTTTCACTTCAGTTGACAAAGTAGCTAAGCAAATGAAATAGCTGACGGCCATGTGGGTATTAGTGATCCAAACAAAATCGGTAGTAGAGCTAGGGAGGTTTTTGTATCACGAACACAGGAGGTATCTGGGAGGTATAACGAAGTGAAAAATGCCATCTTAAGTGCATATGAGCTAGGACCAGAAGCCTTTGAACAATGTGCTAGGGATCTAAGGAGGGAACCTGGTCAAATATACATTGAGTTTGAAAGGATCAAACAAAGTAATTTTGAAAGATGGTTAAAGGGCATTGAAAATAGATCAAACATATTATGCTCTTAGACGATTATTTTGGAGGCATTCAAAAAATCACTTTCTTAAGTAGTGAGAACACATGCAAAAGTGCACAGAGTTAGGACTGCAAAGTTAACAGCAGAAATGGTAAATGATTATGAGTTAGTTCACAAATCAAAGTTTGCCTTCTGACATCAATGCCAATCTGTGAGGGATAGAAATCGGGAAAAACAGGATAAGCTGGTAAGTTTTGTTGAAGTGGTAATGGAAAGCACTATGGGAGCCAAGAAGCTGCAAAAGTACAACCTGATCAGGGGTAGGTTGAGAAGAAAGTCCTTGATCTCTTTAAAGAATTGGTGGCTCAGTGGTTAGCACTACTGCCTCACAGCACCAGGGACCCAGGTTCAATTCCAGCCTCGAGCGACTGTCTGTGTGGATTTTGCACATTCTCCCTGTGGCTGAGTGGATTTCCTCTGGGTGCTCTCCCTCCCACTCCACCGAGGACATGCAGGTCCTTGGACTCCTCCATCGCCAGAACATAACAACACGACGGTTGGAGGAAGAGCGCCTCATCTTCTGCCTGGGAACCCTCCAACCACAAGGGATGAACTCAGATTTCTCCAGTTTCCTCATTTCCCCTCCTCCCACTTTGTCTCAGTCGATTCCCTCGAACTCAGCACCGCCCTTCTAACCTGCAATCTTCTTCCTGACCTCTCCGCCCCCACCCCACTCCGGCCTATCACCCTCACCTTGACCTCCTTCCACCTATCACATCTCCATCGCCCCTCCCCCAAGTCCCTCCTCCCTACCTTTTATCTTAGCCTGCCTGGCACACTCTCCTCAATCCTGATGAAGGGCTCTGGCCCGAAACGTCGAATTTCCTGTTCCTTGGATGCTGCTTGGCCTGCTGTGCTTTAACCAGCAACACATTTTCAACTAAGGTTTATAGGGTTGTTAATAAGGCATATGGTGCGTTAGCTTTTATTAGTAGAGGAATTGAGTTTTGGAGCCATGAGGTCATGTTGCAGTTGTACAATACTCTGGTGTGGCCGCACATGGAGTATATGCACAGTTCTGGTCATCGCATTATAGGAAGGATGCGAAAGCTTTGGCAATGGTCCAGAGGAGATTTACTGGGATGTGGCCTGGTATGGAGGAAAGGTCTTATGAGGAAAGGCTGAGGGAATTGAGGCTGTTTTCATGAAAGAGAAGAAGGTTGAGAGGTGACTAAATTGCAACATATAAGATAACCAGAGGGTTAGATAGGTTGGATAGTGAGAGCCTTGGTCCTCGGATGGAGATAGCTAGTACAAGAGTACACAGCTTTAAATTGAGGGGTGATAGATATAGTACAGATGTCAAAGGTAGTTTGGTTACTCAGAGAGTAATTGGAGTGTGGAACTCCCTGCCTGCAACAGTAGCAGACTCACCAATTTTAAGGGTATTTAATTGGTCATTGGATAACCATATGGATGATAATGGAATAGTGTTGGTTAGATGGGCTTCCGATTGGTTCCACTGGTTGGTGCAACATTGAGGGCCGAATGGCCTGTACTGTGCTGTAATGTTCTATGTTCCATGTTAGCCTGAAAGGGTGCAATCGAATCCCCACCGGTCCAGAATGTTTAGTTTTAGTTTTCAGTAGTTGTTGCTGTGTCTTGAAACTGGGTTTGGTACATGTCTCCCTGCTTTCTCTTGACTTTTCTTTCCCCCTGGGTTAGAGAATTGCCTGTGAGTGAATCTATTTTCTTTTTGTGAACTTGCCTTTTGCCAAGGGTGTGTTTATGGGATGTTACTATATTGGAACAGTTACTGTTTAGTTACAAAATGATCTATTATTCAGTTAAGTTTTCCAATAGAGCTAAGTTATTCCAATTTCTTCTTTTTTTTTATATTTTTAACTTTTGTGTATGAATAAAGTGTATCTTGCTTAATGTAGAATTGTTTGACCATCGAATTGTATCTGGAAAACATCATCTTATACATATCTTTAAAATAAGAAGTTAGGACCTCAACTATCTTCTGAATATATTTTGAGGGGATTTGGTCTGGTCCATAATATCATTCTGGATTAGAGTGATACTGGAAAAGCACGGCAGTTCAGGCAGCATCCGAGGAGCCTCTCTAATCCAGAATCTGGTTTCGAGCATCTGCAGTCATTCTTTTTACCATAATATCATTCTCCAGGAATAGTTTTCCTTTACTTGTATTGAACCTTTCCATCTAAATTTAAACCCATGTGCTTTACCGTCACCCTAAAGTTTGTATTAACATTGACTTGAAACTCTATTTTTCTCCTAAAGATCTTAAACTATATCAATAAACCTCCTAAAAAGGTAATTCATTTCTTGTTTGAATACATCTTGGATCTTTGTCTCCTTCAGTGAATAAGTCATACTTATTTATCATCTTAATTCCCCTCGAATTTCCCTAAGGCCAATATGTTCTCATTGTATAGGATATTCAAGATCTTCACAAGAACCAGCATGTTATGACTGTTTCTATTTCTGCTACCCTTACAGGTAGTGAGCTCCAGACAGCCTCCCTCTACCCTCTGGGTGGAAAATCAATTCCTCACATCCCCTCTAAACTTCCTGTCCCTTACCTTAAATCTATTCCTCCTAGTCATTGATCTCTCTAGCAAAGGAAAATGTTCCTTCCCGTCTTCCCTACCTATGCATGCCCCCTATAATTTTATATATCTTAATTATGACCCCTCAGTCCCCTCGACTCCAAGGAAAACAATCCCAGTCTATCCAATTTCTCTTCACAAGCAAACTCTCCAGCTCAAGCAAAATCCTGGTAAATCTCCTCTGTACCTTCTCCTGAGCAATCACATCCCTCTTATAACATGTATGCCAGAATGGCACACAATACTCTAGTTGTGGCCGAAACAATGTTTTATACAGTTTCAGCATGACATCTCTATTCTTAAACTCAATGCCTCGGATCATAAAAGTAAATAAACTACATGGTTCTTAACCACCTTAACTAGCTGTCCCACTACCCTAAGGGACTGATAGATACACACATTCGGTCACTCAGCTTCCCAGGGTCCTGTCACTATCATATTTCACTTCCCTTGCTTCAACTGCCCAAGTGCATCACCTCACACTTAAATAGATTGAATTTCATTTGCTCACCATCAGCCCATCTGACAAATCTGCCTATATTCTCCTCACAAGGCAGCATCCAATCAATCTTTCTATTATCTGCGAACTTACTGATCAATCCTTTTATTTTCAAGTCTAAGTCATTTATATAAACCACAAACAACACTGATCTTTGCAGAACCCCACAGACACAGCCGTGTAATCACAAAAACACTTTAAATGATCACACTCTGGATTCAAACTGCCAAATTTTCTTGAATTTCATGGTTCTTACCTTCACTATCAGTCTCCCATGAAAGACTAATCATGACAGGTCTAAACAGGTTAATGAAAATCGCTATTTACTGTTGTACTGAACCCATCTTGTTCATTAGTGTCCTTTGGGAAAGGAAAGAAAACAGCCATCCTCACCTGGCTTGGTCTACATGAGACTCTTAACTGCCCTAGCAAATCACTCAGTTCTATCAAACACTAAAAAGGGAAAAAAATGAAAGAAATCAGATAGACCACCTGTCATCAGTTAAAACAACAGACACAACGACAGCAACACAGCCTTGTCAACCTTGCAAAGTCCTCCTTATTAGCGTCTGGGGGCTATTGCTAATATTGGGACAGGCTCATCAAGCAACTGCCCTTCAAATTCACAGAATCATATTTTATACAATGTTCCAAAACACCACTATTAGCCCACCAGACAAACACAGCAGCCAACTCTATAGCTGGAATGGATTTGCCCTGGAACATCTCAACATTGAATCTGGATCCTATGAGGTTTCATTAACTTCCTGCTGATCACCACTTGCCAACATTTACCCATATCCCCACACATCCTGTTCATGAGTCAGTACTCCTCCATATTGAACACTACTTGGAGGAAGCACCAAGGGGGTAAGGACACAAAATGACGGGGCTTTCAATGTCCACAACCAAAAGTGGCTTAGCAACACTACGACTGACCAAGGTGATTAAGTCCTAAAGGACATAGTGGCTAGATTGGGTGTGTAGGAAGTAGTGAGGGAACCATCAAGAGGGAAAACAATTATTGCAGAGATAAAGTTCCGACTGTATATTGAGAATTCCTTACATCATGTTGTGTGGCAATATCACCAGGTTGAACGTAATAGACCGCAAACATTTCGCGTTACTCAAAACTGGGCATCTATGAGGTACTGTGAGCCATCAGCAGCAGCAGAATTATAATCAAACACAATCTGCAACCTCATGGCCAAGCAGATGTTCTACTCAACCATTATCATCAAGCCAGCAATCAATCATGGTTCAAACAAGAGTGGAGGAGGGCATACCAGGAGCAGTAACAGGCAGACCTGAAAAATGATGGGTCAACCTGCTGAAGCTATAAAACAGGACTACTTGCGTGACTAATGACATAAGAAACTAATGATAGACAGAGCCAAGCATTACACAACCAATAAATCAGATCTATGCTCTACTATCCTGTCACATCCAATCATGAATGATGGTGAACAATTAAGCAACTCACTAGAAAAAGTGGCTCTACAAACAATCTCACCGTCAATGATGGGGGAGCCAAGCAAATCAGCACAAAAAATAAGGCTGCAGCATTCTTTAGCCAGGTGTCAAGTGGAAAATCCATTGCAGTTTCCTCACAAGGTTCCCAGCATCACAGATGTCAGGCTTTAGCCATTTGATTAATTACATGTGATATCAAGAACAGCTGAAGGTACCAGATATTGTTGTGAGGCCCAACAACACATCAGCAATAGTACTGAATACATGCACTCTAAAGCACGTTCCAACCCAAGTCAAGCTGTTCCAGGACAGCAGTCAACTACCCAACAATGTAGAAAATTGCTACGATATATTCTATACACAAAAAGCAGACCATTTACAACCAATCAGGATAATCTCAATCATCAGTTAAATGATGGAAGGTATCAACAGCATTATTAAGCAACACTTGCTTAGCATAATTTGCTTACCAATGCCCAGTTTGGTTCTGCCAGGGCCATTCAGCTCCTGACATCATTACACCTTTTTTCAAACATGGACAAAAAAGTTGAATTCCAAAGGCGAATGACTGCCCTTGACACCAAGGCCACTTTTTTAAAAAAAAATTCAATCATGGGATATAGGAGTCACTGGCTGGCCAACATTCATTGTGCATTCCTTGTTGCCCTTGAGAAGATGGTGGTGAGCTACCTTCTTGAACCGCTACAGTCCATGTGCTGTAGGTTGACCCACAATGCTGTTGGGGAGAGAGTTCCAGGGTATTGACCCAGCAACAGATAAGGTTCCATGTCAGGATGGTGGGTAACTTAAGAGGGGAACCTGCAGGTGGTAGTGATCATCTGTACCTGCTGCCCTTAACCTTCTAGGTGGAAATGGTTGTAGGCTTGCTGTAAAAGGAACTTCAATGAATTTCAGCAGGGCATCTTGGAGATAATATATAAGAACATGAGAATCAGGAGCAGGAGTAGGCCATCTGGATCTTTGAGCCTGCTCCACCATTCAGTAAGATTATGGCTGATCTTTTCATGGGCTCAGCTCCACTTACCCACTCTCTTAATTCCTTTACTGTTCAAAAAATTATCTATCTTAGCTTTAAAAACATTCAATGAGGAAGCTTCAACTACTTCACTGGGGCAGGAAATTCCATAGATTCACAACCCTCTGGGTAAACAAGCTCCTTCTCAATTCAGTCCCAAATCTACTCCCCCTAATTTTCAGGCTATGCTCTCTTGCTCTAGTTTCACCTCCAGTGGAAACATTCTCCCTGCTTTTATCTTATCTGTTCCATTTATAATTTTGTTTGTTTCTGTAAGATCCCCCCCCCCCCCATTCTTCTAAATTCTAATGAATATAATCCTAATTTACTCAGTCTCTCCTCACAAGCCAACTCTCCAGAATCAACCTAGAGAATATCCTCTGCACTTGCTCGAGTACCAGTACATCCTTTCTCAAATAAGGAGACCAAAACTGCATGCAGTACTCCAAGTGTGGCTTCACCAGTACCATATACAGTTACAACATTACCTCCTTGTCTTTAAACTCAATTCCTTTGACAAAGAAGAACAAAATTCCAATTGCTACCTAAATTACCTATTGCACTTGCAAAACAACCTTCTGCGATCCATGCACAAAAACACCTCCAACAGCAGCATGCTGCAATTTTTTTTTTAACCATTCAAATAATAGTCCTTTTTACTGTTATTCCTACCAAAATGGATGACTTTACATTCATCAACATTGTATTCTCTCTGCCAGACATTTGCCCACTCAAACTATTTATATTTCTCTGCAAACTTTCAAATTCCTCTACCACTTTGCTCTACGACTCACCTTAGTATCATCCGCAAATATTGACACTAGACGTGGTTCCAATGCCAAATCATCGCTGTAATGCTATGCTCTATATCTAGATAAATTGTGAATAATTACAGTCCCAACACTGATCCCTGAGGCACATCATTAGTCACTGATCACCGAGCAGAAAAGTACTCTTTATTTCCTGTTACCCAGTCTTCGATCCATGCTCATACATTGCCCATCACATTGTGCATCTTTATCCTATGCAGCAGCCTTTTGTGTGGCACCTTGTCAGATGCCTTTTGGAAATCCAGATATATCACATCTCATGAGCCCCTGCAGTCCACCACACTCAGTGTCTTTGAAGAATTCCATAGATTAGTTAAACATGATCTGTCTTTCATGAACCAATGTTGCAATGGCCCAATGAGACAATTTTTATCTAGATGTCTAGCTATTTGTTCCTTGATAATAGATTCAAGCATTTTCCCCACTCAGAAGTTAAGCTAACCAGCCTATAATTCCCCACCTTTTGTCTACTTCCTTTTTTTAAACAGTGGCCTCATATTTGCAGTTTTTCAATCTGCTGGAATGCCCCAGTGTTCAATGAATTTTGGAAAATTATCACAAACACGTTTGCTATTTCTGCCACCATCTCTTTTAGGACCATGGGATGCATCCCCACAGGGTCAAGAGACTTGTCTATATTAGCTCCTTTAGCTTGCCTAACATTACCTCTTTCACGATAATGATCATTTGCACGTACTCATCTACCTTAGTCTCCTTCTGCTACTGAGTGTGTGTCTGTGTGTGTGTGTGTGTGTGCGTGTGTGTGTGCGTGTGGGGTGGTGGAGGGAGAGAGAGAGTAGATGTGACGTCAATCAAGCTGGCTACTTTGTCCTGAATAGCTCAAGCTTCTTAAATGTTATTGAATTGCACACTTCTAGGCAAGTGGAAGTATTCCATCCTACTCCTGACTTGTGCCTTGCAGTTGGAGGACAGGCTTTGGAGAGCTAGGTGGCGGGTTACCTGGTGCAGTATCCCCTTCTATGAGCTGCTCTTGTACCCACTGTTTTTATATGGCGAGTCCAGTTGTGTTTCTGATTAATGACAACCCCATAGATGTTAACGGGGGGGAGGATTCAGTGATGGTGACAGTATTGAATGTTCAAAGTTTACGAGAAGATTTGTAGCTCAAGTGCTCGTTGTTGTGGTTCTGTTCGCCAAGCTGGGAGTTTTTGTTGCAAACATTTCGGCCTCTTTCTACGTGACATCCTCAGTGCTTAGGAGCCTCCTGTGAAGTGTTTCTGTCATGTTTCCTTTGGCATTTATAATGGTTTGTCTCTGCCGCTTCCAGTTGTCAGTTGCTGTCCGCTGCAGTGGCCGGTATATTGGGTCCAGGTCGATGTGTTTGTTCGACCTGGACCCAATACAGCAGCCACTGCAGCGGACAGCAACTGACAGCTGGTAGCGGCAGAGACAAGCCACTATAAAGGCCGAAGGAAACATGACAGAAGCGCTTCACAGGAGGCTCCCAAGCACTGAGGATGTCACCTAGAAAGGGGACGAAACGTTTGCAACAAAAACTCCCAGCTCGGCGAACAGAACCACAACAGCTATTGAATGTCATGGGCGTTGGTTAGATTGTTTCTTATTAGTGATGCTCATTGCCTGGCATTTGTGAGGTGTGAATCTTACATACCATTTGTCTCAGCTGGTTATATGGATAGCTGATATAAAAGAATATGCTTGAGGTTGACAGAGGTCAATCATCTCAGCTCCAGGAAATCTTTGCAGGAGTTCCACAGAGTAGTGTCCCAGACCCAACCAACTGCTTCATCAATGACATTCCCTTCAGCACTTGGTCTGAAATGAGGATGTTTGCTGAGCGATTGCAGGATGTTTAGCATAGCAGGTTGATGGAGAAAATGAAGTTGCATGGGGCCCAGGTTGCATTAGCTAGATGGATAGAGAACTGGTTGTCTCCTGGTGCCCAGAGAGTAGTAGTGGAAAGGAGTTTCTCAAAATGGAGACCTGTCACCAGTGGTGTTCCACAGGGATCTGTGCTGGGACCATTGTTGCTTGTGATATACATAAATGATTTGGAGGAAGGTATAGGTGGTCTGATAGTAAGTTTCTAGATGACATGAAGATTGGTGGAGTAGCAGATAGTGAAGGGACTGTCAGAGAATGCCAAACATAGATCAATTGGAGAGTTGGGCAGAGAAATGGCAGATGGAGTTAAATCCGGGCAAATGCAAGCTGATGCATTTTGGAAAATCCATTTCAAAAACAAACTATACAGTAAATAGAAACGTCCTGGGGAAAATTGATGTACAGAGAGATCTGGGTGTTCAGGTCCATTGTTCCCTGAAGGTGGCAAGGTAGGTCAATAGAGTACTCAAAAAGGCATAGGGCATGCTTTCCTTCAACGAAATGGCTATTGAGTATAAGAGTTGGCAGGTCATGTTACAGCTGTATAGGACTTTGGCTCGACCAAATTTGGAATATGGTGTACTTTTCTGGTCGCCACATTACTCAAAGGATGTAGATTCATTGGAGAGGGTGCAGAGGATGTTCACTAGGATGTTGCCTGGTATGGAGAATGCTAGCTATGAAGAGAAGTTGAGTAGATTAGGATTATTTTTATTAGAACAAAGGAGGTTGGGGGGGGTGTAGCTAATGGAGGTCTACAAAATCAAAAGGGGTATAAACAGAGTGGATAGCAAGAAGCTTTTTCCCAGAGTAGTGACCTCAAGTAATTGAGTTGCCAAGTTCAAAGTGTGAGGAGAAAAGTTTAAAGGGAGATATGCATAGAAAGTTCTTTGCACAGAGGGTAGTGGGGACCTCGAACATGTTGCCAGCAGAGTTCGTAGAGGTTGGCATGATAGCGCTATTTAAGATGTGTCTACACGGATACATGAATGGGCAGGGAGCAAATGGATACAGACCCTTAGAAAATAGGCAACAGTTGGGCCCTGTGGCCCAACATTTCAACTCCCCATCCCACTCTGCTGAGGACATGCAGGTCCTGGGCCTCCTCCACTGCCGCTCCTTCACCATCCAATGCCTGGAGGAAGAACGTCTCATCTTCCACCTCGGAACACTTCAACCCCAGGGCATCAATGTGGACTTCACCAGTTTCCTCATTCTCTTCTCTCCCCCACCCCCCCACCTTAACCCAGTTCCAATCTTCCAGCTAGCACCGTCCCCATGACTTGTCCTACCTGCCTATCTTCCTTTCCACCTATCCACTCCACCCTCCTCTCTGACCTATCACCTTCATCCCCACCCTCATTCACCCATTGTACTCTTTGCTACCTTCCCCCACCCTCCTCTCTGACCTATCACCTCCATCCCCACCCCCATTCACCTATTGTACTCTATGCTACTTTCTTCCCACCCCCCTCTCATTTATCTCTCAACCCTGCAGGCTTCCTGCCTCTATTCCTGATGAAGGGCTTTTACCCGATACGTCGATTTTTCTGCTCCTTGGATGCTGCCGGACCTGCTGTGCTTCTCTAGCACCACTCTAATCCAGCATCTGTAGTCCTCGTTTTTACTTAACAGATTTAGATAGAGGATCTGGATCAGCGCAGGCTTGGAGGGTCAATGGGGTTGTTCCTGTGCTGTAACTTTCTTTGTTCTATCGTTGGATCAAAATTCTGCAACTCAACGTCCTAATGGCATTATGGATCTGCTTACAGTTCATAGATTGCAACTGTTCAAGGCAGCAACTCACCACCATCTTCTCAAGGACAACTAGCGATGGACAATAAATGAGAGCCCAGCCAGTGATGCCCACATTCAATGAATGAACTGAAAAAAAGTTGTGCCTCCTCAACTCCTGAAGCACCCTGTGTCCAAATGTGGAACACCTGTATCCAAGCCTCGGCTGACAAGTGGTAAATAACATACATGCCACACAAGTACAACGCATTGGCTGTTACAAACAGAATATAACCATCTTCCCTTTGATATTTAATGGCATTACAATCACTAAATCGCCCAATAAGAAAATATTAGAAATTACCATCGACCAGAAGCTAGAGCAGACATATAAACACTGCGGCTGCAACAGCAGTCCAGAAGCTGAGAAATGTGGATAAATCCTTCTTCATTCTCCAGAGCTTGCTCATAGTCTAAAGTCTGCAGTCTGATGGAATACAATTCACCTGTGTGGATGAGTACAGCTCCAACAATACTCAAGAAGCTTGACACCATCCAGGACAAACTAACTTGCTTGATTGGTACACCATAAACTCGTAAACCTGCAATCCCTTCGCAACTATGTTCCCTCAAGTTTCACTGCTGCAATACATCCTGTCACCTTGACAGCACCTTCACATACCCACGATTGCAGAGAAAAATACAAACTTGCAGTTCCACGAGCAAATGTGACTGGGGGCTCAAGCTCAATTTTGAATTTGATGGATAGTTAGCAGGAAGATTTCCTCCAGGTTACTGTTTGTGGAGGAAATTTATTATTCCTCTAATCCTTGTGGTTGAAAGTATTCAGCGAAATCAGCTTGGAAACCAAGAAGATTGTTGGCTATCAACTGAAATCCTGCACAAGGAGCTGAATAATTTAGTCATAAGACCTGGAAAGCAAAATAGAAAACCACCCAAACCAAAAAACCTCCTGGAAGGATTTTTTTTTTGGAATCCTCACTCTGAAATTAGCTGGAACACAAGGGAGCATTGGAATGAATTCTAGAGGACTGTGGCATATCATTTGGGTCATCCCTAAAAGCAGAGAATCAAACTTCATGATTCTTTTAAAAAAAGTTATCTTTTGCATTGGAAGAAATTATCCAAAAGTGAAACTGCTTTCATAACAAAGATCATTGTAAATTTTAAGTTAATAGTAGATCAGAAAAGTACAAGGACATCATAAGATAATTTCACCTCTCTAATGTCCTCAATAATACTTAATCTCACCATTTTTATACTGCCCTCTTGTATAATTTAGCAGAATTGCCACAATTTCGAGCAAAACTAAAGTCCACAGAATTTCTCAATAATTTACAATTTTCATTACTTAGGAACATGCTATTTTTAATCACAGGTATTTAAAACACATTTACATTGGTTATAGGTACTTTTCTAGATGAGAAGTACACAAATCAAAATATAGACAAAGACATTGGGCTTTGGAACACGGTCGAAATTGGAAAATTATTTTTACTCCCTGGGAACAGCAAACCGTTCCCCCCCCCCCCAGATGTATCCTATTTTGTGACAGCTCTGACGTTATTAGGATGCAAATATAATAGAAAGATTATGTTAGCAGCTGTTCAGTACAACTGACAAAAGAATGTGTTCTTAAATTTAAGATCCTGCTCAAGAGCTGAACTGTATTTTGACAGAAGGGTTAAAACAAATTACCATCACAAGAGAACAAACCGCAGAGTCATGGGGGAAGACAGACAAACAAAACAATTGTTCCCCCATGTACACTTTTAGTGAAACAATTTTTTTAAAGCATACATCTATGATATTGGTTGAAATTGGCAAAATTATAAAATGGTTTGAATTCGGCAATTTAATGGTTTGAAGGTCTGATTTGATGAAAAGTCGTTGACTTGAAATATTGTCTTTCTTTCAACTGAATCTGCCACATCTGCTGTTCTTCAGTGTTTAATTTAGATTTTGAACAATCATAGTATTTGCTTTTACCCTACATATTTAAGAGGTGTTCTCACCTTTAACCTTTGGTTGTGACATATGCTGACTCCATCCCACGAAGCACTGATCATTAAGATCTTTCAAAATATTGTTGAGAGTTTTCCAGTCAGCAGAAAGTTGTGCCACCTTACTCTACAAGATTAGATAGAACATTTTCATTAACAGGGAAGTAATTGGTAACCATTTTTCACCATCCTAACTTCACTTGCTCAGAATTCTGCCTAAATTAGAAGAGGTTTGCTGCTTTTTACAATGAACCTCAGCCAAATATACAAATTAAAGGTCTTTCCCAGCCATTCTCCAAGTTTCTATACTGATAAACCCAATAGCCTAATTTTCAATTTGAGGCACAAGCACTAAGAACATCCTTTTCTGAACTGCCAAGTACATCAAATTCTAGCAGGGCAAAACAATGGAAATAAATGGATGTGAAAATAAAACCGAGCCACCTGGATTTTAGAATTGGATGGTTATACCTCCAAACCACGTATAACCCATCAATTGCAGTTTTGACTAAAACAAACTGACAAATTTGGAACACAGATGCATTAGCATACATCTATAACAAGCAAACGCATGCTGGTCTCTATTGCAAGAGGTTTGAAATACAACAAGTTTTCACAGTGTTTCCATGTCATTACCTAAGATGGCAGCAGAGCAGGATATTCCTACAGAAGTTCCTCTGCTCTGCCTGTTCTTTCTCTTTTTACTTTTATTCCCTTTTTTCCTTCTCTTCGCTTAGCACCTGAGGTGAATTTTACAGCAGCAACAGGCATGGGCAGCAAATCCCGCAGCAGTGAGCACCGCAACAGCTTGGGGAAGCAGCTCCAGAGCAGCACACAGGCAGCAAGTCCTGGGGTGGAGATCAGCAAGGAGGAGGTCGTCTTGGAACTTACCTTGGAGCAGCTGAGGGCCAGTACAGAGTGGAATGGAGGTTTGGAGTGGAGTGGGGATGGCTATTGGACAGGGAATGGCGCAGGACATGTGAGGAGACCCTGTGCTAAACTGCTACAATGTAATGTTTATTTGAAGTTTCCTACCTTACTGCAATTGTCAACCCTTTAATGATGTTCTATTTTTAACTTATTTTCCAACTCTGTAAAGTAATACAACTATTTTTATTCCTCTGTTGTATCCAAGAATTGTACCGAGGTACTTGTTAGGGAATTGGAGCTGGAGCTGGATGAACTTCAGATCTTTCGGAAGGCAGAGGGGATTATTGAGAGGAGTTACAGGGAGGTAGTCACTCCTCAGGTACAAGAAAAAGGCAGATGGGTTACAGTCAGGGACAGAAAGGGAACCAGCAGGCAGTGCAGGGATCCCCTGTGGCCATTCCCCTCAACAATAAGTATACAGTTTTGGATACTGTTGAGGGGGATGACTTACCAGGGGAAAGCAGTGGGGCACAGGGCTGTGGCAGAGAGTCTGTCCCTGCTGCTCAGGAGGGGAGGGGGAAGAGGAGCAAAGCAGTAGTCACTGGGGACTCCACAGTTTGGGGGACAGATAGGAGTTTCTGTGGGGACGAGAGAGACTCACAGCTGGTGTGTTGCCTCCCAGGTGGCAGGGTTCATGATGTCTCTGATCGTGTTTTTGGGATCCTTAAGGGGGAGGGGGAGCACCCCAAGTTGTGGTCCACATAGGCACAATGACATAGGTAGGAAGAGAGATGGGGATTTAAGGCAGAAATTCAGGGAGCTAGGATGGAAGCTTAGAGCTAGGACAAACAGAGTTGTCGTCTCTGGTTTGTTGCCCATGCCACGTGCTAGTGAGGCGAGGAATAGGAAGAGAGAGGAGTTGAACACGTGGCTACAGGGATGGTGCAGGAGGGAGGGTTTTGGATTCTTGGATAATTGGGGCTCTTTCTGGGGTAGGTAGGACCTCTACAAGCAGGATGGTCATCATCTGAACCAGAGGGGTACCAATATCCTGGGGGGGGGGGGGGGAGGAAATTCGGTAAAGCTATTGGGATAGGTTTAAACTAATCCAGCAAGGGGATGGCAACCAAAATTGTAGTTCAAGTATAGAAAAAGTTGAGAGTAGGGAGGTCCGAAATCAAGTTTCAGGGACACAAGATGGCACCAGCAAGCAAGAAGTTGCTTTCAAGTGTGTCTACTTCAACGCCAGGAGCATCCGGAATAAGGTGGGTGAACTTGCAGCATGGGTTGGTACCTGGGACTTCGATGTCGCCATTTCAGAGACATGGACAGAGCAAGGACAGGAATGGCTGTTGCAAGTCCTAGGATTTAGATGTTTCAGTAAGAACAGAGAAGATGGTAAAAGAGGAGAAGTGTGGCATTGTTGGTCAAGGACAGCACTGCAGTTGCAGAAAGGATGTTAGGAGACTCATCAACTGAGGTAGTGTGGGCTGAGGTTAGAAACAGGAAAGGAGAGGTCACCCTGTTGGGAGTTTTTTTATAGGCCTCCAAATAGTTCCAGAGATGTAGAGGAAAGGATAGCAAAATGATTCTCGATTGGAATGAGAGAGACAGGGTAGTTGTTATGGGGAGACTTCAACTTTCCAAATATTGACTGGGAACGAGTACTATAGATGGGTCAGTTTTGTCCAGTGTGTGCAGGAGGGCTTCCTGACACAGTATGTAGACAGGCCAACAAGGGGTGAAGCCACATTAGATTTGGTACTGTGTAAGGAGCCAGCCAGGTGTTAGACTTGGAAGTAGGTGAGCACTTTGATGATAGCGATCACAATTCTGTTATGTTTACTTTAGTATTAGAAAGGGATAGGTGTATACCACTGGGCAAGAGTGACAGCTGGGGGAAAGGCAATTACGATGCGATTAGGCAAGATTTAGGAAGCATAGGATGGGGAGGGAAACTGCAGGGGATAGGCACATTAGAAATGCGGAGCTTATTCAAGGAAAAGCTCCTGAGTATCCTAGATAAGTATGTACCTGTCAGGCAGGGAGGAAACTGTAGAGCGCGGGAGCCATAGTTTACGAAGGAAGTGGAATCTCTGGTCAAGAGGAAGAAGGTGGCTTATGTTAGGATGAGATGTGAGGGCTCGGTTAGGGCACTTGAGGATTACAAGGTAGCCAGGAAAGGCCTAAAGAGAGAGCTCAGAAGAGCCAGGAGGAGGCATGAGAAGATGTTGGTGGGTAGCTTCAGGGTAAACCCTAAGGCTTTCTATAGGTATTTAAGGAATAAAAGAATGACGAGAGTAAGATTAGGGTCAATCAAGGATAGTAGCAGGAAGTTGTGTGTGGAGTCAGAGGAGATAGGGGAAGCACTAAATGAATATTTTTCAACAGTATTCACTTTAGAAAACGATAATGTTGTCATGGAGAATACTGAGATACAGGCTACTAGACTAGGTGGAATTGAGGTTTACAAGGAAGAGGCATTAGAAATCCTGCAAAGTGTGAAAATAGATAAGGCCCCTGGGCAGGATGGGATTTATCCTAGGATTCTCTGGGAAGCCAGGGAGGAGAATGCTGAGCATTTAACATTGATCTTTAAATCGCCATTGTCTCCAGGAATAGTGCCAGAAGATGGAGGATAGCAAATATGGTTCCCCTGTCTGGTAATTATAGACCAGTGAACCTTACTTTGGTTGTTGGTAAAGTGTTGGAAAAGGTTATAAGAGATAGGATTTATAATCATCTTAAAAATAATAATTTGATTAGGGATAGTCAGCACGGTTTTGTGAAAGGTAGGTCGTGAGTTCTTTGAGAAGGTGACCAAACAGGTAAATGAGAGTAAACTGGTTGATGTGGTGTATTTGGATTTCAGCAAGACGTTCGATAAGGCTCCCTACAGTAGGCTATTGTACAAAATGCGGAGGAATGGGATCGTGGGAGATATAGCAGTTTGGATCAGTAATTGGCTTGCTGAAAGAAGACAGAGGGTGGTGGTTGATGGGAAATGTTCATCCTGGAGTCCAGTTACTAGTGTTGTACCGCAAGGGTTGGTGATGGGTCTACTACTGATAATCATTTTTATAAATGATCTAGATGAGGGCGTAGAAGGGTGGGTTAGTAAATTCGCAGACGACACTAAGGTCAGTGGAGTTGTGGATAGTGATGAAGGACGTGTCAGGTGATTCACTTTGGTCAGAGTAACCGGAATGCAAAGTACTGGGCAAATAGTAAGATTCTTGGTAGTGTAGATGAGCAGAGAGATCTCGGTGTCCAGGTACACAGATCCTTGAAAAGTGCCACCCAGGTTGACAGGGTTGTTAAGAAGGCGTAAGTGTTTTAGCTTTTATTAATAGAGGGATGGTGTTCCGGAATTATGAGGTTATGTCACAGCTGTACAAAACTCTGGTGCGGCCACACTTGGAGTATTGTGTACAGTTCTGGTCACCGCATTATAAGGAAGATGTGGAAGCTTTGGAAAGGGGGCAGAGGAGAATTACTAGGATGTTGCCTGGTATGGACAGGAGGTCTTATGAGGAAAGGCTGAGGGCCTTGAGGCTGTTTTCGTTGGCGAGAAGAAGGTTGAGAGGTGACTAAATAGCGACATATAAGATGACCAGAGGGTTAGATAGGGTGGACAGGGAGACCTTTTTCCAAGTATGGTGACGGCAAGCACGAGAGGGCATAGCTTTAAATTGAGGGGTGATAGATATAGGACAGATGTCATAGGTAGTTTCTTTACTCAGAGAGTAGAAAGGATATGGAATGCTTTAACTAGGAGAAAGTGAGGACTGCAGATGCTGGAGATCAGAGCTGAAAAATGTGTTGCTGGAAAAGCGCAGCAGGTCAGGCAGCATCCAAGGAGCAGGAAAATCGACATTTCGGGCATAAGCCCTTCTTCAGGAATTAGGAAGGTGTGCCAAGCAGGCTAAGATAAAAGGTAGGGAGGAGGGACTAGGGGGGAGGGGGTGCTGGGAATGCGATAGGTGGAAGGGGGTTAAGGTGAGGGTGATAGGTCGGAGAGGGGGTGCAGCAGAGAGGTCGGGAAGAAGATTGCAGGTCAAGAAGGCTCAACCCTGCTGAGTCCGAAGGTTGGGACTGACATAAGGTGGGGGGAGGGAAAATGAGGAAGCTGGAGAAATCTGCATTCCTCCCTTGTGGTTGGAGGGCTCCTAGGCAGAAGATGAGGCGCTCTTCCTCCAGGCGTCATGTTGGCATGGTCTGGCGATGGAAGAGGTCAAAGACCTGCATGTCCTTGGTGGAGTGGGAGGGGGAGTTGAAGCGTTCCGCCACGGGGCGGTTGGGTTGGTTGGTGAAGTATCCCAGAGGTGTTCTCTGAAACGTTCCGCAAGTAAACGGCCTGTCTCCCCAGTATAGAGAAGGCCACATCGGGCGCAGCGGATGCAGTAAATGAAGTGTGTGGAGGTGCAGGTGAAGTTGTGACGGATATGGAAGGATCCCTTGGGGCCTTGGAGAGAAGTGAGGGGGGAGGTGTGGGCACAAGTTTTGCATTTCTTGCAGTTGCAGGGGAAGGTGCCGGGAGTGGTGGTTGAGTTGGTGGGGGGTGTGGACCTGATGAGGGAGTCGCGGAGGAATGGTCTTTCCGGAAAGCTGATAGGGGAGGGGAGGGAAATATATCCTTGGTGGTGGGGTCTGTTTGGAGGTGGCGGAAATGATGAAGGATGATACGATGTATCTGGAGGTTGGTGGGGTGGTAGGTGAGGACCAGTGGGGTTCTGTCCTGGTGGCGATTGGAGGGGCGGGACTCAAGGGCAGAGGAGCGGGAAGTGGAGGAGATGTGACAGAGAGCATCGTCAACCACGTCTGAGG